>NC_069501.1:223940430-224302930 GCF_027579735.1 Bombina bombina
ATACCTTGCAATCGTACTGCATGGGCTACATGCTGCATTAAAGGTTGAAAGCAGCTTTCACCTGAGTGTCTTCATGTGTGTTTCATGCTTGATGGTTGGTTGGATATAGGGAACATGATAAATGGATATTTTATTACCCCAATATAAATCCCCTATTTTCTTGTTTATTAACTTTCTTTCTTAACTATTGGAAAATTGAACTCCACTATGAGTTTCTTTGTTGGACTATAATGTAAAATTTCTCCCTTTGTAAATACTTTGAGTGTAAGCTCCCATCACCTGGTACACCACAGAAATGCTACTTGTGAGACTTTCATAAAGCCAAAATAGCTGAAACAAGGCTATGCTGCCTATAACTGAAAGGTGCCTTTTATTCCTTGTTTGTGTTTCAACTCTTTATTGTGGAAGACCACTTTATCTTTCTGCAAACTTTTAGGTTGATTGATATATTTGTGTATTATGTACATACTATAGTTATTCCTAATAAGTAATAATTAAAAAAATAAATGGTAACACAACAGAGATCACTCAGGCTGGATCTGATGGGATCTGATGCTGTCCATGATAAGAAAAGGATGATTCAAAGGTTAATGGTAAGAGGGCAGTGTAATGTCATATCCAATGGGCAAATGTAGCATGAGGTCTTATCCTCAGATCTTTTTAAGTTCTTCCAGGTCCTGCAATAGAGTTGCTTTCCTTGGGCAGCAATAGGGCTACTACCAAATCTAACAGGTAGCATTATCGGTAAACAGATATAGAAGATATAGAATAATCCAGCTCCACATACAGTCCACATACAGTATATACTAACAAGTATTTTACCGTTATTCATAGAGATGGCTAGAAAGCTCTTAGATATTTAAAGGTTTAGAGATTAGTCATATTTCCTGCTTTTAGTTAGATCTGTTGGTTGTATTGTACATTCGTTCTTGGGCAAGTTCAATAGAATTCTAATTCAGTATTTTAACTCTTTGCACAGCTTAAAGTTGGGCAACACTTGAATGCTCTTTTAACGTTAAAATATAGGAACTTATATCAAAATATCCCAGAAGACTTGTTGCAATGAAGTGTAATGCATCTTCAATGGAATGAGCTGTATCATGTTGATTCTTTGTACAGGATCTGGTAAATTCCCCTTGTCATTCATTATGTTTGCTCTCTGCTCCTTTGTTTTGTTAATGTTACTAGTCATCCTGTAGACTGTGCAATAAAACCCAGTGGGATGTTTTGTCAAATACGACAAAACAGTTCAAATGCAATCTTCTACCCACGTTAAATATTGTAAAATATTATTGTTAATTATATCTAACTTTATTACTTGTCTGTGTCTGACTCCAATAGGTGAAGGGATTTTTTTTATGTTTTTTTATATATTTAATCTGTTCTGTTGCTCAGGACATAATTATGTCCCATTTAATAATCTGAGAATTTGCTGGAATCTGCTTCTCAGAAGAGTTATGAGTTTTAGGAAATTAAATTAATTCTACTGCAGACCCACACAGTCTCCAATAGGAGTCCCAAAATGTTGCATCTAGAAATAATCCGAGAAAACTTGTGCTAGGCAAGCACGTTTCTCTTGCAGAAGTGGTAGAGGTTTTATGTCACCATACATTGGATGTGCTTGATTTGAATGCAGCTTTTTATATGAATTGTGTGGATGGTTAAATAAAAAGAAAGATTGGCCTGAACATTCTCTGTCTTTAATACTCATTTGTTCCATAAGCACATTCTTATACAATGCATGTTCACTCTATTAATTGTCTTTTCATTCCCACACTATACTCTTTAAAGGGAAGTGGCTTAAAGAGAACCCTCTCTGGGAGCCATATTGTTTATTAATTGTCTAAATATAGAAATTTCATGTGTTGATATTATTCATTATTATGGAAAGGTTATTGGTGCGCAAATCTTACCCCTGCATAAACACTACCCTGTTCCCAAAAAAGTACAGTGTAAGAAGATATTATTAGTAGAAAAGTTGTGGGAATGCGCATAAACAGCACGGGGATAAATGTGAATTGTTTATTTGAGCAAAAATAGGTTAGTTTAGTATGTTTCTTCTAAATAAGATATATTAATTTTAACTATAGTGATCGATGTTGACTAAGCTTATTTGGTGTAAATGCTATATAGCTTAATTATAAGATGCTATAGAATAAAAATCAAAAAACAAGAATTCAGATTGGCATTGCTGTTAGCAAGACTTGTATGGATAATTGGACCTAAAAAGTCCTACGTACTATTTGATCCAAGTTAAAGCTGGATCTTAACTAGTGATACGTTTGTAACAAAAAAGTATCCTGCACTAAGTATTTATAGGCTGGATTGAATGCGGTATAGCTGTATCAATAGATTGCACTATATTGTACTTTCTAGATTGAAATATATACCATAAAATAATACAGAGTGAAAAATAATGCGGTGTAGCTGTATCGATAGATTTGCACTATATTGTACTTTCTAAATTGAAATATATACCATAAAATAATACAGAGTGAAAAATAAACACCAATCTTAGGCAAATATATTAATACAATTTATTGCACCTATACTTTGAAAACATATAAATAAAACCCTGTGGTGACCGGTCACTGAGTAAAAAACGTATGGTTAAAAATCGATAAAAGTCTTGGAATGATTTTGAATAAGATTCCCTCTTGAACCTATATGTTTGTTTCTTATAAAAGTTCCAAATGAGAGAAGTTTAAGAAAGTAAAATTTCGTTTCTGTTGTTGAAAAATATCGTAGAGTTTTAGTGAGGCTTTTATCTTTCTATATATGCCCAGTTCTTTCAAAATCGTGTTGTACGTTAGATTTCTTGAAATAAATAAAAGTCTACTTTTCAGACCGTGTTAGTCTAACCACACTGCCGGGCTGATACACTCTGAAGTGCTTACCTGTTCTGCGGTCGTACCTTACTGCGGTAGCACTAGTGTCTCTACAGCTTGCGGCTAGTTGGTGACATCACACGCTACGTCTGATGTTAGGTGAAGTAGATCGGTCCGATATCCTTGCTCCTTGCTTCTTAACTCTGCGCAGAGTGCTCGGCTTGTGGAAGTAGTCCCACTTGTATCCTTCGCAATCCTCCGTACCCGTAGGTAGTAAAAACTTGCAATGTTGGTTATTCTTTCTTTAGTATCACCATCAACGCGTTTCGCCACTCTTGGTGGCTTTATCATAAAGCCACCAAGAGTGGCGAAACACGTTGATGGTGATACTAAAGAAAGAATAACCAACATTGCAAGTTTTTACTACCTACGGGTACGTAGGACGTTTTAGGTCCAATTATCCATACAAGTCTTGCTAACAGCAATGCCAATCTGAATTCTTGTTTTTTGATTTTTATTCTATAGCATCTTATAATTAAGCTATATAGCATTTACACCAAATAAGCTTAGTCAACATTGATCACTATAGTTAAAATTAATATATCCTATTTAGAAGAAACATACTAAACTAACCTATTTTTGCTCAAATAAACAATTCACATTTATCCCCGTGCTGTTTATGCGCATTCACACAACTTTTCTACTAATAATATTATTCATTATTAGTCATGGCTTTGTTTATACTGAGAATTTATGAAGCAAATAGTCAGTTACACACATACATGATACTTAAACGGAAATTATTTTAGGGTGTTACTGTCCACCAATAGATCTGAGGATGAGCACCCTATTCAATAGATGAGTTGTGCACCATCATACGCTTCCTAATAGTTTTAAAATCTGATTACAGCACTTTTACTTAATATTTGGGTATTCTAAAATGTATTGTTTTTTGTTGAGTGCTGCATAAACCACATTTTTTCACATTGTGTTAACTACATACTGAGGAACCATTTTTATGTACTTTGTCTCACTTTATCTATAGGGATAGATTGTTTAAGAAAATGGCATACATGAAAAAAGTAGCTGCTAACCCCAATGCAGATTTTGACGTGCTTTGGCATTGGAAATGTACCCTCGGAGGATATAGTTACTTTCCATTAAAAACCCAATCTGTGCAATGTGCAAATATATTTCACTCTATTAGGTGTTTAATTATAGAGTGAAACAGGCAAAAAGGCAAATATGTTAAGTTAAAGGGCACTGCCTCCTGAGTTATCTGGTATATACCAAATTTATTCCAACTTTATAAGAAATGTGTGGGTACAATTCAATTCAGTAATATGAATTGTTAATGTTAAAGGGACACTGTACCCAATTTTTTTCTTTTATAATTCAGAAAGAGCATGCAATTTTAAGCAACTTTCTAATTTACTCATATTATCAATTTTTCTTCGTTCTCTTGCTATCATTATTTGAAAAATATGGCATCTAAGCTTTTTTTGGTTTCAGTACTCTGGACAGCACTTTTTTATTGGTGGATGAATTTATCCACCAATCAGCAAGGACAACCCAGGTTGTTCACCAAAAATGGTCCGGCATCTAAACTTACATTCTTGCATTTCAAATAAAGATACCAAGAGAATGAAGAAAATTTCATAATAGGAGTAAATTAGAAAGTTGCTTAAAATTTCATGCTCAATGTGAATCACGAAAGAATTTTTTTGGGTACAGTGTCCCTTTAATACAGGCAAAAATAACTTGTCCTCCACACAGTAGTATCCATAATCGCAAAGAAAATATTGTAGTAAAACATTTGTTTCAAATCGCTCAGACATTCAAACTCTTACTTGCATTCACTGTGGCCCTGCCAGATGTAAGTTTATCAAGGTAAGGGGCCCTTTGAGATTATGGATACTTTGTTACAAGTACATATTTCAATATACGTTGTGAGCCTTTACTATACTCAACTATTCACTGTTGCATGAGTGTTGATTGTGTGTTTACACATTAGTATTAGGGATTTTTTTTAGCCATAAATCTGCAGATTGAAGCTAGTCCCAAGATGCTTGCAGGCAGAAGGTCGCCTCATCCCTAATCCCTTTAGAATTGGTGGGTTTTGTGAATTCAATACATGCAATCTGACTAATAAACTACATGTGTATCAATCAATCTTACCACCGTGGACCCAGTTTACTTTTTAATCCCCTTCCTTTGGACTATACTCAGTGTTTGAAATGGTAGCACTAGTGTCCATCCTTGGTCTCATTTAGCTTTCTTTTATTGATTTTAATTTATGGTTATCAATAAAGTTGCATTTTATATATATATATATATATATATATTTCATACCATTATTATTATCTATTACTCCTGGGAATACCTCCTCCCCACCACTAGTAGGAGGCAAAGACCCCAAACCCCAAGAGCTCTATAAAACCCCTCACACCTTTACATGGTGGTCGAAGAATGAAGATGTGCAATTTGATTCTTCAGAGAGATGGGTTCCTTTTTCACCTCATAGGAAATCTGTCACACACCCTCCATAATTGTCTTTTGAGCCTCCTATAGGATCTACAATATACTCCTATTAAAGTACTGGTTTGGCTGTCTATTGGTTAGCATAATTTCTTTCCTATGATATGGTGAGTCCACAGAATCATTAATTACTAGTGGAAATATCACTCCTGGCCAGCACCACAGCAAAGCTGCTATATATGTCACTTCCCTTACCCATAACCCCCAGTCATTCTCTTTGCCGCTGTTCATGGGGGAGGTGAAGTTTTTGGTGTCTGAAGAAAATTGAACTTCAATCAAGATTTTATTATTTTGAATGCCAGATTAGATTTACTCTGAACTTCCTCTCAAGACTGGGTGTAACTGTACTCTGTTAGTCTCTTCAGTAGGGCAGTGGTGGCTTTAAAGCAGTTAGGAACTTGTGATGTGGATTATCGCTGCATTTTCCTAATAATTTGCTGCCCTGGTGTAGAAATCCTGAGTAAGTTTGCTCTGTCTTTCTTTTTCTACAGGTCTCTGGGAGGAGTGGCATCCTCTCACACCAGTTAGCTGTCTACATGCCGGATGACTAGATGCAGGTAAGTGCCTAATGTCTTCAAGGGCTGTGAGGCTGGCACTTCAGAGTCATATAAAACAAGGACTCTCTGCTATTGTTAGTGGGACTCAGAATCCTTAGTTGAGGATTTATTGTAAGGCATTAGGCAGGCACTAATTTGCATGTGGCAGGAGACAGTTAACTCCCTTCAGGGATGGAAGGGGTTAACTTTTTAATTTTATATGGCTCATGTTTTCTATTGGAGGCACAGACAGTGTCTAAGAAAAAATATTTTTCTTTCTAATGACACACTGAGTCCACGGCTCATTTAAATTACTGTTGGAAATTTCACTCCTGACCAGCAGGAGGAGGCAAAGAGCACCACAGCAAAAGCTGTTAAATACCTCTTCCCCTACCCACAATCCCCAGTCATTCTCTTTGCTTGTATCAGTTGCAAGGAGGGGAAAGTTAGGTGTCTGATTCTTCAATCAAGAGTTTGATATTTTTTAAGCAGAGCAAGTTTGCTCTGGTTTTCTTTGAGGTTTAGCCGTAGACCATGTCAGTCTCTTCAGTAGAGCAAGTGGTGGCTTTTAAACATTTGGAAACTTGTGGGGTATAATCCCCACTGGGCCTCCCAAGGAATTTCATGCTGACCTTGGTTGAAAGTTTGAGTAAGTTTACTCAGCCTTTTCTTTTTTACACAGGTCTATGTGAGGTAAGAAGCCCCTCTCATACCAAGCGAGCTGTCCTGCTGCCAGACAGATTTTTTAGGTAAGTGCCTATTTCTTTCCCTGTTTTGATATAGCAGAGTTTGGCACTTTGACAGTTAATTCTTACTAAATATACAATCAGCCTTCTAGGTTAATGGTTTATTGTATGTTAGTTTTGCAGGCACTGGGGATGTTTGGCTCAGTTTATTATGTTTTCACTTTGGTGTACATGTTTTTTGTTTGTGTATTAATTGCTACTGGGAGGTTTGTTAGGCGGCCCTTTTAGCTGTTTCCTGTTGTTACTGGATGTTGCAGCTCTGTTGCATAGCTCCTCAGAGGTGGTTCAGCGTTCTCTCCTGTGTGGCTGTATGGGGGTCCGGATCATTTTCTGACTTTGTTTCCGGCAGCAAGGTGGTCAGGTAGGCATGTCAGCAGAGCTTGCTGAGGTGTGGAAGTTGCCTGTTGTTTTTTGTGGGGCTGTTGCTCTGTTTATATTTAAGTTTCTGTCTGAATTTCAGGGACCATAACGTTTGTGTCTCTTTTTGCATTCATTTTGTGAAAAATTGTCGCTGCAAAGTTTTTTGTGCAGTTTATTTAAGGATTTTCTAGTTTTTTTAAAAAAAGTCTGTTTAAAATTTAAAGGGACAGTAACGTTTTTTTGTTTCATTCACATTCTGATTTGAACTTAGAATTTTTTTTATTGATTAAGGTTTTTTCCTTTGGAATAAGATGGACCAAGAGGCCCTGCAAGCTGTTGCTTGTTCTCTATGTTTAAATACTAATGTTGAGCCTCCTTTCCTTTTTTGTTCCTCTTTTATTGAGAGAACATTACATTACAAGGATAGACTTTTTGATTCTGAGCCTTTATTGTCTAGGGCAGATGTTGTTCATTAGTCTCCTGTTCTGGCTAATCCGCAGCTTTCTCCTCATATGTCCCAATCTTCTGCAGTGCCCTGTGTTTCGTCTCAGGTTGTTTTTTCTTTGCAGGATATGGCTACCCATATATCCTCGGCAGTATCTGAGACTTTGTCTGCTTTTCCTATGTTACAGGGGAAGCACAAGAGGAAGTATAAGGTTTCTGATTCTGTTGCAATTGTGTCTAGTGTTTCTTCTTATAAGTCTGAGGAGGAAGATACTTCAGTAGCATCTGAGGGGGAGATCTCGGATTCTGATAGTGTAAATCCTTCTTCTGAACCTGAGGTTTTTTCCTTTAGGTTTAAGCTGGAGCACCTCAGTTTGTTACTCAAGGAGGTTTTGGCTACCTTGAATGACTCTGAGGTGTCAGTCATGGTTATTCCTAAGAAATCTAGTAAACTTAATAAGTTTTTTGATGTCCCTTCCTCTGTGAAAGTTTTTCCTATACCAGATCGTGTTTCAGATATTATTGCACAAGAATGGGAGAAGCCTGGGATTCCTTTTTCCCCTTCTCCAATTTTTAGGAAGATGTTTCCTATTGCTGATTCTTTTAAGGAATCTTGGCAGATGGTTCCTAAGGTGGAGGCAGCAGTTTCCACTCTTACCAAGAGGACCACTATTCCTATTGAGGACAGCTGTTCCTTTAAAGATCCTATGGATAAGAAATTGGAAGCTTTGCTTAAAAAGATTTATGTACACCAGGGGTATCAATGGCAACCGTCTGCATGTATTGCTACGGTTACTAGTGCGGCGGCGTATTGGTTTGATTCTATTCAGAAAGATACTCCTCTTGAAGAAATTCAAGATAGAATCAAGGCTTTGAAGTTGGCTAATTCCTTTATTGCAGATGCTTCTCTACAGGTCATCAAGTTGGGAGCTAAAATTTCTGGTTTTGCAATTTAAGCTAGCAGAGCTTTATGGTTAAAATCCTGGTCTGCCGATGTGTCCTCTAAGTCTAAGCTTTTGTCTATTCCTTACAAGGGTAAGACCTTGTTTGGGCCAGGTTTGGCTGAAATTATTTCTAATATTATGGGAGGGAAGGGGCATTCTCTTCCTCAGGATAAAAGAAATAAACAGAAGGGTCTGCAGAGTAATTTTTGTTCCTTTCTTAACTTCTCTGGTAAATCTTCCTCTTCTTCCTCCAAGCCAGAACAGTCCAAGCCATCTTGGAAGTCAAATCAGTCTTGGAATAAGGGGAAGCAGTCCAGGAAGCCTGTTGCTGATTCAAAATCAACATGAAGGGTCTGCCCCCGATCTGGGAATGGATCTTGTGGGGGGCAGACTCTTTCTTCGCTCGTGCTTGGCTTCGAGATGTTTAGGATCCCTGGGTGGTAGATATTGTGTCCCAGGGTTACAAACTGGAGTTCAAGAATTTTCCTACCAGAGGCAGTTTTCGTCTCTCCAGGTTATCTGTAAACCAGATAAGAGGAGAGGCGTTCTTACGTTGTGTTCAGAATCTTTCCAACATAGGAATGATAGTTCCTGTTTCAGTTCAGGAACAGGGTCTGGGTTTTTATTCCAATCTCTTTGTCGTTCCTAAAAAGGAGGGAACTTTCAGACTTATTTTAGATCTCAAGAGTGTAACAAGTTTCTCAGGGTTCCGTCTTTCAAGATGGAAACTATTCGTTCAATTCTTCCTTTGGTTCAGGAAGGTCAGTTCATGACCACAGTGGTTCTAAAGGATGCATATCTGCATATTCCCATTCACAGGGATCATCACAGGTTCCTAAGATTTGCATATCTAGACAAACATTTTCAGTTTGCAGCTCTTCCTTTTGGTCTGGCACCAGCTTCCAGATTTTTTTCAAAGAGAGCATTGTTGGCGGTGCTTCAATTGAAGGGTATTGCAGTGGCTCCTTATCTGGGCGACATTCTAGTTCAGGCTCCATCTTTTCAACTAGCAAACTCCCACACAGAGTTGTCTTTTCTGCGCTCCCACCGTTGGAATGGGAATTTAGGAATTCCTTAATTCCGGCTACAAGAGGGGTATTTCTTTCATGTAATTAGAAAGAGTCCATGAGCTAGTGACGTATGGGATATACATTCCTGCCAGGAGGGGCAAAGTTTCCCAAACCTCAAAATGCCTATAAATACACCCCTCACCACACCCACAATTCAGTTTTACAAACTTTGCCTCCCGTGGAGGTGGTGAAGTAAGTTTGTGCTAGATTCTACGTTGATATGCGCTTCGCAGCAGGCTGGAGCCCGGTTTTCCTCTCTGAGTGCAGTGAATGTCAGAGGGATGTGAAGAGAGTATTGCCTATTTGAATTCAATGGTCTCCTTCTACAAGATCCATTTAATAGGTTTTCTGTTATCGGTCGTAGAGATTTATCTCTTACCTCCCTTCTCAGATCGACGATATACTCTTATATACCATTACCTCTACTGATTCTCGTTTCAGTACTGGTTTGGCTATCTACTATATGTAGATGAGTGTCCTGGGGTAAGTAAGTCTTATTTTCTTTGACACTCTAAGCTATGGTTGGGCACTTTATATATAAAGTTCTAAATATATATATAAATTATATTTGCCTTGATTCAGGATGATCAATATTCCTTATTTCAGACAAGTCAGTTTCATTATTTGGGTTAATGCATATGAATAATCAATTTTTTTCTTACCTTAAAAATTGTTTTCAAATTGACTTTTTTTCCCTGTGGGCTGTTAGGCTCGCGGGGGCTGAAAATGCTTCAATTTATTGCGTCATTCTTGGCGCTGACTTTTTTTGACCCTGGATCAGAATCTACTTCTGGAAAGACGCTGCCTGATGCTGGTTCTTCCAAAGTTAAGTGCATTTGTTGTAAACTTGTGGTAACTGTTCCTCCGGCTGTAGTTTGTGATGAATGTCATGATAAGCTTGCTAATGCAGATAGTATTTCCATTAGTAATATACCATTACCTGTTGTTGTTCCCTAACATCTAATACTCAAGATGTTCCTGTTAATATAAGAGAATTTGTTTCTAAATCTATTAGGAAGGCTATGTCTGTTATTCCTCCTTCCAGTAAACGTAAAAGGTCTTTTAAAACTTCTCATTTTTCAGATGAAATTTTAAATGACCGTCGTCATTCTGATTTGTCTGTTTCTGATGAGGATTTTTCTGGTTCAGAGGATTCTGTCTCAGATATTGACACTGATAAATCTTCATATTTATTTAAGATGGAATTTATTCGCTCTTTACTTAAAGAAGTTTTAATCGCTTTAGAGACGGAGGAATCTAGTTCTCTTGATACTAAATCTACTAAGCGTTTAAATTCGGTTTTTAAACCTCCTATGGTTATTCCAAAAGTTTTTCCTGTCCCTGATGCTATTTCTGAAGTAATTTCTAGGGAATGGAATAATATAGGTTTCTTCTGTTATGTGTGATCAGTCCACGGGTCATCATTACTTCTGGGATATAACTCCTCCCCAACAGGAAATGCAAGAGGATTCACCCAGCAGAGCTGCATATAGCTCCTCCCCTCTACGTCAGTCCCAGTCATTCTCTTGCACCCAACGACTAGATAGGATGTGTGAGAGGACTATGGTGATTATACTTAGTTTTTATGACTTCAATCAAAAGTTTGTTATTTTAAAATAGCACCGGAGCGTGTTATTACTTCTCTGGCAGAGTTTGAGGAAGAATCTGACAGAGATTTTTTACTATGATTTTAACCGGAGTCGTTAAGATCATATTGCTGTTCTCGACCATCTGAGGGAGGTAAAGGCTTCAGATCAGGGGACAGCGGGCAGATGAATCTGCATTGAGGTATGTGGCAGTTTTTATTTTCTGAATGGAATTGATGAGAAAAGCCTGCCATACCGTTAAAATGACAGGTATGTATACACTTCAGTATTCTGGGGATGGTATTTCACCGGAACTACTGTGTTAAAGGTCACTAATCCTTTTAATAACTATTCTCATGTTAAACGTTTTTGCTGGAATGTAGAATCGTTTACATTGCTGAGGTACTGTGTGAATAAATATTTGGGCATTATTTTCAACTTGGCAGTTTTTTTTTTTTTGCTTTAATTGTGACAGTTTCGTTTCTCTTCACTGCTGTGTGGGAGAGGGAGGGGCCGTTTTTGGCGCTCTTTGCTACGCATCAAAAAATTCCAGTCAGCTACTTTTATATTTCCTGCATGATCCGGTTCATCTCTGACAGATCTCAGGGGTCTTCAAACTTCTTTGAAGGGAGGTAAATTCTCTCAGCAGAGCTGTGAGAATTCTTATAGTGACTGTGTATAAAAAACGTTTTGTTTTCTTATGTACAAATTTAATTAGTGTTGTTTTTTACTAATGGGAACAAACCTTTGCTAAAAGTTGTGTTGTTTTAAAGTTTGATGCAATAACTGTTTTTCAGTTCATTATTTCAACTGTCATTTAATCGTTAGTACCTCTTTGAGGCACAGTGCGTTTTTTTGCTAAAAAAGATTATAACCAAGTTGTAAGTTTTTTTGCTAGTGTGTTAAACATGTCTGACTCAGAGGAAGATATCTGTGTCATTTGTTCCAATGCCAAGGTGGAGCCCAATAGAAATTTATGTACTAACTGTATTGATGCTACTTTAAATAAAAGTCAATCTGTACAATGTGAACAAATTTCACCAAACAGCGAGGGGAGAGTTATGCCGACTAACTCGCCTCACGCGACAGTACCTGCATCTCCCGCCCGGGAGGTGCGTGATATTTTGGCGCCTAGTACATCTGGGCGGCCATTACAGATAACATTACAAGATATGGCTACTGTTATGACTGAAGTTTTGTCTAAATTACCTGAACTAAGAGGCAAGCGTGATCACTCTGGGGTGAGAACAGAGTGCGCTGACAATGCTAGGGCCATGTCTGATACTGCGTCACAGCTCGCAGAGCATGAGGACGGAGAGCTTCATTCTGTGGGTGACGGTTCTGATCCAAACAGATTGGACTCAGATATTTCAAATTTTAAATTTAAATTGGAGAACCTCCGCGTATTACTAGGGGAGGTCTTAGCAGCTCTCAACGATTGTAACACCGTTGCAATACCAGAGAAACTGTGTAGGTTGGATAAATACTTTGCGGTACCGGCGAGTACTGACGTTTTTCCTATACCTAAGAGACTAACTGAAATTGTTACTAAGGAGTGGGATAGACCCGGTGTGCCGTTCTCACCCCCTCCAATATTTAGAAAGATGTTTCCAATAGACGCCACCACTCGGGACTTATGGCAAACGGTCCCCAAGGTGGAGGGAGCAGTTTCTACTTTAGCTAAGCGTACCACTATCCCGGTGGAGGATAGCTGTGCTTTCTCAGATCCAATGGATAAAAAATTAGAGGGTTACCTTAAGAAAATGTTTGTTCAACAAGGTTTTATATTACAACCCCTTGCATGTATCGCGCCGATTACGGCTGCGGCAGCATTTTGGATTGAGTCGCTTGAAGAGAACCTTAGTTCCTCTACGCTAGACGACATTACGGACAGGCTTAGAGTCCTTAAACTAGCTAATTCTTTCATTTCGGAGGCCGTAGTACATTTAACCAAACTTACGGCTAAGAACTCAGGATTCGCCATACAGGCACGCAGAGCACTGTGGCTAAAATCCTGGTCAGCTGATGTTACTTCTAAGTCCAAATTACTTAATATACCTTTCAAGGGGCAGTCCTTATTCGGGCCCGGTTTGAAAGAAATTATCGCTGACATTACGGGAGGTAAGGGCCACGCCCTACCTCAAGACAAGGCCAAAGCTAAGGCTAGACAGTCTAATTTTCGTCCCTTTCGGAATTTCAAAACAGGAGCAGCATCAACCTCCACTGCACCAAAACAGGAAGGAGCTGTTGCTCGTTACAGGCAAGGCTGGAAGCCTAACCAGTCCTGGAACAAAAGCAAGCAGGCCAGGAAACCTGCTGCTGCCCCAAAGACAGCATGAACCGAGAGCCCCCGATCCGGGACCGGATCTAGTAGGGGGCAGACTCTCTCTTTTCGCCCAGGCCTGGGCAAGAGATGTTCAGGATCCCTGGGCACTAGAGATCATATCTCAGGGATGCCTTCTAGACTTCAAATTATCTCCCCCAAGAGGGAGATTTCATCTGTCAAGGTTGTCAACAAACCAGATAAAGAAAGAAGCGTTTCTACGCTGCGTACAAGATCTGTTAACAATGGGAGTGATCCATCCGGTTCCGTGGTCGGAACAAGGACAAGGGTTCTACTCAAACCTGTTTGTGGTTCCCAAAAAAGAGGGAACTTTCAGGCCAATCTTAGATTTAAAGACTCTAAACAAATTCCTAAGAGTTCCATCGTTCAAAATGGAAACTATTCGGACAATCTTACCCATGATCCAAGAGGGTCAGTACATGACCACAGTGGATTTAAAGGATGCTTACCTTCACATACCGATCCACAAAGATCATCACCGGTATCTAAGGTTTGCCTTCTTAGACAGGCACTACCAGTTTGTAGCTCTTCCATTCGGATTGGCTACGGCTCCAAGAATCTTCACAAAGGTTCTGGGTGCCCTTCTAGCGGTACTAAGACCGCGAGGGATTTCGGTAGCTCCGTACCTAGACGACATTCTAATACAAGCTTCAAGCTTTCAAACTGCCAAGTCTCATACAGAGTTAGTTCTGGCATTTCTAAGGTCGCATGGATGGAAAGTGAACGAAAAGAAGAGTTCTCTCTTTCCTCTCACAAGAGTTCCATTCTTGGGGACTCTTATAGATTCTGTAGAAATGAAGATTTACCTGACAGAAGACAGGTTAACAAAACTTCAAAATGCATGCCGCGTCCTTCATTCCATTCAACACCCGTCAGTAGCTCAATGCATGGAGGTGATCGGCTTAATGGTAGCGGCAATGGACATAGTACCTTTTGCACGCCTACACCTCAGACCGCTGCAATTATGCATGCTAAGTCAGTGGAATGGGGATTACTCAGATTTGTCCCCTACTCTGAATCTGAATCAAGAGACCAGAAATTCTCTTCTATGGTGGCTTCATCGGCCACACCTGTCCAGGGGGATGCCATTCAGCAGGCCAGACTGGACAATTGTAACAACAGACGCCAGCCTACTAGGTTGGGGCGCTGTCTGGAATTCTCTGAAGGCTCAGGGACTATGGAATCAGGAGGAGAGTCTCCTTCCAATAAACATTCTGGAATTGAGAGCAGTTCTCAATGCCCTTCTGGCTTGGCCCCAGTTAATAACTCGGGGGTTCATCAGGTTTCAGTCGGACAACATCACGACTGTAGCTTACATCAACCATCAGGGAGGGACAAGAAGCTCCCTAGCAATGATGGAAGTATCAAAGATAATTCGCTGGGCAGAGTCTCACTCTTGCCACCTGTCAGCAATCCACATCCCGGGAGTGGAGAACTGGGAGGCGGATTTCTTGAGTCGCCAGACTCTTCATCCGGGGGAGTGGGAACTTCATCCGGAGGTCTTTGCCCAAATACTTCGACGTTGGGGCAAACCAGAGATAGATCTCATGGCGTCTCGCCAGAACGCCAAACTTCCTCGCTACGGGTCCAGATCCAGGGATCCGGGAGCAGTTCTGATAGATGCTTTGACAGCACCTTGGAACTTCAGGATGGCTTATGTGTTTCCACCCTTCCCGCTGCTTCCTCGATTGATTGCCAAAATCAAACAGGAGAGAGCATCAGTAATTCTAATAGCACCTGCTTGGCCACGCAGGACTTGGTATGCAGATCTAGTGGACATGTCATTCTGTCCGCCTTGGTCTCTACCTCTAAGACAGGACCTTCTGATACAGGGTCCATTCAAACATCAAAATCTAACTTCTCTGAAGCTGACTGCTTGGAAATTGAACGCTTGATTTTATCAAAACGTGGTTTTTCTGAGTCGGTTATTGATACCCTGATTCAGGCTAGGAAGCCTGTTACCAGAAGGATTTACCATAAAATATGGCGGAAATACCTATACTGGTGCGAATCCAAAGGTTACTCCTGGAGTAAGGTTAGGATCGCTAGGATATTGTCTTTTCTACAAGAAGGTTTAGAAAAGGGTTTATCAGCTAGTTCATTAAAGGGACAGATTTCAGCTCTGTCCATCTTGTTTCATAGACGTCTGTCAGAAAATCCAGACGTCCAGTCCTTTTGTCAGGCTTTAGCTAGGATCAAGCCTGTGTTTAAAGCTGTTGCTCCACCATGGAGTTTAAACTTAGTTCTTAACGTTTTACAGGGTGTTCCGTTTGAACCCCTTCATTCCATTGATATAAAAATGTTATCTTGGAAAGTTCTGTTTTTAATGGCTATTTCCTCGGCTCGAAGAGTCTCTGAGTTATCAGCCTTACATTGTGATTCCCCTTATCTGATTTTTCACTCAGACAAGGTAGTTCTGCGTACTAAACCTGGGTTCTTACCTAAGGTAGTCACTAACAGGAACATCAATCAAGAGATTGTTGTCCCATCCTTGTGTCCAAATCCTTCTTCAAAGAAGGAACGTCTTTTACACAATCTGGATGTAGTTCGTGCCCTCAAGTTCTACTTGCAGGCAACTAAAGATTTTCGCCAAACTTCTTCCTTGTTTGTCGTTTACTCTGGACAGAGGAGAGGTCAAAAAGCTTCTGCTACCTCTCTATCTTTTTGGCTTCGTAGCATAATACGTTTAGCCTATGAGACTGCTGGACAGCAGCCTCCTGAAAGAATTACAGCTCACTCCACTAGAGCTGTGGCTTCCTCTTGGGCCTTTAAGAATGAGGCCTCTGTTGAACAGATTTGCAAGGCTGCAACTTGGTCTTCGCTTCATACTTTTTCCAAATTTTACAAATTTGACACTTTTGCTTCTTCGGAGGCTATTTTTGGGAGAAAGGTTCTTCAGGCAGTGGTTCCTTCTGTATAATGAGCCTGCCTATCCCTCCCGTCATCCGTGTACTTTTGCTTTGGTATTGGTATCCCAGAAGTAATGATGACCCGTGGACTGATCACACATAACAGAAGAAAACATAATTTATGCTTACCTGATAAATTCCTTTCTTCTGTTGTGTGATCAGTCCACGGCCCGCCCTGTTTTAAGGCAGGTAAATATCTTTTAAATTATACTCCAGTCACCACTTCACCCTTGGTTACTCCTTTCTCGTTGATTCTTGGTCGAATGACTGGGACTGACGTAGAGGGGAGGAGCTATATGCAGCTCTGCTGGGTGAATCCTCTTGCATTTCCTGTTGGGGAGGAGTTATATCCCAGAAGTAATGATGACCCGTGGACTGATCACACAACAGAAGAAAGGAATTTATCAGGTAAGCATAAATTATGTTACTTCATTTACTCCTTCTCAAAGGTTTAAGAAATTGTATCCTGTGCCATCTGACGGATTAGAGTTTTGGGACAAAATCCCTAAAGTTGATGGGGCTATCTCTACTCTTGCTAAACGTACTACTATTCCTACGGCAGATAGTACTTCCTTTAAGGATCCTTTAGATGGGAAGATTGAATCCTTTCTAAGGAAAGCTTATTTATGTTCAGGTAATCTTGTTAGGCCTGCTATTTCTTTGGCTGATGTTGCTGCAGCTTCCACTTTTTGGTTGGAGGCTTTAGCACAACAAGTATCAGACCATAATACTCATAGCATTGTTAAACTCCTTCAACATGCTAATAACTTTATTTGTGATGCCATCTTTGATATCATTAGAGTTGATGTCAGGTATATGTCTTTAGCTATTTTAGCTAGAAGAGCTTTATGGCTTAAAACTTGGAATGCAGATATGTCTTCTAAGTCAACTTTGCTTTCTCTTTCTTTCCAAGGTAATAAATTATTTGGTTCCCAGTTGGATTCTATTATTTCAACTGTTACTGGGGGGAAAAGAACTTTTTTGCCTCAGGACAAAAAATCTAAAGGTAAATACAGGGCTGCTAATCGTTTTCCTTCCTTTCGTCAGAATAAGGAACAGAAGCCTGACCTTTCCCCTAAAGGAACGGTTTCTGTCTGGAAACCTTCTCCAATCTGGAATAAAACCAAGCCTTTTAGAAAGTCAAAACCAGCTCCCAAGTCCACATGAAGGTGCGGCCCTCATTCCAGCACAGCTGGTAGGGGGCAGGTTACGATTTTTCAAAGACATTTGAAAGACATTCCAATAAACCCTGTGAAGGCTCAGGCATTTCTGAAATGGGTTTCAGATCTAGAGTTGGCTGGAGTAATTGTGCCAGTTCCAGTTCTGGAACAGGGTCTGGGGTTTTACTCAAATCTATTCATTGTACCAAAGAAGGAGAATCCCTTCAGACCAGTTCTGGATCTAAAGATATTGAATCGTTATGTAAGAATACCAACATTCAAAATGGTAACTATAAGGACTATTCTGCCTTTTGTTCAGCAAGGGCATTATATGTCCACAATAGATTTACAGGATGCATATCTTCATATTCCGATTCATCCAGATCACTTTCAGTTTCTGAGATTCTCTTTTCTAGACAAGCATTACCAGTTTGTGGCCCTTCCGTTTGGCCTAGCAACAGCTCCAAGGATCTTTTCATAGGTTCTCGGTGCCCTTCTCTCTGTAATCAGAGAACAGGGTATTGCGGTATTTCCTTATTTGGACGATATCTTGGTACTTGCTCAATCTTTACATTCTGCAGAATCTCACACGAATCAACTTGTGTTGTTTCTTCAAAGTTGGAGGATCAATTTACCAAAGAGTTTGTTGATTCCTCAGACAAAGGTAACCTTTTTGGGTTTTCAAATAGATTCAGTGTCCATGACCTTGTCTCTAACAGAAAAGAGATGTCTGAAATTGGTTTCAGCCTGTCGAAATCTTCAGTCTCAATCATTCCCTTCGGTAGCTTTGTGCATGGAAATTCTAGGTCTCATGACTGCTGCATCGGACGCAATCCCCTTTGCTCATTTTCACATGCGACCTCTTCAGCTTTGTATGCTGAACCAGTGGTGCAGGGATTATACAAAGATATCACAATTAATATCCTTAAATCCCAATGTACGACACTCTCTGACGTGGTGGATATATCACCATCGTTTAGTCCAAGGGGCTTCTTTTGTTCGTCCAACCTGGACTGTGATCTCAACAGATGCGAGTCTGTCAGGTTGGGGAGCTGTATGGGGATCTCTGACAGCGCAGGGGGTTTGGGAATCTCAGGAGGCGAGATTACCAATCAACATTTTGGAACTCCGTGCGATTTTCAGAGCTCTTCAGTTCTGGCCTCTTCTGAAGAGAGAATATTTTATTTGTTTTCAGACAGACAATGTCACATATGTCAATCATCAAGGTGGGACTCACAGTCCTCAGGCTATGAAAGAAGTGTCTCGCATACTTGTATGGGCGGAATCCAGCTCCTGTCAAATCTCTGCGGTTCACATCCCAGGTGTAGACAATTGGGAAGCGGATTATCTCAGTCGCCAGACGTTACATCCGGGCGAATGGTCCCTTCACCCAGAGGTATTTCTTCAGATTGGTCAAATCTGGGGACTTCCAGAAATAGATCTGATGGCCTCTCATCTAAACAAGAAACTTCCCAGGTATCTGTCCAGATCCAGGGACCCTCAGGCGGAGGCAGTGGACGCGTTGTCGCTTCCTTGGAATTATCATCCTGCCTATATCTTTCCGCCTCTAGTTCTTCTTCCAAAAGTGATTTCCAAAATTCTAATGGAACGTTCGTTTGTGCTGCTGGTGGCTCCAGCATGGCCTCACAGGTTTTGGTATGCGGATCTCATTCGGATGGCCAGTTGCCAACCTTGGACTCTTCCGTTAAGACCAGACCTATCTCAAGGCCCTTTTTTCCATCAGGATCTCAAATAATTAAATTTGAAGGTATGGAAATTGAACGCTTGATTCTTAGTCATAGAGGTTTCTCTGACTCAGTAATTAATACTATCTTACAGGCTTGTAAATCTGTGTCTAGGAAGATTTATTATCAAGTCTGGAAGACTTACATTTCTTGGTGTTCTTCTCATAAATTCTCCTGGCATTCTTTCAGAATTCCTAGAATTTTACAGTTTCTTCAGGATGGTTTGGATAAAGGTTTGTCTGCAAGTTCCTTGAAAGGACAAATCTCTGCTCTTTCTGTTCTTTTTCACAGAAAGATTGCTATTCTTCCTGATATTCATTGTTTTGTACAGGCTTTGGTTCGTATCAAACCTGTCATTAAGTCAATCTCTCCTCCTTGGAGTCTTAATTTGGTTCTGAGGGCTTTACAAGCTCCTCCGTTTGAACCTATGCATTCTCTGGACATTAAATTACTTTCTTGGAAAGTTCTGTTCCTTTTAGCCATCTCTTCTGCTAGAAGAGTTTCTGAGTTATCTGCTCTTTCTTGTGAATCTCCTTTTCTGATTTTTCATCAGGATAAGGCAGTGTTGCGGACTTCATTTAAATTTTTTCCTAAGGTTGTGAATTCTAACAACATTAGTAGAGAAATTGTTGTTCCTTCATTGTGTCCTAATCCTAAGAATTCAAAGGAGAGATCTTTACATTCTTTGGATGTAGTAAGAGCTTTGAAATATTATGTTGAAGCTACTAAACATTTTAGAAAGACTTCTAGTCTATTTGTTATCTTTTCTGGGTCCAGAAAAGGTCAGAAGGCCTCCGGCATTTCTTTGGCGTCTTGGTTAAAGTCTTTGATTCATCATGCTTATGTAGAGTCGGGTAAATCCCCGCCTCAAAGAATTACGGCTCATTCTACTAGGTCAGTTTCTACTTCCTGGGCGTTTAGGAATGAAGCTTCGGTTGATCAGATTTGCAAAGCAGCAACTTGGTCTTCTTTGCATACTTTTACTAAATTCTACCATTTTGATGTGTTTTCTTCTTCTGAAGCAGTTTTTGGTAGAAAAGTACTTCAGGCAGCTGTTTCAGTTTGATTCTCCTGCTTATAATTTCAGTTTTCTTTCATGTAATTAGCAAGAGTCCATGAGCTAGTGACGTATGGGATATACATTCCTACCAGGAGGGGCAAAGTTTCCCAAACCTCAAAATGCCTACAAATACACCCCTCACCACACCCACAAATCAATTTTACAAACTTTGCCTCCCGTGGAGGTACTGAAGTAAGTTTGTGCTAGATTCTACGTTGATATGCGCTTCGCAGCAGGCTGGAGCCCGGTTTTCCTCTCAGTGTGCAGTGAATGTCAGAGGGATGTGAGTAGAGTATTGCCTATTTGAATTCGATGATCTCCTTCCACGGGATCTTTTTCATAGGTTCTCTGTTATCGATCGTAGAGATTCATCTCTTACCTCCCTTTTCAGATCGACGATATACTCTTATATACCATTACCTCTACTGATTATCGTTTCAGTACTGGTTTGGCTTTCTACTACATGTAGATGAGTGTCCTGGGGTAAGTAAGTCTTATTTTTTGTGACACTCTAAGCTATGGTTGGGCACTTTTTTATAAAAGTTCTAAATATATGCGTTTAAACATTTATTTGCCTTGATTCAGGATGATCAATATTCCTTATTTCAGACAGTCAGTTTCATTATTTGGGATAATGCATATGAATTTTCAATTTTTTCTTACCTTTCAAATTGACTTTTTTCCCTGTGGGCTGTTAGGCTCGCGGGGGCTGAAAATGCTTTATTTTATTTCGTCATTCTTGGCGCAGACTTTTTTGGCGCAAAAAATTTCTTTGTCATTTCCGGCGTCATACTTGTCGCCGGAAGTGGTTTGTGATTGCGTAATTTTTTTGATGTTTTGCGCCAAAAATGTCGGCGTCACCGGATGTGGCGTCATTCATATAAAGCAAAATCTATCAAATTCCTTAAATGACAGTTTCAGGAATGGGAAAAAATGCCAATGAACAAACCTCTAGTAACCAGAAGCAAAAGAAAAATGAGACTTAAATAATGTGAAAAAAAGGTGGAGACAATAATGACGCCCACATTTTTTAGCGCCAAAAAAGACGCCCACATTATTGGCGCCTAAATGCTTTTGGCGCTAAAAAATGTGGGCGTCATTATTGTCTCCACCTTTTTTTCACATTATTTAAGTCTCATTTTTCTTTTGCTTCTGGTTACTAGAGGTTTGTTCATTGGCATTTTTTCCCATTCCTGAAACTGTCATTTAAGGAATTTGATAGATTTTGCTTTATATGTTGTTTTTTCTCTTACATATTGCAAGATGTCTCAGATTGACCCTGGATCAGAAGCTACTACTGGAAAAACGCTGCCTGATGCTGGTTCTACCAAAGTTAAGTGCATTTGTTGTAAACTTGTGGTAACTGTTCCTCCGGCTGTAGTTTGTGATGAATGTCATGATAAACTTGCTAATGCAGATAAAATTTCCATTAGTAATATTCCATTACCTGTTGCTGTTCCATCAACATCTATTACTCAGGATGTTCCTGTTAATATAAGAGATTTTGTTTCTAAATCTATTAGGAAGGCTATGTCTGTTATTCCTCCTTCCAGTAAGCGTAAAAGGTCTTTTTAAAACTTCTCATTTCTCAGATGAATTTTTAAATGAACATCATCATTCTGATTCTGTCTCTGATGAGGATTTTTCTGGTTCAGAGGATTCAGTCTCAGATATTGACACTGATAAATCTTCATATTTATTTAAAATGGAATTTATTCGTTCTTTACTTAAAGAAGTTTTAATCGCATTAGAAATGGAGGATTCTTGTCCTCTTGATACTAAATCTATTAAGCATTTAAATTCGGTTTTTAAACCTCCTACAGTTATTCTGGAAGTTTTTCCTGTCCCTGATGCTATTTCTGAAGTAATTTCTAGGGAATGGAATAATCTGGGTAATTCTTTTACTCCTTCTAAAAGATTTAAGAAATTGTATCCTGTGCCATCTGACAGATTAGAGTTTTGGGACAAAATCCCTAAAGTTGATGGGGCTATCTCTACTCTTGCTAAGCGTACTACTATTCCTACGGCAGATAGTACTTCCTTTAAGGATCCTTTAGATGGGAAGATTGAATCCTTTCTATGGAAAGCTTATTTATGTTCAGGTAATCTTCTTAGGCCTGCTATTTCTTTGGCTGATGTTGCTGCAGCTTCCACTTTTTGGTTGGAGGCTTTGGCACAACAAGTGTCAGATCATAATACTCATAGCATTGTTAAGCTTCTTCAACATGCTAATAACTTTATTTGTGATGCCATCTTTGATATCATTAGAGTTGATGTCAGGTATATGTCTTTAGCTATTCTAGCTAGAAGAGCTTTATGGCTTAAAACTTGGAATGCAGATATGTCTTCTAAGTCAACTTTGCTTTCCCTTTCTTTTCAAGGTAATAAATTGTTTGGTTCCCAGTTGGATTCTATTATTTCAACTGTTACTGGGGGGAAAGGAACTTTTTTACCTCAGGATAAAAAATCTAAAGGTAAATATAGGGCTGCTAATCGTTTTCGTTCCTTTCGTCAGAATAAGGAACAAAAGCCTGATCCTTCCCCTAAAGGAACGGTTTCTGTTTGGAAACAGTCTCCAGTCTGGAATAAATCCAAGCCTTTTAGAAAGCCAAAGCCAGCTCCCAAGTCCACATGAAGGTGCGGCCCTCATTCCAGCGCAGCTGGTAGGGGGCAGATTACGATTTTTCAAAGAAATTTGGATCAATTGGATTCACAGTCTTTGGATTCAGAACATTGTCTCACAAGGGTACAGAATAGGTTTCAAGGTAAGGCCACCTGCAAGAAGATTTTTTCTTTCTCGCATTCCAATAAATCCAGTGAAGGCTCAGGCGTTTCTGAAATGTGTTTCAGATCTAGAGTTGGCTGGAGTAATTGTGCCTGTTCCAGTTTTGGAACAGGGTCTGGGGTTTTACTGAAATCTATTCATTGTACCAAAGAAGGAGAATTCCTTCAGACCAGTTCTGGATTTAAAAATATTGAATCGTTATGTAAGGATACCAACATTCAAAATGGTAACTATAAGGACTATTCTGCCTTTTGTTCAGCAAGGGCATTATATGTCCACAATAGATTTGCAGGATGCATATCTGCATATTCCGATTCATCCAGATCACTTTCAGTTTCTGAGATTCTCTTTTCTAGACAAGCATTACCAATTTGTGGCTCTGCCGTTCGGTCTAGCAATGGCTCCAATGATTTTTTCAAAGGTTCTCGGTGCCCTTCTATCTGTACAGGGTATTGTGGTATTTCCTTATTTGGACGATATCTTGGTACTTGCTCAGTCTTCACATTTAGCAGAATCTCATACAAATCAACTTGTGTCGTTTCTTCAAGAACATGGTTGGAGTATCAATTTACCAAAGAGTTCATTGATTCCTCAGACAAGGGTAACCTTTTTAGGTTTCCAGATAGATTCAGTGTCCATGACTTTGTCTCTGACGGACAAGAGACGTCTGAAATTAATTTCAGCTTGTCGAAACCTTCAGTTTCAATCATTCCCTTCGGTAGCCTTATGCATGGAAATTCTAGGTCTTATGACTGCTGCATCGGACTCGATCCCCTTTGCTCGTTTTCACATGCGACCTCTTCAACTCTGTATGCTGAACCAGTAGTGCAGGGATTATACAAAGATATCACAGTTAATATCTTTAAATCCGATTGTACGACACTCTCTGATGTGGTGGACAGATCACCATCGTTTAGTTCAAGGGGCTTCTTTTGTTCTTCCAACCTGGACTGTGATCTCAACGGATCAGAGTCTGACAGGTTGGGGAGCTGTATGGGGGTCTCTGACAGCGCAGGGGGTTTGGGAATCTCAGGAGGCGAGATTACCAATCAATATTTTTGAACTCCGTGTGATTTTCAGAGCTCTTCAGTCGTGGCCTCTTCTGAAGAAAGAATCGTTAATTTGTTTTCAGACGGACAATGTCACAACCGTGGCATATGTCAATCATCAAGGGGGGACTCACAGTCCTCTGGCTATGAAAGAAGTATCTTGGATTCTTGTATGGGCGGAATCCAGCTCCTGTCTAATTTCTGCGGTTCACATCCCAGGTATAGACAATTGGTAAGCGGATTATCTCAGTCGCCAGACGTTACATCCAGGCGAATGGTCTCTTCACCCAGAGGTATTTGTTCAGATTGTTCAAATCTGGGGTCTTCCAGAAATAGATCTGATGGCTTCTCATCTAAACAAGAAACTTCCCAGGTATCTGTCCAGATCCAGGGATCCTCAGGCGGAGGCAGTGGATGCATTGTCGCTTCCTTGGAAGTATCATCCTGCCTATATCTTTCCACCTCTAGTTCTTCTTCCAAGAGTGATTTCCAAGATTCTAAAGGAGTGTTCGTTTGTACTGCTGGTGGCTCCAGCATGGCCTCACAAGTTTTGGTATGCGGATCTTGTTCGGATGGCTTCTTGCCAACTTTGGACTCTTCCGTTAAGACCAGACCTTCTATCTCAAGGCCCATTTTTCCATCAGGATCTCAAATCATTAAATTTGAAGGTATGGAGATTGAACGCTTGATTCTCAGTCATAGAGGTTTCTCTGACTCCGTAATTAATACTATGTTACAGGCTCGTAAATCTGTGTCTAGGAAGATATATTATCGAGTCTGGAAGACTTACATTTCTTGGTGTTTTTCTCATCAATTTTCCTGGCATTCTTTTAGAATTCCTAGAATTTTACAGTTTCTCCAGGATGGTCTGGATAAAGGTTTGTCTGCAAGTTCCTTGAAAGGACAAATTTCTGCTCTTTCTGTGCTGTTTCACAGAAAGATTGCTAATCTTCCTGATATTCATTGTTTTGTACAGGCTTTGGTTCGTATCAAACATGTCATTAAGTCAATTTCTCCTCCTTGGAGTTTAAATTTGGTTCTGGGAGCTCTACAAGCTCCTCCTTTTGAACCTATGCATTCTCTGGATATTAAATTACTTTCTTGGAAAGTTTTGTTTCTTTTGGCCATCTCTTCTGCTAGAAGAGTTTCTGAGTTATCTGCTCTTTCTTGTGAATCTCCTTTTCTGATTTTTCATCAGGATAAGGCAGTGTTGCGGACTTCATTTAAATTTTTACCTAAGGTTGTGAATTCTAACAACATTAGTAGAGAGATTGTGGTTCCTTCATTGTGTCCTAATCCTAAGAATTCTAAGGAAAGATCGTTACATTCTTTGGATGTGGTAAGAGCTTTGAAATATTATGTTGAAGCTACTAAAGATTTCCGAAAGACTTCTAGTCTATTTGTTATCTTTTCTGGTTCTTGGAAAGGTCAGAAGGCCTCTGCCATTTCTTTGGCATCTTGGTTAAAGTCTTTGATTCATCATGCTTATGTTGAGTCTGTAGAACTCCGCCTCAAAGGTTTACAGCTCATTCTACTAGGTCAGTTTCTACTTCCTGGGCGTTTAGGAATGAAGCTTCGGTTGATCAGATTTGCAAAGCAGCAACTTGGTCTTCTTTGCATACTTTTACTAAATTCTACCATTTTGATGTATTTTCTTCTTCTGAAGCAGTTTTTGGTAGAAAAGTACTTCAGGCAGCTGATTCAGTTTGATTCTTCTGCTTATAATTTCAGTTTTTTTCATTATAAGATTTAAACTTTGTTTTGGGATGTGGATTATTTTTCAGCGGAATTGGCTGTCTTTATTTTATCCCTCCCTCTCTAGTGACTCTTGCGTGGAAGTTCCACATCTTGGGTATTTATTATCCCATACGTCACTAGCTCATGGACTCTTGCTAATTACATGAAAGAAAACATAATTTATGTAAGAACTTACCTGATAAATTCATTTCTTTCATATTAGCATGAGGCCCACCCTTTTTTGTGGTGGTTATGATTTTTTTGTATAAATTCCAATTCCTTATTTTGATGCTTTCGCTCCTTTCTTGTCACCCCACTGCTTGGCTATTCGTTAAACTGAATTGTGGGTGTGGTGAGGGATATATTTATAGGCATTTTGAGGTTTGGGAAACTTTGCCCCTCCTGGTAGGAATATATATCCCATACATCACTAGCTCATGGACTCTTGCTAATATGAAAGAAATGAATTTATCAGGTAAGTTCTTACATAAATTATGTTTCTCCTGTTAAGTGTAGTCAGTCCACGGGTCATCCATTACTTATGGGATATTAACTCCTCCCCAACAGGAAGTGCAAGAGGATCACCCAAGCAGAGCTGCTATATAGCTCCTCCCCTCTACGTCATACCCAGTCATTCTCTTGCACCCAACTAATAGATAGGATGTGTGAGAGGACTGTGGTTATTAAACTTAGTTTTTATTTCTTCAATCAAAAGTTTGTTATTTTAAACGGCACCGGAGTGTGTTGTTTTTTCTCAGGCAGCATTTGAAGAAGAAGCTACCTGAGTTTTGTGTATGATCTTAGCGGACGTAACTAAGATCCATTTGCTGTTCTCGGCCATTCTGAGGAGTGAGGTAACTTCAGAACAGGGGACAGCGGGCAGGTTCATCTGCAAAGAGGTATGTTGCAGTATATTATTTTCTAAGGAATGGAATTGACTGAGAAAATACTGCTAATACCGATGTAATGTAAGTACAGCCTTAAATGCAGTAGTAGCAACTGGTATCAGGCTGATATGTATGTATGTTTACACTTAAGTATTTCTGGGGAATGGCACTTCACTGGGAAAATACTGTATGCATATAACTTTTAGCCTAATCTGCAGTGTGAGAGACTAGCAGCAGGCTTTTTAATGACATTTCATAAATTAGATTTTAAACGTTTGCTGGCATGTTAAATCGTTTAATTATCTGAGGTACTTGGTGAAAAATTGTTTTGGGCGTTATTTTCCACATGGCTGTCGTTTGTTTTGAATTAAAACATTTTACTGAGCTTCCTTCACTGTTGTATTGTGAGTGGGAGGGGCCTATTTTGGCGCTTTTACTACGCATTAGAAATTCAGTCACAGTCTGCCTTCTTCTCCCTGCATGGTCCAGGACGTCTCTACAGAGCTCAGGGATCTTCCAAACTAGTTTTGAGGGAGGTAATCACTCACAGCAGACCTGTGAGATTGTGCTTTGACTGTGATAAAAACGCTTATATTTTCAATTGTTATCCGTTTTTCTGATATTAAGGGTTAATCATCCATTGCTAATGAGTGCAATCCTTTGCTAAATTTATGCATTTGCTGTGAAAATTTGGTTTCTATAACTAATCCGGTTCATTGTTATTCAACTGTGACAGTTTTTGTGTGCTTCTTAAAGGCACAGTAACGTTTTTTATATTGCTTGCAAATTTATTTGAAAAGTATTTTCCAAGCTTGCTAGTCTAATTGCTAGTTTGTTTTAACATGTCTGACACAGAGGAATCTCTTTGTGCAATATGTTCAAAAGCCAATGTGGAGCCCAATAGAAATTTGTGTACTTATTGCATTGATGCTACTTTAAATAAAAGTCAATCTGTACATTTTAAGAAAATTTCACCAGACAACGAGGGGAAAGTTATGCCGACTAACTCTCCTCACGTGTCAGTACCTGCATCTCCCGCTCAGGAGGTGCGTGATATTGCGACGCCTAGTACATCAGGGCGGCCATTACAAATCACTTTACAAGACATGGCTAATGTTATGACTGAAGTTTTATCTAAATTACCAGAACTTAGAGGTAAACGCGACCACTCTGGGGTGAGAACAGAGTACGCTGATAATGTTAGAGCCATGTCTGATACTGCGTCACAAATGGCAGAACATGAAGACGGAGAGCTTCATTCTGTGGGTGACGGATCTGATCCAAATAGACTGGACTCAGACATTTCAAATTTTAAATTTAAGCTTGAGAACCTCCGTGTATTATTAGGGGAGGTATTAGCGGCTCTGAATGATTGTAACACGGTTGCAATCCCAGAGAAAATGTGTAGGCTGGATAAATATTTTGCGGTACCGACGTGTACTGACGTTTTTCCTATTCCTAAAAGGCTTACAGAAATTATTAACAAGGAGTGGGATAGACCTGGTGTGCCCTTTTCTCCCCCTCCTATATTTAGAAAAATGTTTCCAATAGACGCCACCACACGGGACTTATGGCAGACGGTCCCTAAGGTGGAGGGAGCAGTTTTCTACTCTGGCTAAACGCACCACTATCCCGGTGGAAGATAGCTGTGCTTTTTCAGATCCAATGGATAAAAAGTTAGAGGGTTACCTTAAGAAAATGTTTGTTCAACAAGGTTTTATATTACAACCCCTTGCATGCATTGCGCCTGTCACGGCTGCGGCGGCATTCTGGTTTGAGTCTCTGGAAGAGACCATTAACTCAGTTACATTGGATGAGATTACAGACAAGCTTAGAGTCCTTAAGCTAGCTAATTCATTTATTTCCGATGCCGTAGTACACTTAATTAAACTTACGGCTAAGAATTCAGGATTCGCCATTCAAGCGCGCAGAGCGCTGTGGCTTAAATCTTGGTCAGCCGATGTGACTTCTAAATCTAAATTGCTTAACATACCTTTCAAAGGGCAGACATTATTTGGGCCCGGTTTGAAATAAATTATCGCTGACATTACTGGAGGTAAGGGACATGCCCTGCCTCAAGACAGAGCCAAACCAAGAGCTAGACAGTCTAATTTTCGTGCCTTTCGTAACTTCAAGGCAGGAGCAGCATCATCTTCCTCCGCTACAAAACAGGAAGGAACTGTTGCTCGTTACAGACAGGGCTGGAAACCTAACCAGACCTGGAACAAGGGCAAGCAGGCCAGAAAACCTGCTGCCGCCCCTAAAACAGCATGAAGTGAGGGCCCCCGATCCGGCAACGGATCTAGTAGGGGGCAAACTTTCTCTCTTCGCCCAGGCTTGGGCAAGAGATGTTCAGGATCCCTGGGCGTTAGAGATCATATCCCAGGGATATCTTCTGGACTTCAAAGCTTCTCCTCCCAAAGGAAGATTTCATCTTTCAAGGTTGTCAACAAACCAGACAAAGAAAGAGGCGTTTCTACGCTGTGTTCGAGATCTTTTGTTAATGGGAGTGATCCACCCGGTTCCGCGGTCGGAACACGGACAAGGGTTTTACTCAAATCTGTTTGTGGTTCCCAAGAAAGAGGGAACCTTCAGACCAATCTTGGATTTAAAGATCCTAAACAAATTCCTAAGAGTTCCATCGTTCAAAATGGAAACTATTCGGACAATCTTACCCATGATCCAAAAGGGTCAGTACATGACCACAGTGGATCTAAAGGATGCGTACCTTCACATACCGATTCACAGGGATCATTACCGGTACCTAAGGTTTGCCTTCCTAGACAGGCATTATCAGTTTGTAGCTCTTCCCTTCGGGTTAGCTACGGCTCCAAGAATCTTTACAAAGGTCCTGGGCTCTCTTCTGGCGGTACTAAGACCGCGAGGAATAGCGGTAGCTCCGTACCTAGACGACATTCTGATACAAGCGTCAAATTTCCAAACTGCCAAGTCTCATACAGAGTTAGTTCTGGCATTTCTAAGGTCGCATGGGTGGAAGGTGAACGTAGAAAAGAGTTCTCTATTGCCACTCACAAGAGTTCCCTTCTTGGGGACTCTTATAGATTCTGTAGAAATGAAGATTTACCTGACAGAGGACAGGTTAACAAAACTTCTAAATGCTTGCCGTGTCCTTCATTCCACTCAACACCCGTCAGTGGCTCAATGCATGGAGGTAATCGGCTTAATGGTAGCGGCAATGGACATAGTACCTTTTGCACGCCTGCATCTCAGACCGCTGCAATTGTGCATGCTAAGTCAGTGGAATGGGGATTACTCAGATTTGTCCCCTATGCTGAATCTGGATCAAGAGACCAGAGATTCTCTTCTATGGTGGCTTTCTCGACCACATCTGTCCAGGGGGATGCCCTTCAGCAGGCCAGACTGGACAATTGTAACAACAGACGCCAGCCTACTAGGTTGGGGCGCTGTTTGGAATTCCCTGAAGGCTCAGGGATCATGGACTCAGGAGGAGAGTCTCCTTCCAATAAACATTCTGGAATTGAGAGCAGTTCTCAATGCCCTTCTGGCTTGGCCTCAGTTAGCAACTCTGAGGTTCATCAGGTTTCAGTCGGACAACATCACGACTGTGGCTTACATCAACCATCAGGGAGGGACAAGGAGCTCCCTAGCGATGATGGAAGTATCAAAGATAATTCGCTGGGCAGAGTCTCACTCTTGCCACCTGTCAGCGATCCACATCCCAGGCGTGGAGAACTGGGAGGCGGATTTCCTAAGTCGCCAGACTTTTCATCCGGGGGAGTGGGAACTTCATCCGGAGGTCTTTGCCCAAATACTTCAACGTTGGGGCAAACCAGATATGGATCTCATGGCGTCTCGCCAGAACGCCAAGCTTCCTTGTTACGGGTCCAGATCCAGGGACCCGGGAGTGGTCCTGATAGATGCTTTGACAGCACCTTGGACCTTCAAGATGGCTTATGTGTTTCCACCCTTCCCGATGCTTCCTCGATTGATTGCCAGGATCAAACAGGAGAAAGCATCGGTGATTCTAATAGCGCCTGCGTGGCCACGCAGGACCTGGTATGCAGATCTAGTGGACATGTCATCCTGTCCACCTTGGTCTCTGCCTCTGAGACAGGACCTTCTAATTCAGGGTCCTTTCAAACATCAAAATCTAATTTCTCTGAAGCTGACTGCATGGAGATTGAACGCTTGATTTTATCAAAGCGTGGATTTTCGGAGTCAGTAATTGATACCTTAATACAGGCTAGGAAACCTGTTACCAGGAAAATTTACCATAAAATATGGCGTAAATATTTACACTGGTGCGAATCCAAGAGTTACTCATGGAGTAAGGTTAGGATTCCTAGGATATTGTCTTTTCTACAAGAAGGTTTAGAAAAGGGTTTATCTGCAAGTTCTTTAAAGGGACAGATCTCAGCTCTGTCCATCCTTTTACACAAACGTCTGTCAGAAGTTCCAGACGTTCAGGCTTTTTGTCAGGCTTTGGCCAGGATTAAGCCTGTGTTTAAGACTGTTGCTCCACCGTGGAGCTTAAACTTAGTTCTTAACGTTTTACAGGGTGTTCCGTTTGAACCCCTTCATTCTATTGATATCAAGCTGTTATCTTGGAAAGTTCTGTTTCTAATGGCTATTTCCTCGGCTCGTAGAGTCTCTGAGTTATCGGCCTTACATTGTGATTCTCCTTATCTGATTTTTCATTCAGACAAGGTAGTTCTGCGTACTAAACCTGGGTTCTTACCTAAGGTAGTCACTAACAAGAATATCAATCAAGAGATTGTTGTTCCATCATTGTGCCCTAACCCTTCTTCAAAGAAGGAACGACTTCTGCACAATCTAGACGTAGTCCGTGCCTTAAAATTTTATTTACAAGCAACTAAAGATTTTCGCCAAACATCTTCCCTGTTTGTAGTTTATTCTGGTCAGAGGAGAGGTCAAAAAGCATCTGCTACCTCTCTCTCTTTTTGGCTTCGTAGCATAATACGTTTAGCCTATGAGACTGCTGGACAGCAGCCTCCTGAAAGAATTACAGCTCATTCTACGAGAGCTGTGGCTTCCACGTGGGCCTTTAAGAATGAGGCCTCTGTTGAACAGATTTGTAAGGCTGCAACTTGGTCTTCTCTTCATACTTTTTCCAAATTTTACAAATTTGACACTTTTGCTTCTTCTGAGGCTGTTTTTGGGAGAAAGGTTCTTCAGGCAGTGGTTCCTTCTGTGTAAGATCCTGCCTTTCCCTCCCGTCATCCGTGTACTTCTAGCTTTGGTATTGGTATCCCATAAGTAATGGATGACCCGTGGACTGACTACACTTAACAGGAGAAAACATAATTTATGCTTACCTGATAAATTCCTTTCTCCTGTAGTGTAGTCAGTCCACGGCCCGCCCTGTTTTTTTATGGCAGGTCTAAAATTTAAATTAAACTCCAGTCACCACTGCACCCTATAGTTTCTCCTTTCTCGTTTGGTTTCGGTCGAATGACTGGGTATGACGTAGAGGGGAGGAGCTATATAGCAGCTCTGCTTGGGTGATCCTCTTGCACTTCCTGTTGGGGAGGAGTTAATATCCCATAAGTAATGGATGACCCGTGGACTGACTACACTACAGGAGAAAGGAATTTATCAGGTAAGCATAAATTATGTTTTTTTGGGGACCATTATAGATTCTCTAGAGATGAAAATTTTTATGACAGAAGCAAGAAAGTCAAAGATTTTCAGTACATGTCTTGCTCTTCAGTCCCTTCCTCGGCCGTCAGTGGCTCAGTGCATGGAGGTTATTGTTCTGATGGTTTCAGTCATGGACATCATTCCATTTGCTCGGTTCCATCTCAGACCTCTGCAGTTATGCTTGCTCAGGCAGTGGAACAGGGATTATGCGGATCTTTCTCCAAAGATTGCTCTAGATCAGATGTCCAGAGATTCTCTTCCATGATGGTTGTCTCAGGATCTTCTCTCTCAGGGAACTTGCTTTCGCAGATCTGCCTGGGTGATTGTAACCACAGATGCCAGTTTGCTGGGCTGGGGTGCAGTCTGGGGTTCATTAAAGGGACAGTCAATACCAGAATTATTATTGTTTTAAAAGATAGATAATCTCTTAATTACCCATTTCCCAGTTTTGCATAACCATCACAGTTATAATACAAGTTTTACCTCTGTAATTGCCTTGTATCTAAGCCTCTGCAGACTGCCCCCTTCAGTTCTTTTGACAGACATGCATTTTAGCCAATTAGTGCTCACTCCTCGATAAATTCACATGCATGAGCTCAATGTTATCTATATGAAATACATGAACTAACACCCTCTAGTGGTGACAAACTGCCAAAATGCCCTGAGAGAAGAGGCGGTCTTCAAGGGATTAAAATTTGCATATGAACCTCCTAGGTTTAGCTTTCAACTAAGAATACCAAGAGAACAAAGCAAAATTGGTGGTAAAAGTAAGTTGGAAAATTGTTTAAAATTATATTCTCTATCTGAATCATAAAAGTTTATTTTGGACTAGACTGTCCCTTTAAGGGCTCAGGGTCTATGGACTCAGGAGAAGTCAGTTGTTCCAATATATGTTTTGGAACTGAGAGCAATTTTCAATGCTCTTCTAACCTGGCCTCAGCTAGCTTCAACCCAATTTATCAGGTTTCAGTCGGACAACATAATGTCAGTGGCTTACATCAATCATCAGGGAGGTACTTGGAGTTCCTTGGCCATGAGGGTAGCCAAAATTATTCAGTGGGCGGAGATTCACAACTGTTGTCTGTCTGCTATCCATATTCCAGGGGTGGACAATTGGGAAGCAGATTTTATGAGCAGACAGACTTTTCATCCGGGGAGTGGGAACTTCATCCAGAGGTATTTTCCAGCTTTATTCTCAGTTGGGGGCAGCCAGAGTTGGATCTCATGTTATCTCGTCAGAATGCCAAGCTTCCGAGGGACAGGTCAAGGGATCCTCAGGCTGTTCTGATAGATTCTCTGGCAGTTCCTTGGACTTTCAGTCTGGCATATGTGTTCGGGTCATTTCTCGGTTCAAACAAGAGAGGGCTTCGGTGATTCTCATTGCGCTGGCGTGGCCTCACAGAATCTGGTGGAGGTGTCTTCCCTTCCACCTTGGCGTCTTCTATTAAAGAGACACTCAATCAAAATTAAACTTTCATTATTCAGATAGAACATACCATTTTAAACAACTTTCCAATTTACTTGCATTAACTAAATGTGCACAGTCTTTTTATATTTAAACTTTTTGAGTCACCAGCTCCTACTGAGCATGTGCAAGAATAAGTGTGTATGCATTTGTGAATGGCTGATTGCTGTCACATGGTACATGTATGCATTTATGATTGGCTGATGGCTGTCACATGGTACAGGGGGAGTGGAAAAAGACTAACTTTTAAAATTGTCAGAAAAAAATCTATTACACATTTGAAGTTCAAATAAGTGCTATTGCATTGTCTTGTTATCCTGCATTTGTTGATTATGCAAATCTATTATGTTGACTGGTCCTTTAAGGAAGGACCTGCTTCTGCAGGGTCCCTTCCTTCATCCAAATGTTGTTTCTCTGAAGCTGACTGCTTGGAGATTGAACTCTTGATTCTTTCTAAGCGTGGTTTTAGTCAGTCATTGAGACTATGATTCAGGCTTGTAGGCCTGTGATTAGGAAGAATTATTATAAGATTTGGCGTAAATATTTGTATTGGTGTGAATCCAAAGGCTACTCGTAGAGTTAGGATTCCTAGGATTTTGTCTTTTCTCCAGGAGGATTTGGAGAAAGGGTTATCTGCTAGTACCCTGAAGGGTCACATTTCTGCTCTATTTTATTGCACAAGCGCCTGGCGGATGTGCCAGATGTTCATTCTTTTTGCAAGGCCTTGGTTAGAATTCAGCCTGTGTTTAAGTCTACTACTCCACCTTGGAGTCTTAGGACACTGAACCCAATTTTTTTCTTTCATGATTCAGATAGAGCATTCAATTTTAAGCAACTTTCTAATTTACTCCTATTATCAATTTTTCTTCATTCTCTTGCTAACTTTATTTGAAAAAAATGCATCTAAGCATTTTTTTTTGTTCAGACCTCTGGAAAGCACTTTTTTATTGGTGGATTCATTTATCCACCAATCAGCAAGGACAACCCAGATGGGCCGGCATCTAAACTTACATTCTTGCATTTCAAATAAAGACACCAAGAGAATGAAGACAATTTGATAATAGGAGTAAATTAGAAAGTTGCTTAAAATGTCATGCTCTCATACTCCCAGTACTTAATAAAATAAAAGAAGCCTTTAAAGCCTGGTAGAATCTTCCTTTATCTCTATCAGGACGTATAGCTCTGTATAAGATGATTCTCCTTCCTAAAATCCTGTATGTCCTCCAGAACACTTCTCTGATTCTCAAGACAAAAGATAGCTTATCATTTAATCTGGCTTTACAATCTTTTATATGGCAGAATAAGAAACCTAGAATTTCACTACCTAAACTAGCTCTGCCCATAAAGCATGGGGGACTTTCTCTTCTGGATCTCAGTCTGTATAATCAGGTGTTTCTGGCACGAATCGTAATAGATTGGTTGAATAACAGCATCTATGTAACAAACTGTGAACTGGAAAACAGTATGACTTATCCACTCCGATAGCTTTAATACACTGCAATAAAAATATAATCCCTTCCGAAATAAAAAGAATAAAATCCATTTATAGCCCTATCCAAATGTGGAAAAAGACTTGCAAGTCTTTGCATGTCAATTTTAAGGTCTCAAGATATATTCCATTAGTGAATAATCCCCAGTTCCAAGCAGGGATACAATCTCAGCTCTTTTTCAGAAATGGGAAATCTTAGGTCTTGCTAAGACTCACCAACTATTAGACTTCGAGAGAAATTGTGTTAAGTCTTTTAATACCCTTAAAGAGGACCATCATCTATCTAATAAAACTTTCTTTGCTTATCTTCAAGCAAGACACTTTGTCTCTAAATTGATAAATGAACATGGCTGGGACTGGTCCCTAGGAACAATTGAGAACTGGCTTCTTCTGGCTAAAAACGGGTTTATGTCAATTTCATATATTTATCAAACTCTGATTGCAGTCAATGCTCTAGGTATAATGGCAAAAATGCATTTTAAATGGGCTGATATGTTAGTGCAAGATTCTTTGGATTCTACTCTACTTACTTCCTTGTTTCAAGTGACTTTGCATACTACTCTCTCTGCTTCTTGGAGGGACTCACAGGTTAAGCTACTACAGCTGACCCACTTCACCCCAGAGGAAGGGTTTTAATGTCGAAACACTAGCTTTAATAAATGTCTGAAATGCTCCTATCCATCGGCTAACCTCTTGCACATGATTTGGGACTGCCCAAAAATCAAAAACTTTTGGTTAAAGATACAATTTTGGCTCACTAAAACGGTGGGCATTCCTCTCTTGATTTTAACACCAGCTAAGATAATCTTTCTTGTCGAAGAGACAGGTCCTTCGCAGGTTTGTACTAAAACGATAAACCTAGTGATTCTTGCCGTTAGATATTTGATCCTGAAGAAGTGGAAAACAAGTTCAATTCCAACTATTTCAGAAGTAAAAAACTGTATTGAGCAGTTTGACACTAATTTACAAAATGACAAGGATGTGAAGAATTTTTTCTCCAAGTGGTCAAAGTTTATTAAAATCCTTCCCCCTAATGAGATTGAACATCTAATATACCCCTTTAGGAACACGGAACTGATTCTTTTAGGTCTATGATAGCCACACGTATTTTAAATTAAAAAATCCTTTTTTTTTAATGGCTGGGGGGATAATTTTAGAAATCAACATATCATAGGAAGTATCTAATAGTTAGACTACTCATAATCGCTGTTTTAAACCTACTATCATTTAGGCTTGGGTTCCCCTGTAAACAATAGGAAGATTAGTAATTTAGGTCAATATACTTTTGGAGAGAACTTTTGATTGGTGTGTTGGATAGATCTGAAAAATCTCCAAAGGGGAACAAAGATCTCTTAAGTTTATAAGACTGATTTAAAATAATCCTTATTGAAATCTAAAAAATGGAACATGTACAGAGTTATGTAATGTGTTAATCATACAATTGATGAAATTGTGTTTGTTTTACTTTTCTGTTTTTGTTTGCAACAAGAAAATAATAAAAATATAAAATTATAAAAAAGTCATGCTCTATCTGAATCACAAAAGAAAACATTTGGGTTCAGTGTCCCTTTAATTTGGTTCTTAGAGTCCTTCAACAGGCTCTGTTTGAACCTAAGCATTCTATATTAAGATGTTATCTTGGAAGATTTTGTTTCTGGCGGCTATTTCTTCGGCTCGAAGAGTTTCAGGGCTTTCAACCTTACAGTATAAATCGCCTTTTCTTATTTTTCACTCTGATAAGGTAGTACTGCGTACTGCCTTGGGTTTTCTTCCCAAGGTTTTTTCTGATAAGAATATTAATCAAGAGATTGTTGTTCCTTCTTTGTGTCCTAATCCTCCTTCTCATAAGGAGCGTTTGTTGCCACTAAGGTTTTTCGCCAGTCTTCTTCTTTATTTGTTGTCTTTTCTGGGAGGCGTAAGGGTAAGAAAGCTATGGCTACTTCTCTTTCTTGTTGGTTGAGGAGTATTATTCGCTTGGCATATGAGATTGCTGGTCAGCAGCCTCCTGAGAGAATCACGGCTCATTCCACAATGGCTGTTTCATCTTCTTGGGCTTTCTGGGCTTTTTTGGAGCTTCTGTAGATCAGCTTTGCAAGGCTGTGACTTGGTCATCTTTGCATACTTTTTCTAAATTTTACAAATTTGAAACTTTTGCTTCAGCAGAGGCTTCTTTTGGGAAAAGGTTCTTCAAGCAGTGGTGCCTTCTGTTTAGGTTAACTGTCTTGTCCCTCCCTTATCATCCGTGTCCTCTAGCTTGGGTATTGGTTGATTCCCAACAGTAACTAAGATGATCCGTGGACTCACCATGTCATTACAAAGAAAACAGAATTTATTCTTACCTGATAAATTTATCTATTTCTTGATACGATGAGTCCACGGCCCGCCCTGTTTTTCAGACAGTTTGCTTTTCTATAAACTTTAGGCACATCTGCACCTTAGATTACTTCTTTCTCCTTTCCCTTTGGTCGAATGACTGGGGATTGTGGGTAGGGGGAGTCGTATTTAACAGCTTTTGCTGTGGTGCTCTTTGCCTCCTCCAGCTGGTCAGGAGTGATATTCCCAACAGTAATTAAGATGATCCGTGCACTCATCGTATCAAGAAATAAATACATTTATCAGGTAAGAATAAATGATGTTTTTCTGAAGGGAAACACATTTTATGAGGGGTAATTGCACAGTGATAGAGATACTTCTCTAATAGTGCAAAGCCATTTTTCTGGAAACTTAAAGGTTCGCTTTTGTGCATGCTTTTTTCTTTTATGTGTTTCCCTGGTGGGGTGCCTTTGCTTTGTTTGTTTTTTCTGAATGAAGCGCGATGTGAATATATATTTTTGCGCTTCATTCCTATACTGCTGTGTGTCCCCGCCTTGTTTATCTTCTGAGGAAAAGATGCAGCGCCATTTTTTGTTTCGCCGGGTCCGATCATGTGACCTACCGCTTTTCGTTAGACATTCTCATTTTTTGCTTCAGCTGTAATCGGAGCTTCAATAGTCACTCTGTCTCTAAGAGATTTTATATAAAAGTACTATCCCAGATCCACCCTTGTATAATAGTTTATAGTGAATATTTTGTATACTGTTTGGTGCAAAGAATTATGTTTTTAGGCAGATAATAAAGACTTTCATTTTGCAGCATTTATGTTGTTTTAGCCGTATATGGCTAGACTTGCACGGACTGCTTTTCTGTCTTAAAGTGACAGTTTTATTATTTTTTTTAGCATAACATTTTTATAGCCCTGTATTCTTTAGAATATAATTCTGTTGGTGTTTTACACGCTGGCTTACTTCCAGATTGTGGACCGAGGATCTTGTAGTTATAAGGTGCAAGCAGTGTTTAAGTATTGCTGGTTTATTTCCTTTTTTTAGGGTTGATAATGTGCTATGCTTGTTTTAATTGTCTTTGCTTCTCTCTTGCGTAGAGTTAGAGTGTTACTTCTGAGCCCAATGTCTCCCAGGATGATGCTGTTTAGGCAATGCCACAGTTTGTTCCTTAAATGTCCAAAGCCTTCATGGCATCACATGCAGTGCCCTGCGATTCCTCTCAATCTCCTGGAGGAGTGTTTTTGCCTGCAGATTTTGCATCTTAGGTATTCTCTCAATATCTTCGGTGTTATCTGCCTTTCTTTTCTTTCAGGGAAAGTGCAAGAGGACATTTATATATTCAGATAGTAAGGTTTCTGCTAAATATGTTGCTATCCCTCATAAGTATGATGCGGTGCAGTCGCTAGGACCTTCTGAGGGTGATATATCACATTTGGACAGTATAATTCCTTCATCTGATGCTGAGGAGTATCCTTCAGATTTAAGCTTGTGCACCTTCGTGTATGGTAAGGTGGTTTTGGCTAATTTGGGGCGTCTGATACGTATGTCATTGTCAACCCTAGGAGTCTAGAAATTTTTTATAAATACTAGTATTCCTTAGTTTTTCCTGTTCCAGACTGTACTAGAAGGTTTTTTCACAGGAATGGGAGAAGTCAAGGATTTCTTTTTTCCCTGCCTCCTGTTTTAAAAAAAATAAATAAAAAAATCCTGTTGTTTCCATTAAATATCAGGGAGCACGTTGCCTTACGTAGTAGGGCATTTCTACTCTGGCTAAAATAACTACTATTCCTAGAGAGGACAGCTGTTCTTTTCAGGATCTATGGACTAAGCTGGTGACTTACATGGAAGTTTGTATTGCCACTGTGTCAAGTGCGGCATCTTCTTGGAACAAGGCCTTTATTAAACCCAATTAGGTAGAGACTCCTTTGGAACAGCTCCAGTACAGAATTTAGGCTCTTAAGCTAGCCAATTCTTTATTTCTGATGCTACCAGCCACATGATATCTGGCTTTCGCTGTTCTAGTCCATGGGGCGTTATGGATAGTGGATTTTCCTCTGAGTCCAAGTTTCTGGTGCATCCGTACAAGGGTATGACCGTGTTTTGGTCCTGATCTGATAGTATTAGTTCTGATTTAAAGGATTTTGCCCCCATTCCTGAATTGGTCCAAGTGGGTGGTTGATTCTCTTTTTTTTTTTCTTCAGACATGGATACGAGATGTTCCAGATAGTCATTGAGCTTCAGAGTTACTACTTAGTAGTCATTCCTTCCCTGCCTGAGGCACGTTTCTCCTCTCAATTTTATCTATGGGTTAGATAACTGTGAGGTTTTTTTGTGGTGCATTTAGGATTTCTCTTCCCTGTGGGTGAAAGTTCCAGAGAACAGGGTCTAGGATTTTATCATTTCTGTTTGAGGTTCCCGAAAATGAGGGAATTTCGTCCTATATTTGTCCTAAAGTGTCTCAACAGGTTGTCTCAGGGTACCGTTCTTCAAATAGAAACAAGCGAACTATGAGGGTCAGTTCATCATTATTATTATTATACTTTTATTAAGTGCCAACATATTCCGCAGCGTTCATTGTGACCTTAGTCCTGTAGGTTGCGTAATTTCAAGTTCCTGAGGTTTGCCTTTCTGTCAAACTTTCAGTTTGTGGCTCTTTCCTTTGGCCATGCCATGTTTCTCAGAAGGGGCTGTATTGGCAGTGATCTGGATTCAGGGAATTGCTGTGGTACCATTCCTGGACATCATAATGGTTCAGGTGCCATCTTTTCAAGATGCTTACTCTCATACTGAGATCTTGTTGTCTCTCTTTTTTCCACAAATGGAAGTGTATTTGACATTGAGTTCCCTTGGTCCAACTACAGAGGTAGTTTCTTAGGACCAGATTATTTATCACAGAGGTCAGGAAATAGATTTTTTCTTCTTGCTTCTTTCGGCACTCTTCTGTTTAGTCCTTCAGTGGCTCTATGTATGGAGGTAATGGTCTGATGGTTGCTTCATTGGACATCAGCCTTTTGCTCAATCCATCTGAGAGTTTGCGGTTATGCATGTTCAGATTGTGGACCGAGGATCTTGTAGTTTTGTCTTGGAGGATAGATCTTGATCCATCAACATGAGATTTTTCCCTGTGGATCAGAGAAGGGAGTTTTTGGTGGAGTGCTCGCTTTGATTGCAAGAGGTAGCAGGATCTTAAGCTGCATTCTCCAGAATTTTTTGGCTTTCTCAAGTCCATTCTGTCTCGGGGCACATGCTTCCGGAGACTTTCCTATGTGTTATTCATGGTCACTAGCCTGTTGGGTTGGTGACTATGGACTTGGGAAGGGCCTGCTCTCCCCATAACCTTTTTGAAGTAGAGAGTGATCTGCAATGCTCTGATGGCTTGGCCTCAGTTGTCTTTTCCAGTTTTCAGGTTCTAGTTTTCAGGTTCTACATTAACCACCTGGGAGGAACCTAGAGTTCCTTTGCCATAATTGTTCGGTGGGTGGATGCCCACATTCTAGTTTGTTCTTTATTCTCTTTTCAATAGTGTATAACGGGAGCAGACTTCTTGAGCAGTCAGATTTTTCATTCCGGGGAGTGGTCTCCTGGAGGGTTCTCCAGGTTAACCCTCACATGTGGGGAGCTGGAGTTGGCGATGGCAGTACGCCAAGTTTTGTTTAAGGTCATAAGATCAGCAGGCTGCTCTGCTAAATGCCCTGGCAGGTCCTTGGGATTTTAATGGTTCCTGCATAGTCTTGCAGGATTGGGTCTTCAGACCTAGCGGAGATTTCTTACACATTGGTGGTTGTTCCTGAGGAAGGTCCTTCTGATTTAGGGTCCTTCTTTTCATCCTACTTTTGTTTTCTCTGAAGCTTTCTGCTTGGAGATTGAATGCTTAGTTCTGTCTAAAATACAGGAAAATATATATATATACATATATCTATGTATGTATGTATATGTATATATATATATATATATATCTCCTATAGAAGACGCTTCTTTCTTTTGTTGTTTTGCTGTTCTGTCTAAGCATGGTTTTTCTGAATTGGTCATGGTTTAGGCTTGTAAGCCTGTTACTGGTAAATTTTACCATAAGGTATGATGTAAATTTCCTGATTGGTGTGAGTCTATGGACTACTCTTGAAAAGTAGGTTCGGAATTACTAGGGGTTTTGCCCTTCTCTGGAACGTTCTGGAGGACGTTTTGTCACTCAGTTCTCTGAAGGGACAGATTTCTGCATTGTCCTTTTTTATACAGGTGACTGGCGGATGTGCCAGATGTGTAATCTTTTTGTCAGACCCTGGTTTAGTATCAGGCCTGTGTTTAAGTCTGTTGCTCCTGGAGTTTTTAACTTTGGTTTTAAGGTTTTTCAGCATGCTCAGTTTGAGCTGTAGCATTCCATAATGTGTGTATGCATGTATATGTGTGTGTGTATGTATGTGTGTATATATATATATATATATATATATATATATATATATATATATATATATATATATATATATACTGTGTGTGTGTGTGTGTATATATATATATATATATATATATATTTCCAATGGCATAGAGAGTCCACAAGTCATTCATTACTGTTGGGAATTCAACACCTGGCGACCAGGAGGAGGCAAATACACCCCAGAAAAATCATTAAGAATCCCTCCCATACTCCCCCAGTAAATCTTTGGCTCTGTAAAGTAGAGGATAGCAAAGATGGTGCTCTGAAGAAAAATGGATTTAAGTCCTTTAATGGGTAGTTTCCCTTCAAGATAGGTCTGGGGCAAATGCTGTGTCCATGTAAACCTCTTAGTAAGAGTTTTGGTAGCTGTTAGCTGCTGGATGTTGCATGGATTTTCTCTGCCCTCCTTCCAGCAAGCTGTGATAACACCCCCAACTGGCAACCAGTGTTAGCTTACACTGCTTTCCTTTCTACATCAGGTCCCTGTCAGAAATTGGCTAAAGCTGTCAGACCTGGAAGTGCTGTGACTGCTCCACAGCAGAGACCCTGGTGGCTAAGTGCCCTTCTTATTATTTCTCTAGGACACTGCAGGAGATGGGCATAATTATAGGTGACCCGATGGCACCTTATAAACTCTAACAGGGTCAGGGGACTCTATATGGAAATCTCTGTAGGATTTCCACAAAGTTATGTGCAGTTTTTATTCAGGGATCCTGTGACTTACTGACTTGCATTACTTATCAGAATATGGGACTTGGCTGTTTGAGGGCTCTGATGGTATGAAAAGGGTTATTTTTATTTATATTTTACGGTGCACTATTTTTTGAGGGTTGTGCGGGTGTGTAGACTTTTGCCTTGATCTGCATTTTAGGCTGCAGCATTTTTACTTATAGTCCGATATCAATACAGGTGTATAGACAGTTGCCATGATCGCCATTTTGGCTGCGATTTTTATTCAGACTATCTGTGCTGCGGGTTTGTAAACTTTTGCCACCATCACCATTTTTGGAGGCAGCTTTTTCAAGCATTTTTAGGAGTGATTGTGCGGGTCCGAACAAGGCACCATGTGGTTTGTTGTGCTCTGAGTTCCGTTATTTAGTTTCTGCACAGAGGTCAGATCGCACAGAGGTCAGAGGTGCATTGATTTCCCCCCCCCATATCATAAGGAGAAAAGATTTCATTTTCTGTTGGGATATCCTCATGTTATGGAGGGAGACCGTATCATTAACATGGAGGATTCTGCTCCTTCCTTTTCTTTCCTTTGACATGGATAGTCCATGACGTCATTCCAATTACTAGTGGGATATTCATCTCCTGGCCAGCAGGAGGAGGCAAAGAGCACCCCAGCAAAGCTGTTAAGTGTAACTTTCCTTACCCATAATCGGCAGTCATTCTCTTTGTCAATGGAGGATGTGTGAAGTTGGTGTCTGAAGATATTTAATCCTTTTAATGGATACTTTTCCCTGCAAGCAAGGATTGGGGTTTAGCTGTGTCCATGTCAATCTCTTTAGTAAGAGTAGTAGTGGCTTTTAGCAGTTAAAACGCTGTGAGGTTGTCCTTGCTTAACTTTTAACACTTTACCTACCATTTTTGTAGAAAGCCAGAGTTGATTACTCTGTTCTTTCTTTTCCTACAGGTCCATGAAAGGGAGGGAAGTACCTGCCACACCTAAGGAGCAGCATCTGTCCTGCAGTTGGGTCTAAGGTAAGTGAACAACAATAATTATAAAAAGAGAACAGTGCGCCAGCAGATATGTTATGGTAAACAATGTTAGAAATTATTCACAAAGATGCTAGTCATACATAATGAACATCAACAAAATTACAGTATATGTCAATGGTGTTATGAAGTTCCCAAAAAGTTTTTTCAACTCAGTAACTTAGCTGATACTGATGTGTAGGTGTTCCCCAATGGAACCAATTATAGATCAGAAAGGTATATTCTCAGTTAACATCAATAGGTGGCTAGCAGCTTCTTCAAGACTTTTGTTGGTGTCCCAAAAGGAAGGAATCTGCAGATATGTGAATTAAAAAAGAAGGCGCCACCATAATGCACGGTCAGTGGAATAAACAAGCCCCAAATGCGCAAGTATAGCTGGTACTTACAAGCTCCCAGACACTTAAGAAGTGTCACAAACGCCTTCTGGAACCTTTAGAGTCGTCCAGCTGACTCACACTCTCGCAGAGGTCAGTCCACTCTTAGGGGTACCAGCTGTGTTTCTCTCCCAGCAGGACCACAGTTCACAAATAAGATCTTAACTCTAGCAGCCTCTTATCCTGTATTGGAGGTGGCCTAGCCCGGTAGGCTTAATTACACAGTTATACGGGTGTTAGTAACACACTGTGTAAAAAAATCTCTTGTATACAGATATATAATATTATCTTAATATTATATATCTGTATACAAGAGATTTTTTTACACAGTGTGTTTTTTTACACAGTGTGTTACTAACACCCTTATAACTGTGTAATTAAGCCTACCGGGCTAGGCCACCTCCAATACAGGATAAGAGGCTGCTAGAGTTAAGATCTTATTTGCGACCTGTGGTCCTGCTGGGAGAGAAACACAGCTGGTACCCCTAAGAGCGGACTGACCTCTGCGAGAGTGTGAGTCAGCTGGACGACTCTAAAGGTTCCAGAAGGCGTTTGTGACACTTCTCAAGTGTCTGGGAGCTTGTAAGTACCAGCTATACTTGCGCATTTGTGGCTTGTTTATTCCACTGACCGTGCACTATGGTGGCGCCTTCTTTTTCTCTTGTAAAGGTGTATCCAGTCCACGGGTTCATCCATTACTTGTGGGATATTCTCCTTCCCAACAGGAAGTTGCAAGAGGACACCCACAGCAGAGCTGTCTATATAGCTCCTCCCCTAACTGCCACCCCCAGTCATTCTCTTGCAACTCTCGACAAGAAAGGAAGTATCAAGAGATATGTGGTGACTTAGTGTAGTTTTTACCTTCAATCAAGAGTTTGTTATTTTTAAACGGTACCGGCGTAGTACTGTTTTACTCTCAGGCAGAAATTGGAAGAAGAATCTGCCTGGAGGTTGATGATCTTAGCGGCTTGTAACTAAGGTCCATTGCTGTTCTCACACATAACTGAAGAGTATGGAAAGAAAACTTCAGTTGGGTGGACGGTTTGCAGATCACCTGCTTTGAGGTATGTTCAGTATATTTTTTTCTAGAGAGATAAGGTCTAGAAAATGCTGACAGAGCCTGGTATATTTGAGGTAAGCCTGATACAGTGATTTAACAACAACTGGGATCATGCTTACAAAAAAGGGTAATATTCATGTTAATTCTCATATTACTTAGTGTAAAAACGTTTGCATGGTTTACAGAAAAAACGTTTTTTCTCTGAGGGTGATAAATCTTTATTTGGGGCCTAGTTTTCCACATGGCTTGTTAGATCACTCCTAGGAGTACTTTTTAAGGCCCTCTGACATTGAGTGCATGGTGAGAGGGGCCTATTTTCACGCTCTTAATGCGCAGTTGATATTCAGACTGAGACATCCAGCTTCCCTAAAGGCGTCCTCTGGCATCTAGGACCACTATAGAGTGTTTTTTCCTGCAAAAATCGTGTTTAAGGGCAGGAAGGAGCCACAGCAGAGCTGTGGCAGTGTGATTGACTGTTTATTAACGGTTTTAACGTTTTTCTAATCCGATTTGGGGCCTAAGGGGTTAATCATACATTTGCAAGTGGGTGCAATGCTGCTTTAGTCCCTTATACACACTGTAAAAACGTTGTAGAGTTTACTACTTTTTAACACTGTTTTGCCGTTTATGTGGTAGTTTTTTTCTCTTAAAGGCACAGTACCGTTTTTGTTTAATTGCTTTTTCACATTGATTAAAGTGTTTTCCAAGCTTGCTGGTCTCATTACTAGTCTGTTAAACATGTCTGACATAGAGGAAACTCCTTGTTCATTATGTTTAGAAGCCATTGTGGAACCCCCTCTTAGAATGTGTACCAAATGCACTGATCTTTCTATAAGTTATAAAGACCATATTATGGCTTTTAAAGATTTATCACCAGAGGTTTCTCAGACTGACAAAAGGGTAGGTTAAACCACCTAGCTCTCCCAATGTGTCAGAACCTATATCTCCCGCTCAAGTGACGCCAAGTACATCTGGCGCGTCCAATGCGTTTACCTTACAAGACATGGCGGCAGTTATGAATCATATCCTCACAGAGGTATTGTCCAAACTGCCAGGGTTACAAGGAAAGCGAGACAGCTCTGGGGCTAGAACAAATACAGAGCTTTCTGACGCTTTAGTAGCTATGTCTGATATACCCTCACAATGTGCAGAAGCCGAAGCAGGAGAGCTTCTATCTGTGGGTGACATTTCTGATTCAGGGAAGGCGTTACTTCAGTCTGACTCTGAAATGACAGCGTTTAAATTTAAGCTTGAACACCTCCGCTTGTTGCTCAGGGAGGTTTTAGCGACTCTGGATGACTGTGACACCATTGTAGTCCCAGAGAAATTGTGTAAAATGGACAAATATTTTGCAGTGCCTGTTTACACTGACGTTTTTCCAATCCCTAAGAGGTTTTCAGAAATTATTACTAAGGAATGGGATAGACCAGGTGTACCGTTCTCTCCCCCTCCTGCTTTTAAAAAGATGTTTCCCATAGATGCCGCAACACGGGACTCGTGGCAGACGGTCCCTAAGCGTATAACTATCCCCGTCGAGGGCAGTTGTGCTTTCCTAGATCCAATGGATAAAAAATTAGGTTTCCTTAAGAAAATCTTTATACAACAAGGTTTTATTCTCCAGCCTCTTGCATGCATTGCCCCAGTTACTGCTGCAGCGGCTTTCTGGTTCGAGTCTCTTGAGGAGGCTCTACAGGTGGAGAACCCGTTGGATGATATCCTAGACAGGCTTAAAGCTCTTAAGTTAGCCAATGCATTTATTTCTGACGCCGTTTTTCATTTAACCAAGTTAACGGCTAAGAATTCAGGTTTTGCCATTCAGGCGCGTAGGGCGCTATGGCTTAAATCCTGGTCAACTGACGTTACTTCAAAGTCTAAGCTTCTCAACATCCCCTTCAAAGGGCAGACCCTATTCGGGCCTGGACTGAAGGAGATCATTTCTGATATTACTGGAGGAAAAGGCCACGCCCTTCCCCAGGATAGGTCCAACAAATTAAGGACCAAACAGACTAATTTTTGTTCCTTTCGAAACTTCAAGAGTGGCGCAGCTTCAACTTCCTCTACTGCAAAACAAGAGGGAAATTTTGCCCAGTCCAAGCCAGTCTGGAGACCTAACCAGGCTTGGAACAAGGGGAAGCAGGCCAAAAAACCTGCTGCTGCCTCTAAGACAGCATGAAGGAGTAGCCCCCGATCCGGGACCAGATCTAGTTGGGGGCAGACTTTCTCTCTTCGCCCAGGCTTGGGCAAGAGACGTCCAGGATCCCTGGGCTCTGGAGATTGTTTCCCAGGGATATCTTCTTGATTTCAAAGCCTCATCTCCAAAGGGGAGATTTCATCTCTCACAATTATCTGCAATCCAGATAAAGAGATAGGCATTCTTAAGTTGCGTTCAAGACCTTCTGGTTATGGGAGTGATCCACCCTGTTCCAAGGGAGGAACAGGGGCAGGGCTTCTATTCAAATCTGTTTATAGTTCCCAAAAAAGAGGGAACTTTCTGACCAATCTTGGATCTCAAGTTCCTAAACAATTTTCTCAGGGTCCCATCCTTCAAGATGGAGACCATTCGAACCATCCTACCTATGATCCAGGAGGGTCAATATATGACTACCATGGATTTAAAGGATGCTTATCTCCACATTCTGATACACAGAGATCATCATTGGTTTCTCAGGTTCGCCTTCCTAGACAGACATTACCAGTTTGTGGCTCTTCCCTTCGGGTTAGCCACGGCATCAAGAATCTTTACGAAGGTTCTAGGGTCCCTACTGGCGGTTCTAAGGCCACGAAGCATAACGGTGGCTCCTTACCTAGACAACATTCTGATACAGGCGTCGACTTTTCAAATCGCCAAGTCCCATACGGACATTGTTCTGGCATTCCTGAGGTCTCACGGGAGGAAGGTGAACGAAGAAAAGAGTTCTCTCTCCCCTCTCACAAGAGTTTCCTTCCTAGGAACTCTGATAGACTCAGTAGAAATGAAAAATTTTCTGACAGAGGTCAGGTTGTCAAAGCTTCTAACTTCCTGCCATGGTCTTTATTCCACTTCTCGGCCGTCAGTGGCTCAGTGTATGGAAGTAATCGGCTTAATGGTAGCAGCAATGGACATAGTTCCATTGGCCAGCCTACATCTCAGACCACTGCAACTTTGCATGCTCAATTAGTGGAATGGGGATTACACAGATTTGTCCCCTCTGCTAAATCTGGATCAAGAGACCAGGGATTCTCTTCTCTGGTGGCTATCTCGGGTCCATCTGTCCAGGGGAATGAGTTTCCGCAGCCCAGAATGGACTATAGTGACGACAGATGCCAGCCTTCTGGGCTGGGGTGCAGTCTGGAACTCCCTGAAGGCTCAGGGTTCGTGAACTCAGGAGGAAGCCCTCCTTCCGATAAACATTCTGGAACTAAGAGCGATATTCAATGCTCTTCAGGCTTGGCCTCAGCTAGCTGTGGTCAGGTTCATCAGATTTCAGTCGGACAACATCACAACTGTAGCCTATATCAACTATCAGGGGGGAACAAGGAGCCCCCTGGCAATGTTGGAGGTTTCAAAGATAATTCTATGGGCAGAGGTTCACTCTTGCCATCTCTCAGCTATCCATATCCTAGGAGTAGAGAACTGGGAGGCGGATTTCCTAAGTCGGCAGACTTTTCATCCGGGGGAGTGGGAGCTCCATCTGGAGGTATTTGCCCAGTTGATTCAACTATGGGGCAAACCAGAACTGGATCTCATGGCGTCTCGTCAGAACGCCAAGCTTCCTCGTTACGGGTCCAGGTCCAGGGATCCCAAGGCAGCGCTGACTGCTTGGAGATTGAACGCTTGATTCTATCAAAGCGTGGTTTTTCCGAGTCGGTCATTGATACCTTAATAAAAGGAAAATCTATCATAAGATATGGTGTAAATATCTTCATTGGTGTGAATCCAAGGGTTACTCATGGAGTAAAGTCAGGATTCCTAGGATCTTATCCTTTCTCCAAGAGGGATTGGAGAAGGGATTGTCAGCTAGTTCCTTAAAGGGACAGATTTCTGCTCTGTCTATTCTTTTGCACAAACGTCTGGCTGAGGTTCCAGACGTTCAGGCGTTTTGTCAGGCTTTGGTTAGAATCTTGCCAAAGCTCCCAGAATTTTCATAAAGTTTCTCTGAGCTCTTTTGGCAAAAATCCGATCCCAGGGAATTGCTGTGGCACCTTATTTAGATGACATCTTGATTCAGGCGTCATCTTTTCAACTAGCAAAATCTTAGAGATATCTTTTCTACGTTCCCATGGGTGGAAGGTGAATCTGGAATAATTCTCTCATTCCAGCTGCAACAGTGTTTTTCTTAGGGACAATCATAGATTCCCTGTCCATGAAGACTTTCCTGTAGAAGATCAGGAAATCCAAACTTTTTGCTGCTTGCCTTTCTCTCCAGTCTGCCTTTGGTCCAACAGTGGCTCAATGCATGGAGGTAATTGGTCTGATGGTGGCTTCCATGGACATCATTCCTTTTGCTCGGTTCCATCTGCAACCGCTGCAGCTTTCCTTCCTCAGTCAAAGGAACGGAGATCATTCAGACTTGTCACAGAGGATAAATCTGGACTCCCTGACAAGAGACTCTTTTGTGGTGGATTTCTCAGGAAAACCTGGCTTGGGGCACTTGCTTCCTGGGTGATTGTAACTACGGATGCCAGCCTATTAGGCTGGGGAGCAGTTTGGGGCTCTCTCAAAGCTCAGTTTCTGTGGACTCGAGAGGAGTCTTCTCTCCCCATAAACATCTTGAAGTTGAGAGCAATCTTCAATTCCTTTAGTCTCAATTATCTTTAGTCTGGTTTATCAGATTTCAATCAGACAACATCACCTCAGTGGTTTAAGTCAACCACCAGGGGGGAACTCGGAGTTCCTTGGCTATAAAGGAGGTGACTCACATTCTGCAGTGGACGGAAGCTCACGATTGTCTCCTATCTGCCATCCACATTACAGGAGTGGACAATTGGGAGGCGGATTTTCTGAGCAGACAGACTTTCTTTCATGTAATTAACAAGAGTCCATGAGCTAGTGACGTATGGGATATACATTCCTACCAGGAGGGGCAAAGTTTCCCAAACCTTAAAATGCCTATAAATACACCCCTCACCACACCCACAAATCAGTTTTTACAAACTTTGCCTCCAAGGGAGGTGGTGAAGTAAGTTTGTGCTAGATTCTACGTTGATATGCGCTCCGCAGCAAGTTGGAGCCCGGTTTTCCTCTCAGCGTGCAGTGAATGTCAGAGGGATGTGAAGAGAGTATTGCCTATTGAATGCAGTGATCTCCTTCTACGGGGTCTATTTCATAAGGTTCTCTGTTATCGGTCGTAGAGATTCATCTCTTACCTCCCTTTTCAGATCGACGATATACTCTTATATTTACCATTACCTCTACTGATTCTCGTTTCAGTACTGGTTTGGCTTTCTACAAACATGTAGATGAGTGTCCTGGGGTAAGTAAGTCTTATTTTCTGTGACACTCTAAGCTATGGTTGGGCACTTTATTTATAAAGTTCTAAATATATGTATTCAAACATTTATTTGCCTTGACTCAGAATGTTCAACTTTCCTTATTTTCAGACAGTCAGTTTCATATTTGGGATTATGCATTGAATTATCATATTTTTCTTACCTCAAAAATTTGACTTTTTTCCCTGTGGGCTGTTAGGCTCGCGGGGGCTGAAAATGCTTCATTTTATTGCGTCATTCTTGGCGCGGACTTTTTTGGCGCAAAAATTCTTTTCCGTTTCCGGCGTCATACGTGTCGCCGGAAGTTGCGTCATTTTTTGACGTTATTTTGCGCCAAAAATGTCGGCGTTCCGGATGTGGCGTCATTTTTGGCGCCAAAAGCATTTAGGCGCCAAATAATGTGGGCGTCTTATTTGGCGCTAAAAAATATGGGCGTCGCTTTTGTCTCCACATTATTTCAGTCTCATTTTTCATTTGCTTCTGGTTGCTAGAAGCTTGATATTTGGCATTCTTTCCCATTCCTGAAACTGTCTTATAAGGAATTTGATCTATTTTGCTTTATATGTTGTTTTTTCTCTTACATATTGCAAGATGTCTCACGTTGCATCTGAGCCAGAAGATACTACAGGAAAATCACTGCCTGCTGGATCTACCAAAGCTAAGTGTATCTGCTGTAAACTTTTGGTAGCTATTCCTCCAGCTGTTGTTTGTAATAATTGTCATGACAAACTTGTTAAAGCAGATAATATTTCCTTTAGTAATGTACCATTGCCTGTTGCAGTTCCCTCAACATCTAAGGTGCAGAATGTTCCTGATAACATAAGAGATTTTGTTTCTGAATCTATAAAGAAGGCTTTGTCTGTTATTTCTCCTTCTAGTAAACGTAAAAAGTCTTTTAAATCTTCTCTCTCTACAGATGAATTTTTAAATGAACACCATCATTCTGATTCTTTGGACTCTTCTGGTTCAGAGGATTCTATCTCAGAGATTGATGCTGATAAATCTTCATATTTATTTAAGATGGAATTTATTCGCTCTTTACTTAAAGAAGTACTAATTGCTTTAGAAATAGAGGATTCTAGTCCTCTTGATACTAATTCTATACGTTTGGATAAGGTTTTTAAAGCTCCTGCGGTTATTCCAGAAGTTTTTCCTGTTCCTAATGCTATTTCTGCAGTAATTTCCAAAGAATGGGATAAATTGGGTAATTCATTTACTCCTTCTAAACGTTTTAAGCAATTATATCCTGTTCCGCATGACAGGTTAGAATTTTGGGACAAAATCCCTAAAGTTGATGGGGCTATTTCTACCCTTGCTAAACGTACTACCATTCCTACGTCAGATGGTACCTCGTTTAAGGATCCTTTAGATAGAAAAATTGAATCTTTTCTAAGAAAAGCTTATCTGTGTTCAGGTAATCTTCTTAGACCTGCTATATCATTGGCTGATGTTGCTGCAGCTTCAACTTTTTGGTTGGAAACTCTAGCGCAACAAGTAACAAGTCGTGATTCTCATGATATTATTATTCTTCTCCAGCATGCTAATAATTTTATCTGTGATGCCATTTTTGATATTATTAGAGTTGATGTTAGGTTTATGTCTCTGGCTATCTTAGCCAGAAGAGCTTTATGGCTTAAGACTTGGAATGCTGATATGGCTTCTAAATCAACTCTACTTTCCATTTCTTTCCAGGGAAACAAATTATTTGGTTCTCAGTTGGATTCTATTATTTCAACTGTTACTGGTGGGAAAGGAACTTTTTTACCACAGGATAAAAAATCTAAAGGTAAAAACAGGGCTAACAATCGTTTTCGTTCCTTTCGTTTCAACAAAGAACAAAAGCCTGATCCTTCGTCCTCAGGAGCAGTTTCAGTTTGGAAACCATCTCCAGTCTGGAATAAATCCAAGCCTGCTAGAAAGGCAAAGCCTGCTTCTAAGTTCACATGAAGGTACGGCCCTCATTCCAGTTCAGCTGGTAGGGGGCAGGTTACGTTTTTTCAAAGAAATTTGGATCAATTCTGTTCACAATCTTTGGATTCAGAACATTGTTTCAGAAGGGTACAGAATTGGTTTCAAGATGAGACCTCCTGCAAAGAGATTTTTTCTTTCCCGTGTCCCAGTAAATCCAGTGAAAGCTCAAGCATTTCTGAATTGTGTTTCAGATCTAGAGTTGGCTGGAGTAATTATGCCAGTTCCAGTTCCGGAACAGGGGTTGGGGTTTTATTCAAATCTCTTCATTGTACCAAAGAAGGAGAATTCCTTCAGACCAGTTCTGGATCTAAAATTATTGAATCGTTATGTAAGGATATCAACGTTCAAGATGGTAACGGTAAGGACTATATTGCCTTTTGTTCAGCAAGGGAATTATATGTCCACAATAGATTTACAGGATGCATATCTGCATATTCCGATTCATCCAGATCATTATCAGTTCCTGAGATTCTCTTTTCTAGACAAGCATTACCAATTTGTGGCTCTACCGTTTGGCCTTGCTACAGCTCCAAGAATTTTCACAAAGATTCTCGGTGCCCTTCTGTCTGTAATCAGAGAACAGGGTATTGTGGTATTTCCTTATTTGGACGATATCTTGGTACTTGCTCAGTCTTTACATTTAGCAGAGTCTCATACGAATCGACTTGTGTTGTTTCTTCAAGATCATGGTTGGAGGATCAATTTACCAAAAAGTTCTTTGATTCCTCAAACAAGGGTAACCTTTCTGGGTTTCCAGATAGATTCAGTGTCCATGACTCTGTCTTTAACAGACAAGAGACGTCTAAAATTGATTACAGCTTGTCGAAACCTTCAGTCTCAATCATTCCCTTCGGTAGCCTTATGCATGGAAATTCTAGGTCTTATGACTGCTGCATCGGACGCGATCCCCTTTGCTCGTTTTCACATGCGACCTCTTCAGCTCTGTATGCTGAACCAATGGTGCAGGGATTACACGAAGATATATCAATTAATATCTTTAAAACCGATTGTTCGACACTCTCTAACGTGGTGGACAGATCACCATCGTTTAATTCAGGGGGCTTCTTTTGTTCTTCCGACCTGGACTGTAATTTCAACAGATGCAAGTCTCACAGGTTGGGGAGCTGTGTGGGGATCTCTGACGGCACAAGGAGTTTGGGAATCTCAGGAGGTGAGATTACCGATCAATATTTTGGAACTCCGTGCAATTTTCAGAGCTCTTCAGTTTTGGCCTCTTCTGAAGAGAGAATCGTTCATTTGTTTTCAGACAGACAATGTCACAACTGTGGCATACATCAATCATCAAGGAGGGACTCACAGTCCTCTGGCTATGAAAGAAGTATCTCGAATTTTGGTTTGGGCGGAATCCAGCTCCTGTCTAATCTCTGCGGTTCATATCCCAGGTGTAGACAATTGGGAAGCGGATTATCTCAGTCGCCAAACGTTGCATCCGGGCGAATGGTCTCTTCACCCAGAGGTATTTCTTCAGATTGTTCAAATGTGGGGGCTCCCAGAGATAGATCTGATGGCCTCTCATCTAAACAAGAAACTTCCCAGGTATCTGTCCAGATCCCGGGATCCTCAGGCGGAGGCAGTGGATGCATTATCACTTCCTTGGAAGTATCATCCTGCCTATATCTTTCCGCCTCTAGTTCTTCTTCCAAGAGTAATCTCCAAGATTCTGAGGGAATGCTCGTTTGTTCTGCTAATAGCTCCGGCATGGCCTCACAGGTTTTGGTATGCGGATCTTGTCCGGATGGCATCTTGCCAACCATGGACTCTTCCGTTAAGACCAGACCTTCTGTCGCAAGGTCCTTTTTTCCATCCGGATCTGAAATCCTTAAATTTAAAGGTATGGAGATTGAACGCTTGATTCTTGGTCAAAGAGGTTTCTCTGACTCCGTGATTAATACTATGTTACAGGCTCGTAAATCTGTATCTCGAGAGATATATTATAGAGTCTGGAAGACTTATATTTCTTGGTGTCTTTCTCATCATTTTTCTTGGCATTCTTTTAGAATACCGAGAATTTTACAGTTTCTTCCTGATATTCATTGTTTTGTACAAGCTTTGGTTCGTATAAAACCTGTCATTAAGTCAATTTCTCCTCCATGGAGTTTGAATTTGGTTCTGGGAGCTCTTCAAGCTCCTCCGTTTGAACCTATGCATTCATTGGACATTAAATTACTTTCTTGGAAAGTTTTGTTCCTTTTGGCCATCTCTTCTGCTAGAAGAGTTTCTGAATTATCTGCTCTTTCTTGTGAGTCTCCTTTTCTGATTTTTCATCAGGATAAGGCGGTGTTGCGAACTTCTTTTGAATTTTTACCTAAAGTTGTGAATTCCAACAACATTAGTAGAGAAATTGTGGTTCCTTCATTATGTCCTAATCCTAAGAATTCTAAGGAGAAATCGTTGCATTCTTTGGATGTTGTTAGAGCTTTGAAATATTATGTTGAAGCTACGAAATCTTTCCGTAAGACTTCTAGTCTATTTGTTATCTTTTCCGGTTCTAGGAAAGGCCAGAAAGCTTCTGCCATTTCTTTGGCATCTTGGTTGAAATCTTTAATTCATCTTGCCTATGTTGAGTCGGGTAAAATTCCGCCTCAGAGAATTACAGCTCATTCTACTAGGTCAGTATCTACTTCCTGGGCGTTTAGGAATGAAGCTTCGGTTGACCAGATCTGCAAAGCAGCAACTTGGTCCTCTTTGCATACTTTTACTAAATTCTACCATTTTGATGTATTTTCTTCTTCTGAAGCAGTTTTTGGTAGAAAAGTTCTTCAGGCAGCGGTTTCAGTTTGAATCTTCTGCTTATGTTTTTCGTTAAACTTTATTTTGGGTGTGGATTATTTTCAGCAGGAATTGGCTGTCTTTATTTTATCCCTCCCTCTCTAGTGACTCTTGTGTGGAAAGATCCACATCTTGGGTAGTCATTATCCCATACGTCACTAGCTCATGGACTCTTGTTAATTACATGAAAGAAAACATAATTTATGTAAGAACTTACCTGATAAATTCATTTCTTTCATATTAACAAGAGTCCATGAGGCCCACCCTTTTTTGTGGTGGTTATGATTTTTTTGTATAAAGCACAATTATTCCAATTCCTTATTTTATATGCTTCGCACTTTTTTTCTTATCACCCCACTTCTTGGCTATTCGTTAAACTGATTTGTGGGTGTGGTGAGGGGTGTATTTATAGGCATTTTAAGGTTTGGGAAACTTTGCCCCTCCTGGTAGGAATGTATATCCCATACGTCACTAGCTCATGGACTCTTGTTAATATGAAAGAAATGAATTTATCAGGTAAGTTCTTACATAAATTATGTTTTTCATCCCGGGGAGTGGGCTCTCCATCCGTAAGTGTTCTCCAGGATAACTCTCATGTTGGGGGTTCCGGAGTTGGATCTGATAGCGTCTTGTCAGAATGCCCAGCTTCCAAAGTACGTTTCAAGGTCAAGAGATCCTCAGGCTGCTTTGATAGATGCGCTAGCGGTCTCTTGGATCTTCTCTCTGGCCTACCTGTTTCCTCCGTTTGCTCTCCTTCCATGAGTCATTGCTCGTATCAAACAGGAGAGAGCATCGGTAATTATAATAGCGCCTGCATGGCCTCGCAGTATCTGGTTCGAGGATTTGGTCAGGATGTCTTCTCTTCCTCCTCGGAGGTTACCATTCATCCATTCAAATCTAGATTCTCTGAAACTGACTGCTTGGAGACTGAACGCCTAGTTCTGTCTAGATGTGGTTTTTCTGAAGCGGTAATTAATACTATGCTTCAGGCTCGCAAACCTGTTACTCGCAAGATTTACTATAAGGTATGGCGTAAATACCTTTTTTGGTGCGAATCTAAGGGTTTCTCCTGGAGTAGGGTGAGGATTCCCCATCTTTTCTTTTCTTCAGGATGGCCTGGAGAAAGGTTTGTCAGTCAGTACTCTGAAGGGTCATAGTTCTGCATTGTCTATCCTTTTGCACAAACGTCTGGCTGATTTACCAGATGTGCAAGCTTTTGTTCAGGCCCTGGTCAGAATGAGGCCTGTGTTTAATATTCTTGATAAAGGCCTTAACAGCTGAAATGCGTAGATTACTTCCTGGTATTTTGTTACTGCAATCACTACGGACGGACCTCCAAATATTGTGCAACTTTGGCACATACATAAGAAACCACTATCTGCTCAAATTGGGCTATCCTGGATCTGCTGATTGATCCTACTGTAGAAAAAGAAAGACCATATCATATGATACACTCAGAGGGTTGAAAGAAGCAATCTGTGTCATTGGAATTCCTGACACTCACATAGTAGTTAACTACTTTGATCGCTATCTTCCACGGAGTCGCACTTGAAATACCCTCACCTGAGTGACTTGAGGATTTTGGGGGCACTGGAGTGAGATCCCCTTAAGACCAACATTTGCTACAATACTTTTCCTTTGGATGTGAATATGTGAGTGTTACCCTCACAGTTCTGAAACATCTAGGCATATGCAATTTTAGGACGGTATAAGAGAACTGTAACTTTGCACAAAGTAGTGCTCCTTATTAAGTTGAACCTGCAAAGAGGACAGTTCCCTGAACATAACAAGATAACAAGATTACTATTATATCACAAAGGAACTGTCACACTCAAACGGAGCTTATACCTTTTAAGACTCTTTGCAAAGCAAAATAACTTAAATCTTAGAATTTATCTCTGCCAGTATATAGTTACTAAATAAGTTACACTGTACCTTATCTTATTATCTTGAGTCATTAATACTCGCAATGTTTTATTGTATGCAATAACCGGTTATTGTTTTTAAATTTGTAACGCTTTTATTGTATATTTGTATAAAATTTTGTTACAACATTTATTCCCTGATTTTAGCAATATATATTTGCTATTTTATTTTGTTCCAGTAAACACATATATAACACATTATCTCCCTCTTTATTTACTATATCTCATTAGCTAAGATCCCTTACAGGTATCTAATAGCGCTCTCCTATATTGTTTAGTTAGTATTTTATTTGATATAAACTTGAGGAGGTTTTAAATCTTTTAGTAGTAGCTTTAGTGAGACCTTCTAGGATTGAGAGATCTCTTTCTTATATTTTTCTACTGGAGGCCTGTGTTTAAACCTGTTGCTCCTCCTTGAAGCCTTTACCTTGTTCTTAAAGTTGTGCAGCAGGCTCAGTTTGAGCCGATGCATGTTTTTGATATAAAATTGTTATCTCTGAAGGCTTTGTCTCTTCTTGCAGAGTTTCTGACCTTTCAGCTCTGCAGTGTGACTCCCCGTACCTTATTTTGCATTCAGATAAGGTGGTCCTTTGTACTCCAAAGGTGGTATCGAATCGAAACATTATTTAGGAAATTGTTGTTCCTTCTTTTTTTCCCTAATCTTTCTTCTCATAAGGGGACGTCTTTTGCATAACATGGATGTTGTGGATACCCTAAAGTTTTACCTACAAGCTACTAAAGATTTTCTGCAATCTTCTGCCCTGTTTGTTGTTTTCTCTGGAAAGCATAAGGGTCAGAAGGCAACTTCTACTTTTCTTTCCCGCTGGTTAAGAAGTATGATTCATTTGGCTTATGAGTCTGCTGGACAGCAGCCTCCTGAGAGAATTACGGCTCATTCCACTAGGTCTGTCTCCTCTTCTTGGGCTTTCAAGAATGAAGCTTCTGTGGAACAGATTTATAAGGCGGCTACATGGTCCTTTTGGGAGAAAGGTTCTTCAAGTGGTGGTGCCTTCTGTTTAGGTCTTCCTGCCCTTTTCTCCCTCCCTGTTCATTCAGTGTTCTCTAGCTTGGGTATTGGTTCCCACTAGTAATTGAAATGATGACGTGGACTCTCCATGTCATAGGAAAGAAAACAAAATTTATGCTTACCTGATAAATTTCTTTATTTCCGGACATGGACAGTTCATGACCCCGCCCTCTCTTTTATTATAATTCAGCAGTCTTTTTGAGTAAACCTCAGGCATGTGTTTCCTTTTTCCATTTTCCTTCAGCTGAATGACTGGGGATTATGGGTAAGGGAAGTTACACTTAACAGCTTTGCTGGGGTGCTCTTTGCCTCCTCCTGCTGACCAGGATTTGAATATCCCACTAGTAATTGGAATGACGTTGTGGACTATCCATGTCCAGAAAGAAAGAAGTTTATCAGGTAAGCATACATTTTGTTGTTCATTACAAATAAATGTGTGAAGAACAAACTGTTTGCCCCCCCCCCCCCGCATAAGCTTTTTTCTATATGTTTGTCTTCTGTCTTGCAAGCCAGACCCAAGGGACATAATAGTTAACCCCTCAGAGTCTTCTACCTCATGGGATGCTGTTGTCCAAGACATGCCTTTGCTTTCCCCTTAGTCCCCATCCCTACAAGTTTCACAGGCAATTCCCTGCAGCACAGTGCTTCCCTCCTCTGGGGGAATTGTTTGGCCATTGGACTTTGCTACTCAGTTACAGTCCGCTGTCTCAGCTGTGTGAATGCCTTACCCATTGCGGGTAATAAAAAGAGGAACGTTAAACCTGTTTTCTCTGATTCTGGTATTTCTCCTAATATTCAGAAGACTGCTTTGGACAGTATCTACCACCTCTCTGAGGATGAGCCCTCCTCTGCAGCCTCTAAGGGTGATATTTCTGATTCAGACTCTTCTGTGGACAAGACTGTGGAGTCTGAGGAGATACAATTCAGATTCAAACTCGAGAACCTTCAGTTTTTTAATTAAGAGGGTGCTATCGACTTTAGATGTTCCTGAACCGAAACCTTCGGAGGAACCTAAGATTTCAAAACTGGACAGAGTGTATGATGTTAGACCCAGGGCTCCTGAGGTTTTTCCTGTTCCAGCATGTATGACAGACATCATTACTAGGGAGTGGGAGAAGCCTGGGATTCCGTTCTCCTCATCCTCTAATTTCAAAATGATGTATCCAGTTCCTGAATCTAACCTGGATTTATGGAGTTCCATTCCCAAGGTGGATGGTGCTATTTCTACCCTGACTAAGAGAACTACTATTCCTTTTGAAGACAGTACTTCCTATAGGGACCCCATCGATAGAAAGATGGTGGGGTACTTAAGGAGGATCTTTCATCAGCTGGGACTCCTCTGGCAACCGACTGCAAGCATTACGGCGGTTGCTGGAGCCACCACTTACTGGTGCGATTCCTTATCAGAGATTATTTTGGGGGAGACTCCTTTAGAAGAGATTCAAGATAGAATAAAGGCTTTAAAGATAGCTAATTATTTTATTTGTGATGCTAATATGCAGATCATTCGCCTGAGTGGCAAGTCATCTGGCTTTGTGGATCTGTTGCAAAGGGCCTTGTGGTTAAAATCCTGGTCTGCGGACATGGTTTCTAAGTCCAGACTTCTCTCTCTTCCTTATTTGGACCAGGTCTGGATTCCATCATTTCCACCGTAAATGGTGGGAAGGGCGCCTTCCTTCCTCAGAACAAAAAGGCTAGATCCAAGGGTCGTCAATCTATTAATTTTCGTTCTTCCAAAGGACAGAGAAATTCAACTTCCACCAAGCCGGATCAGCCCAAGAGCAAGCAGTCAAAGAAGCCCTTCTCCGACAATAAGTCAGCATGAAGGGACAAGCAACGATCCAGGATTGGATTATGTAGGGGGCAGACTATCCTTTTTTTCAGGATGCTTGGATTTGCAATGTTTCAGACCCCTGGATTGTAGACGTGGTCTCCCAGGGGTACATGATAGGGTTCAAGACTTGCCCTCCGAGAGGCAGATTTCTTTTTTCCAGAATTTCTTCAAACCCTGTGAAGAGAGAAGTCTTTATAAATTGTGTAAAGGAGCTATCCTTCTTGGGAGTGATTGTCCTGGTGCCTCCTTCAGAGCGGAGCCTTAGGGTTTTATTCAAACCTTTATGTAGTTCCCAAGAAGGAGGGAAAATTCTGTCCAAATTTTGACCTAAAGTGTGTCAACAAATTTCTAAGGGTTCCATCCTTCAAGATGGAGACTATCAGATCAATTCTTCCGTTGGTCTAAGAGGGTCAGTTCATGACCACCATAGACCTGAAAAATGCTTACCTTCATGTTACAATTCACAGGGATCCTTTTCAGTTCTACAGTTTTCCTTTCTAGACAAACATTTTCAATTTTGGTCTGGCCACAGCTTCCAGGATCTTTACAAAGGTAATGGGGGCGCTTTTAGCGGTAGCCAGGATATGAGGAATCACTGTGGCTCCTTACCTGGAGGATATCTTGGTTAGAGCTCCATCTTTTCCTTTAGTAAGATCTCACACTGACACACTTTTTTTCCCCCCCTATATTATGTCTCTATGAGACCGTGGGTGGAAGATAAAACTGGACAAGAGTTACCTGTTCCCCAATACCAGGGTTAGTTTACTGAGAACAATCATAAATTAAATTTCCATGAAAATCTTGATGTATGTAAGACAATCCAAACTTCTCTTGTCTTGCCTCTCACTTCAATCGTCTGCACGCTCTTCACTGGCGCAATGCATGGAAGTTGTTGGTCTCATGGTGGTTACCATGGACATTTATTCCTTTTGCTTGCTTTCATCTGTGACCTCTACAACTATGTAGGGTACAGGCAATAGAATGCCAATCATTCCGACCTATCTCAACAGATCATCCTGGACAACCATATGAGAATCTCTCTCCTGCTGGCTCTGTCAGGATCAACTGTCCCAAGGCACCTGCTTTTTGAGACCATATTTGGAGATTGTGACAACAGATGCCAGCTTTCTGGGCTGGGGTGCAGTCAGGGGTTCCCAGAGAGCTCAGGGAACCCAGTTGCCATAAGAATCTGTCCTCCCCATCAACATTCTGGAATTGAGAGCCACATTCTGTCAGATTTATCAGATTTCAATTGGACAACATAACATCTGTGGCTTATATCAATCATCAGGGAGGAACAAGGAGTTCCCTAGCTATGAAGGAGGTCTCTCGAATTCTTCAATGTGCAGAGTCCTACAATTGTCACATTTCAGCCATCCACATTCCCAGAGTACACAATTGGGATGTGAACCATCTGAACAGACAGAGGTTTCACCCAGGGGAGTGGGCTCTTCATCCTGAGGTATTCTCTGAGATAACTCTCAGGTGGGGTGTTCCCAAGAGAGACCTCATGGCTTCTTGTCTCAATTCCAAACTGCCTAGATACGGGTCGAGATCGAGGGATACTCAGGCAGTGTTGGTGGACGTGTTAGCGGTTCCTTGGAGATTCAGTCTGATTTATCTGTTCCCTCCATTTGCTCTTCTTCCCAGGGTCATCAAGCTCCTGCTTGATGTGGGCTTTGGTGATCCTAATTGCACCTGCTTGGCCTCACAGGAATTGGTTTGCAGATCTTGTGAAGATGTCATCCTCTCCTCCGTGGAGGTTACCTCAGAGAGTGGATCTTCTAATCCAAGGTCCATTTCTTACCAAAATCTAGATTCTCTGACTTGTGGAGATTGAACGCTTAGTCTTGTCTAAAAAAGGGTTTTCTGACAAGGTCATTGATACCCTGATCCAGGCGTGTAAGCCGGTGACTCGTCGGATGTATCACAAGGTGTGACACACCTACCTATACTGGTGCGAGTCTCTAGGTTTCCCTTGGCACAAGCTGAGAGATCCTCAAATTCTGTCTTTTCTCCAAGAAGGTTTGGAGAAAGGTTTGTCTGCTAGTTCTCTCAAAGTACAGATGTCTGTCCTTTCAATGTTATTACATAAGAAGTTAGCTACCCTTCTGGACGTTCAGGCCCTGGTCAGAATTAGGTCTGTGTTTTTAAACCTGTTGCTCCTCCTCGGAGCCTTAAAGGGACACTGAAACCAAATTTTTTCTTTTGTGATTCAGATAGAGCAACTTTCTAATTTACAACTACACTGTGTGCAGAATTATTAGGCAAATGAGTATTTTGACCACATCATCCTCTTTATGCATGTTGTCTTACTCCAAGCTGTATAGGCTCGAAAGCCTACTACCAATTAAGCATATTAGGTGATGTGCATCTCTGTAATGAGAAGGGGTGTGGTCTAATGACATCAACACCCTATATCAGGTGTGCATAATTATTAGGCAACTTCCTTTCCTTTGGCAAAATGGGTCAAAAGAAGGACTTGACAGGCTCAGAAAAGTAAAAAATAGTGAGATATCTTGCAGAGGGATGCAGCACTCTTAAAATTGCAAAGCTTCTGAAGCGTGATCATCGAACAATCAAGCGTTTCATTCAAAATAGTCAACAGGGTCGCAAGAAGCGTGTGGAAAAACCAAGGCGCAAAATAACTGCCCATGAACTGAGAAAAGTCAAGCGTGCAGCTGCCAAGATGCCACTTGCCACCAGTTTGGCCATATTTCAGAGCTGCAACATCACTGGAGTGCCCAAAAGCACATGGTGTGCAATACTCAGAGACATGGCCAAGGTAAGAAAGGCTGAAAGACGACAACCACTGAACAAGACACACAAGCTGAAACGTCAAGACTGGGCCAAGAAATATCTCAAGACTGATTTTTCTAAGGTTTTATGGACTGATGAAATGAGAGTGAGTCTTGATGGGCCCGTGGCTGGATTGGTAAAGGGCAGAGAGCTCCAGTCCGACTCAGACACCAGCAAGGTGGAGGTGGAGTACTGGTTTGGGCTGGTATCATCAAAGATGAGCTTGTGGGGCCTTTTCGGGAGGGAAAACAGTACACCTCTCTGAACAGTGTCTGGGAGGCTGTGGTTGCTGCTGCACGCAATGTTGATGGTGAACAGATCAAAACACTGACAGAATCCATGGATGGCAGGCTTTTGAGTGTCCTTGCAAAGAAAGGTGGCTATATTGGTCACTGATTTGTTTTTGTTTTGTTTTTGAATGTCAGAAATGTATATTTGTGAATGTTGAGATGTTATATTGGTTTCACTGGTAAAAATAAATAATTGAAATGGGTATATATTTGTTTTTTGTTAAGTTGCCTAATAATTATGCACAGTAATGGTCACCTGCACACACAGATATCCCCCTAAAATAGCTATAACTAAAAACAAACTAAAAACTACTTCCAAAACTATTCAGCTTTGATATTAATGAGTTTTTTGGGTACATTGAGAACATGGTTGTTGTTCAATAATAAAATTAATCCTCAAAAATACAACTTGCCTAATAATTCTGCACTCCCTGTATTAGCAAATGTTCTTCATTCTCTTGGTGTCTTTATTTGAAAAGCAAGAATGTAAGTTTAGATGCCGGCCCATTTTGGTGAACAACCTGGGTTGTTCTTGCTGATTGGTGGATACATTGCCTGAGGAAACAGAGTGGTCAGCTCTGAGAAACGCGTAGCGTAATTACTGATATTTTAATGTAAACTGTTATATTTTTATATATAAAGTGTTTTTATACTTCTGGAGTCTCCTATTTTTTCATTTGAGAATTTTAAAACACCTTGGACCATTCTACACCGGAGTGGTATGTGCGCTGGGCCACTGTAATATACCCAGCTTGCTGCATTAGCACTACAGTGTGCTTTATACTCTGTATCTCTCTGAAGGGTTAAGCTGGTGGGTTTACACTTTGCTTACTAATCTGCACTAGGAGTTGCCCTCTGTATATCTCTCTAATAAACAAGTGTTGACCAAGGTCCTGGACTTTCTTTTTCAAATAAAGATAGAAAGAGAAAGAAGAGAAATTGATAATGGGAGTAAATTAGAAAGTTGCTTAAAATTGCATGCTCTATCTGAATCCTGAAAGAAAAAATTTGGGTTCAGTGTCCCTTTAAATCTTGTTCTTCTGGTTCTTCAACAGGCTATGCGTTCTGTTATTAAAAGAAAGTTTTGTTTTTGTTGGCTGTTTTTTCTGCTTGTAGAGTTTCAGAATTATCTGCCTTACAATGTGATCCCCATTATCTTATTTTTCATGCGGATAAGGCTGTACTACGTACTAAGTTGGGTTTTCTAACTAAGGTGGTCTCTTTTATTTTAATATCTGTTTCGCCACTGTCTGGGGGGCCACCGCAGACCCTTCGCCCCCCTTGAACCCCCCAGGCGGAGGCAAAATAGATAGTGAAGATAGGTGATTAAAGGGCCTATCTGATTGGTTGTGAATCCTTTCACTCACAGGACACGGACCAATCAGATGTATGGAAATACTGGAAGTGACGTCAGATTGGAGTTTTCGACAGATTGGAGTTCTCAACAGAACACCGGTCAAAAGATACTTTGAAAAAAAGTGTAGAAGACTCGCTCTATAAAAAATAACTTTTATTAGATCACTTTAAAAGAAGAATGACAACAGCCACCCATCAAATAGACCGAGAGATGCGCAACACAGTCGGCCGACTTTCAGTACCAGCTGTTAAAAGTGCACTGAGCATATGTTCCTATGCTCCCTGTTTCAAAAAATGACAGCCGTGGAATGTATTTATTAGCGCCAACATAATATATACATTCTGAGCAGGCACAGTGTTTGAAGACACTTGCACATTGCTTATGTACATATGCTCCATATACAGTAATAGCCATTAATGAAACAGAACTTTTACTAGACATATTTCTCTTGTAAGGTGTATCCAGTCCACGGATCATCCATTACTTGTGGGATATTCTCCTTCCCAACAGGAAGCTGCAAGAGGATCACCCACAGCAGAGCTTTCTATATAGCTCCTCCCCTAACTGCCACCTCCCAGTCATTCTCTTGCAGCTCTCGACAAGATAGGAAGTAGCTAGAGAGATGTGGTGCATTAATGTAGTTTATCTTCAATCAAAAGTTTGTTATTTTCAAATGGTACCGGAGTTGTACTATTTTAGCCTCAGGCAGAAAGTTGAAGAAGAGTCTGCCTGTGTTCTTTGATGATCTTAGCAGGTTGTAACTAAGATCCATTGCTGTTCTCACACATAACTGAAGAGATGAGGTAACTTCAGCTGGGGGAATAGCGTGCAAATTTTTCTAGAGAAATGATATGCTAGAAAATGCTGACAATACCGGATTTATTTAAGGTAAGCCTGATTACAGTGATTTAATAATGACTGGTATCATGCTTGCTGTAAAGGGTAATATTTTTTTTATTTACTCACATTACTGAATAGATATAACGTTTGCTGAAGGTGTATGAACGTTTATTACATATTGGTGCTAAAACTTTATTCTGGGGCCCAGTTTTTTTCCACATGGCTGACTAGATTTTGCCTAGGGATAGTATTTTTAGGCCCTCTCACTGTGAGTACAGGCTGGGAGGGGCCTATTTTCGGCCTAAATTGTGCATTCGTTTTTGCAGTTTGAGACATCCAGCTTCCCTGAAGGAGTCCCCTGAACATTTAGGACCTCTCTAAAGGGTTGTTGTGCCTTTCAAAGTCGTTGTATGGGCAGGTAGGGCCACAGTAGAGCTGTGGCAGTTTTGTGTGACTGTTTAAAAACGTTTATATCGGGGGGGTTTTATCCGGTTTTGAAACTAAGGGGTTAATCCTCCATTTGCAAGTGGGTGCAATGCTCTTTTACGTGAAACAAAAACAAAAACAGAGGCGCCACATGTGTAGATCAATATAACCAGAAATCCAGTAAGAGTAGAATAAGGGTACTCACAAGCGAAGCGGCACTCTCTTGTGCCAGTAGGGGCGGGCTGTTTTTTTGCAGCAAACCAGCTGGCTGTGTGTCTGCCAGATGGATGGAGGGTGTTTGTCTCCTGGGTATCAAACACTGGTCCAAAACAGCAGAGGAAGGAGGAGTGTATCAGTGTATTTCACATTAATATTAGATTGCAATGGGTCCACAATGTGTACATCGGACTATCAGCGTAATACACTTTTTAACTTGAATTTCCCATCTATCATTATTAGTTTTACGCTAGTGATAAATGTATAATCAGTGACATTACATTAGTTACAATTGCGCTTCCTCATTGGCTCTACAGTCATATGTAGGCGTAATTATGTCACCCCTAGCAACTACAATGGGGTTAAGCCACAGAGGCTTGGGCCGCAGTGATCACGTGACCACACGTCATTCCCTTTAGACGTAAACTACGGCAATAGCTATTTGGCACAATTGCGATCACATGACATTACGTCATGATCACGTGATCACACGTCATTTCTTTTAGACGTAAATTACGGCAATAGCTATTTGGCACAATTCGGTACAACTTTGATCACATGACATCACGTCATTATTACATTTCATGCAGCCTAGAATGTAACCAATGGGAATGCCATGTCGGAACAGGCCCCCGACATGGCCGTAATCCTATTGGCCAGACACGGAACATATGCTAGTTTTTTACGAAAACAATATGATACATAGTGAACGATCGAGACAGTTCATTATTGATCTAACCACTTATCTATATATGAACACTAGAGACTTAGAGATAAATGAAGTTATACAAATTCAAACTTAACTGAGGTACATAATTAGAATTAATTTAACAGCACATATCCACAACCATGGGGAGTGTTTGGAAAGGAAGGACATGATAGGTTAATCTGTGTAAAGGAAGGGGAGGGTTCATTTGAACATTAGGTTACTAAACCCTATATAAAGGGCATTCATGCATACTTCAAACATACAAGCCTGAGGAAACGGGGTGTTCCCCGAGAAATGCGTCGCAATATTGTATGGTCTATGGGGAGATAGGTTGTCATCACCCAGCTGTAATTTGTTACACCATTTGGTATTTTTATTTTGTACAATAAAATACTGATTTTATACTTTTACATAAGTCTGGTGTTGGTGTTACTACCCTCATAGCAGTAACCTAAGGGCACTGTAGCTCTTCCTCCTCCTTCCTCTGCTGTTTTGGACCAGTGTTTGATACCCAGGAGACAAACACCCTCCATCCATCTGGCAGACACACAGCCAGCTGGTTTGCTGCAAAAAACCAGCCCGCCCCTACTGGCACAAGATAGTGCCGCTTCGCTTGTGAGTACCCTTATTCTACTCTTACTGGATTTCTGGTTATATTGATCTACACATGTGGCGCCTCTGTTTTTGTTTTTGTTTCACGTCTTAGAATACATCATCCAGTGGGGTGAAGACAGAGAGCAGCCTGTTCAAACACTGATGGACATTTAAAGAGTTTCGCTGGACTTTCCAGATTGGGTTCAATATACCACTGTATTGTATATATTTTTTAAATATTTTTTTTTTTTTTATATACTGTGTTAGCAAACTGGTGTATAACACTGTTTTTTGTTCTAATGCTAGTTGTAACATCATTTTATTTTTTGCACTAGCAACTTATATAGACCGGAAATAAGCGCATCCTATAGGGGCCCAGTGATAGCCTTATCACGGTGACTCTTGCATAGTGCAATGCTCTTTTAGCCTATTATACACACTAAAAATTTCGTAATATTTACTGCTTTTTTCACTGTTTTGCAGTTTCTGTGATTGTTTATTTCTCTTAAAGGCACAATACCGTTTTTATTTTCTGCTTGTTCACAGTTATTAAAGTGTTTTCCAAGCTTGCTGGTCTCATTACTAGTCTGTTTAAACATGTCTGACATAGAGGAAACTCATTGTTCATTATGTTTAGAAGCCATTGTGGAACCCCCTCTTAGAATGTGTACCAAATGCACTGATTTTACTATAGATTACAAAGACCATATTCTGGCTTTAAAAAATTTATCACCAGAAGAAATTGACAAGGAGGAAGTTATGCCGTCTAACTCTCCTCACGTGTCAGATCCTATAAATCCCGCTCAGGGGACGCCTAGTACATCTAGCGTGCCCATTGCGTATACAGAGAGTGCAGAATTATTAGGCAAGTTGTATTTTTGAGGATTAATTTTATTATTGAACAACAACCATGTTCTCAATGAACCCAAAAAACTCATTAATATCAAAGCTGAATAGTTTTGGAAGTAGTTTTTAGTTTGTTTTTAGTTATAGCTATTTTAGGGGGATATCTGTGTGTGCAGGTGACCATTACTGTGCATAATTATTAGGCAACTTAACAAAAAACAAATATATACCCATTTCAATTATTTATTTTTACCAGTGAAACCAATATAACATCTCAACATTCACAAATATACATTTCTGACATTCAAAAACAAAACAAAAACAAATCAGTGACCAATATAGCCACCTTTCTTTGCAAGGACACCCAAAAGCCTGCCATCCATGGATCCTGTCAGTGTTTTGATCTGTTCACCATCAACGTTGCGTGCAGCAGCAACCACAGCCTCCCAGACACTGTTCAGAGAGGTGTACTGTTTTCCCTCCTTGTAAATCTCACATTTGATGATGGACCACAGGTTCTCAATGGGGTTCAGATCAGGTGAACAAGGAGGCCATGTCATTAGATTTTCTTATTTTATACCCTTTCTTGCCAGCCACGCTGTGGAGTACTTGGACGCGTGTGATGGAGCATTGTCCTGCATGAAAATCCTGTTTTTTCTTGAAGGATGCAGACTTCTTCCTGTACCACTGCTTGAAGAAGGTGTCTTCCAGAAACTGGCAGTAGGACTGGGAGTTGAGCTTGACTCCATCCTCAACCAGAAAAGGCCCCACAAGCTCATCTTTGATGATACCAGCCCAAACCAGTACTCCACCTCCACCTTGCTGGCGTCTGAGTCGGACTGGAGCTCTCTGCCCTTTACCAATCCAGCCACGGGCCCATCCATCTGGCCCATCAAGACTCACTCTCATTTCATCAGTCCATAAAACCTTAGAAAAATCAGTCTTCAGATATTTCTTGGCCCAGTCTTGACATTTCAGCTTGTGTGTCTTGTTCAGTGGTGGTCGTCTTTCAGCCTTTCTTACCTTGGCCATGTCTCTGAGTATTGCACACCTTGTGCTTTTGGGCACTCCAGTGATGTTGCAGCTCTGAAATATCGCCAAACTGGTGGCAAGTGGCATCTTGGCAGCTGCACGCTTGACTTTTCTCAGTTCATGGGCAGTTATTTTGCGCCTTGGTTTTTCCACACGCTTCTTGCGACCCTGTTGACTATTTTGAATGAAACGCTTGATTGTTCGATGATCACGCTTCAGAAGCTTTGCAATTTTAAGAGTGCTGCATCCCTCTGCAAGATATCTCACTATTTTTTACTTTTCTGAGCCTGTCAAGTCCTTCTTTTGACCCATTTTGCCAAAGGAAAGGAAGTTGCCTAATAATTATGCACAGCTGATATAGGGTGTTGATGTCATTAGACCACACCCCTTCTCATTACAGAGATGCACATCACCTAATATGCTTAATTGGTAGTAGGCTTTCGAGCCTATACAGCTTGGAGTAAGACAACATGCATAAAGAGGATGATGTGGTCAAAATACTCATTTGCCTAATAATTCTGCACTCCCTGTACCTTGCAAGACATAGAGGCAGTTATAAATCATACCCTTACAGAGGTATTATCTAAACTGCCAGGATTGCAAGGAAAGCGAGACAGCTCTGGGACTAGAATAAATACAGAGCTCTTTGGCACTTTATTAACTATGTCTGATACACCCTCACATTATACTGAAGCTGAAGCAGGGGAGCTTCAAACTGTGGGTGAATTTTCTGATTCAGGGAAGATACTTCAATCTGATTCTGATATGTCTACATTTAAATTTAAGCTTGAACACCTCCCTGTATTGCTCAGGGAGGTTTTAGCAACTCTGGACGACTGTGACACTATTGTAGTCCCAGAGAAATTATGTAGATTGGATTAATACTATGCAGTACCTACTTGCACTGATGTTTTTCCAATCCCTAAAAGGTTTTCTGAAATTATTACTAAGGAATGGGATAGACCAGGTGTACCGTTCTCTCCCCCTCCTGTTTTTAAAAAGATGTTTCCTATAGACGCCGCTACACAGGACTTATGGCAGACGGTCCCTAAGGTGGAGGGAGCAGTTTCTACTCTAGCTAAGCGTACCACTATCCCTGTTGAGGACAGTTGTGCTTTTCTAGATCCAATGGATAAAAAATTAGAGGGTTACCTTAAGAAAATTTTTATTCAACAAGGTTTTATTCTCCAGCCTCTTGCATGCATTGCCCCAGTCACTGCTGCTGCGGCTTTCTGGTTTGAGTCCCTAGAGGAGGCTCTACAGGTTGAAACCCCGTTGGAAGATATTATTGACAAGCTTAAGGCCCTTAAGCTAGCCAATTCATTTGTTTCTGACGCCGTTGTTCATTTAACCAAGCTAACGGCTAAAAAATTCAGGTTTTGCTATTCAGGCACGCAGGGCGCTATGGCTTAAATCCTGGTCAGCGGACGTGACTTCGAAGTCTAAACTTCTCAACATTCCCTTCAAAGGACAGACCCTATTCGGGCCTGGACTGAAGGAGATCATTTCTGACATCACTGGAGGAAAAGGTCACACCCTTCCTCAAGACAGGTCCAACAAATTAAGGACCAAACAGTCTAGTTTTCGGCCCTTTCGAAACTTCAAGAGTGGCGCAGCTTCAACTTCCTCTAACACAAAACAAGGGGGAACTTTTGCCCAGTCTAAGCCGGTCTGGAGACCTAACCAGGCTTGGAACAAGGGGAAACAGGCCAAAAAGCCTGCTGCTGCCTCTAAGACAGCATGAAGGAGCAGCCCCCGATCCAGAAACGGATCTAGTAGGGGGCAGACTCTCTCTCTTCGCCCAGGCTTGGGCAAGAGATGTCCAGGATCCCTGGGCATTGGAAATTGTGTCCAAGGGTTATCTTCTGGAATTCAAAACCTCTCCCCCAAAAGGGAGATTTCATCTCTCACTTTTATCTGCAAACCAGATAAAAAGAGAGGCATTCTTACATTGTGTTCAAGACCTTCTAATTATGGGAGTGATCCACCCAGTTCCGCAGGAGGAACAGGGTCAGGGCTTCTATTCAAATCTGTTTGTAGTTCCCAAGAAAGAGGGAACATTCAGACCAATCTTAGATCTCAAAATCTTAAACAAATTTCTCAGAGTTCCATCCTTCAAGATGGAGACTATTCGAACCATCCTTCCTATGATCCAGAAGGGTCACTATATGACTACCGTAGACCTAAAGGATGCTTATCTTCACATCCCGATACACAAAGATCATCATCATTTTCTCAGGTTTGCCTTTCTAGACAGGCACTACCAGTTTGTGGCTCTTCCCTTCAGGTTGGCCACGGCACCAAGAATCTTTACAAAGGTTCTAGGGTCCCTTCTAGCGGTCCTAAGGCCGCAGGGTATAGCAGTAGCCCCTTACTTAGACGACATTCTGATACAGGCGTCGACTTTTCAAGTTGCCAGGTCCCACACGGACATTGTTCTGGCATTTCTGAGGTGAACGAAGAAAACCGCTCTCTAATGCCTCTAACAAAAGTTTCATTCCTAGGGACTCTGAGAGATTCGGTAGAAATGAAGATTTACCTAATGAAGGCCAGATTGTCAAAACTTCTAGACTGTTGCCGTGTTCTTTATTCCACTTCTTGTCCTTCAGTGGCTCAGTGTATGGAAGTAATCGGTTTAATGGTAGCGGCAATGGGATCTCATGGCGTCTCGTCAGAACGCCAAGCTTCCACCGTTTCCTCTGCTCCCTCGTCTGATTGCCAAGATCAAGCAGGAGAGAGCTTTGGTGATTTTGATAGCACCTGCATGGCCACGCAGGACTTGGTATGCAGATCTGGTGAACATGTCATCCCTTCCACCATGGACTCTACCGCTGAGACAGGACCTTCTACTTCAGGGTCCTTTCAACCATCCAAATCTAATTTCTCTGCATCTGACTGCTTGGAGATTGAACGCTTGATTTTATCAAAACGCGGTTTCTCCGAGTCAGTCATTGATACCTTAATTCAGGCTCGAAAGCCTGTCACCAGGAAAATCTATCATAAGATATGGTGTAAATATCTTCATTGGTGTGAATCCAAGGGTTACTCATGGAGTAAAGTCAGGATTCCCAGGATATTATCTTTTCTCCAAGAGGGATTGGAGAAGGGATTGTCAGCTAGTTCCTTAAAGGGACAGATTTCTGCTCTGTCTATTCTTTTGCACAAGCGTCTGGCGGATGTTCCAGACGTTCAGGCGTTTTGTCAGGCTTCAGTTAGAATCAAGCCTGTGTTTAAACCTGTTTCTCCGCCATGGAGTTTAAATTTAGTTCTTAAGGTTATTCAAGGGGTTCCGTTTGAACCTCTGCATTCCATAGATATCAAGCTTTTATCTTGGAAAGTTCTGCTTTTGGTAGCTATTTCTTCGGCTCGAAGAGTTTCAGAGTTATCTGCCTTACAGTGTGATTCCCCTTATCTGATCTTCCATGCAGATAAGGTAGTTTTGCATACCAAACCTGGGTTTCTTCCTAAGGTGGAATCTAATAAGAATATCAATCGGGAGATTGTTGTTCCGTCACTGTGTCCTAATCCTTCTTCAAAGAAGGAATGTCTATTACATAATCTTGACGTGGTTCGTGCTTTAAAGTTTTATTTACAAGCTACTAAGGATTTTCGTCAAACATCGGCATTGTTTGTTGTTTACTCTGGACAGAGAAGAGGCCAAAAGGCTTCATCAACTTCTCTTTCCTTTTGCTTAAAAAGTATAATCCGCTTATTTTATGAGACTGCTGGCCAGCAGCCTCCTGTAAGAATTACAGCTCATTCCACTAGAGCAGTGGCTTCCACATGGGCTTTTAAAAATGAGGCTTCTGTTGAACAGATTTGCAAGGCGGCGACTTGGTCTTCGCTCCATACTTTTCCTAAATTCTACAAATTTTATACTTTTGCTTCTTCGGAGGCTATTTTTGGGAGAAAGGTCTTACAGGCAGTGGTGCCTTCCGTTTAAGCACCTGCCTTGTCCCTCCCTTCATCCGTGTCCTAAAGCTTTGGTATTGGTATCCCACAAGTAATGGATGATCCGTGGACTGGATACACCTTACAAGAGAAAACGAAATTTATGCTTACCTGATAAATTTATTTCTCTTGTGGTGTATCCAGTCCATGGCCTGCCCTGTCTTTTTAAGGTAGGTGTTTTTTAAATTTTTAAACTACAGTCACCACTGCACCCTATAGTGTCTCCTTTCTCTTGCTTGTCTTCGGTCGAATGACTGGGAGGTGGCAGTTAGGGGAGGAGCTATATAGACAGCTCTGCTGTGGGTGATCCTCTTGCAGCTTCCTGTTGGGAAGGAGAATATCCCAGAAGTAATGGATGATTCGTGGACTGGATACACCACAAGAGAAATAAATTTATCAGGTAAGCATAAATTTAGTTTTTCTATCTATGGTTCTTTTCTAATGCAGTAACAAGTAACTATACATAGCAAAACAATGAGGGGTTGAAATTAACTGGCCAACTTCTTAGAAAGGTAAATCAATATGCTGGCACTTATGCAACTTACTTTATTACCAATACTTGTTGATGTTGCCATCACACCAGAACCCAAATAAATTAACAATTTTGGTGTGTCCAAGCATCATTCTTGAATGGATTCACTTTCCAGGAGGTCCCAATGATTGCTGACAATCTGCCTGACTTTCATCTATCTTTTGCCCAGTCTAAGCCGGTCTGGAGACCTAACCAGGCTTGGAACAAGGGGAAACAGGCCAAAAAGCCTGCTGCTGCCTCTAAGACAGCATGAAGGAGCAGCCCCCGATCCAGAAACGGATCTAGTAGGGGGCAGACTCTCTCTCTTCGCCCAGGCTTGGGCAAGAGATGTCCAGGATCCCTGGGCATTGGAAATTGTGTCCAAGGGTTATCTTCTGGAATTCAAAACCTCTCCCCCAAAAGGGAGATTTCATCTCTCACTTTTATCTGCAAACCAGATAAAAAGAGAGGCATTCTTACATTGTGTTCAAGACCTTCTAATTATGGGAGTGATCCACCCAGTTCCGCAGGAGGAACAGGGTCAGGGCTTCTATTCAAATCTGTTTGTAGTTCCCAAGAAAGAGGGAACATTCAGACCAATCTTAGATCTCAAAATCTTAAACAAATTTCTCAGAGTTCCATCCTTCAAGATGGAGACTATTCGAACCATCCTTCCTATGATCCAGAAGGGTCACTATATGACTACCGTAGACCTAAAGGATGCTTATCTTCACATCCCGATACACAAAGATCATCATCATTTTCTCAGGTTTGCCTTTCTAGACAGGCACTACCAGTTTGTGGCTCTTCCCTTCAGGTTGGCCACGGCACCAAGAATCTTTACAAAGGTTCTAGGGTCCCTTCTAGCGGTCCTAAGGCCGCAGGGTATAGCAGTAGCCCCTTACTTAGACGACATTCTGATACAGGCGTCGACTTTTCAAGTTGCCAGGTCCCACACGGACATTGTTCTGGCATTTCTGAGGTGAACGAAGAAAACCGCTCTCTAATGCCTCTAACAAAAGTTTCATTCCTAGGGACTCTGAGAGATTCGGTAGAAATGAAGATTTACCTAATGAAGGCCAGATTGTCAAAACTTCTAGACTGTTGCCGTGTTCTTTATTCCACTTCTCGTCCTTCAGTGGCTCAGTGTATGTAAGTAATCGGTTTAATGGTAGCGGCAATGGGATCTCATGGCGTCTCGTCAGAACGCCAAGCTTCCACCGTTTCCTCTGCTCCCTCGTCTGATTGCCAAGATCAAGCAGGAGAGAGCTTTGGTGATTTTGATAGCACCTGCGTGGCCACGCAGGACTTGGTATGCAGATCTGGTGGACATGTCATCCCTTCCACCATGGACTCTACCGCTGAGACAGGACCTTCTACTTCAGGGTCCTTTCAACCATCCAAATCTAATTTCTCTGCATCTGACTGCTTGGAGATTGAACGCTTGATTTTATCAAAACGCGGTTTCTCCGAGTCAGTCATTGATACCTTAATTCAGGCTCGAAAGCCTGTCACCAGGAAAATCTATCATAAGATATGGTGTAAATATCTTCATTGGTGTGAATCCAAGGGTTACTCATGGAGTAAAGTCAGGATTCCCAGGATATTATCTTTTCTCCAAGAGGGATTGGAGAAGGGATTGTCAGCTAGTTCCTTAAAGGGACAGATTTCTGCTCTGTCTATTCTTTTGCACAAGCGTCTGGCGGATGTTCCAGACGTTCAGGCGTTTTGTCAGGCTTCAGTTAGAATCAAGCCTGTGTTTAAACCTGTTTCTCCGCCATGGAGTTTAAATTTAGTTCTTAAGGTTATTCAAGGGGTTCCGTTTGAACCTCTGCATTCCATAGATATCAAGCTTTTATCTTGGAAAGTTCTGCTTTTGGTAGCTATTTCTTCGGCTCGAAGAGTTTCAGAGTTATCTGCCTTACAGTGTGATTCCCCTTATCTGATCTTCCATGCAGATAAGGTAGTTTTGCATACCAAACCTGGGTTTCTTCCTAAGGTGGTATCTAATAAGAATATCAATCGGGAGATTGTTGTTCCGTCACTGTGTCCTAATCCTTCTTCAAAGAAGGAATGTCTATTACATAATCTTGACGTGGTTCGTGCTTTAAAGTTTTATTTACAAGCTACTAAGGATTTTCGTCAAACATCGGCATTGTTTGTTGTTTACTCTGGACAGAGAAGAGGCCAAAAGGCTTCATCAACTTCTCTTTCCTTTTGCTTAAAAAGTATAATCCGCTTATTTTATGAGACTGCTGGCCAGCAGCCTCCTGTAAGAATTACAGCTCATTCCACTAGAGCAGTGGCTTCCACATGGGCTTTTAAAAATGAGGCTTCTGTTGAACAGATTTGCAAGGCGGCGACTTGGTCTTCGCTCCATACTTTTTCTAAATTCTACAAATTTTATACTTTTGCTTCTTCGGAGGCTATTTTTGGGAGAAAGGTCTTACAGGCAGTGGTGCCTTCCGTTTAAGCACCTGCCTTGTCCCTCCCTTCATCCGTGTCCTAAAGCTTTGGTATTGGTATCCCACAAGTAATGGATGATCCGTGGACTGGATACACCTTACAAGAGAAAACGAAATTTATGCTTACCTGATAAATTTATTTCTCTTGTGGTGTATCCAGTCCATGGCCTGCCCTGTCTTTTTAAGGTAGGTGTTTTTTAAATTTTTAAACTACAGTCACCACTGCACCCTATAGTGTCTCCTTTCTCTTGCTTGTCTTCTGTCGAATGACTGGGAGGTGGCAGTTAGGGGAGGAGCTATATAGACAGCTCTGCTGTGGGTGATCCTCTTGCAGCTTCCTGTTGGGAAGGAGAATATCCCAGAAGTAATGGATGATTCGTGGACTGGATACACCACAAGAGAAATAAATTTATCAGGTAAGCATAAATTTAGTTTTTCTATCTATGGTTCTTTTCTAATGCAGTAACAAGTAACTATACATAGCAAAACAATGAGGGGTTGAAATTAACTGGCCAACTTCTTAGAAAGGTAAATCAATATGCTGGCACTTATGCAACTTACTTTATTACCAATACTTGTTGATGTTGCCATCACACCAGAACCCAAATAAATTAACAATTTTGGTGTGTCCAAGCATCATTCTTGAATGGATGCACTTTCCAGGAGGTCCCAATGATTGCTGACAATCTGCCTGACTTTCATCTATCTTATACAGCATTCGAAACTGAACGGACTACAGTTATACATACTCACATCGTAAGTCTATAATTAAAGATTTGTTTGCGGTTTTCATGAAATGGTACTCACAGATCGGAAATCAGAAAGCTCACTTGATCGCCAGAACCTCCTGCCACCCTGGATCTCCGGGGTATTTTGATATTCCAGGTTAATAAACTGCCAAATCAATACTACATACAGTATATCTCACACCAGCTTCTCTATTTATTTGGGGAACTTTACAAATCTTTGTTGCGACTCTGCAAAATGGCAACCATGTGGGAAGAGCAACTGTTAGCATGTCTGGATGCTCACTATTTAAAACTGGAGAATTTATTCTTATCCTTAATGAATAAAATGCAGTCTGAATATAATATACTTGTATAATTCACATGAAACATGTGACATCTGCTCCAACCTCTGGATTCTTAAACCTAACATCATTGAATGTCGAAGAGGTGTGTACAACCTTGGGTCAACAGAGTAAGGAGCAACATGGACACATTGCACAACCCCGCCAAATGTCTTCCAACACCAACTATGATAAACTAACCACTCTATCTTATTCTAAGATTATACACACAGATGGGAAAGTGGTTGTTTCTACAACTCAGCCAGTTTTAATGCACTTCTCTACACCACCTAATATTGAAATTATGCATGCATTTTAGGAGAAGAAACGCTTACACTGCTCACTCATTAACAAACTTGGACAACTTAAACTTACAAAATTGGCGACAGCGGATAAAAAAAAAGGATCCATCACAGCTGACTTTTTTCTTTTTTTTTTTTTGACACAGCTTCAGCTGGTAACCTCTTGATAACAATTGCCGACTTGAAAGCACAGTCACTGGAACATGTATCTACCTACAAATGGCTGTTACATCGGTAATACTTTTTTTTTTATGCATTACTTAGCGATGCTCCTATGCTCAAGACAGGGACAGATAAAAACAGTGTTCAGATACATATCTGCAAGACATATCTTTGGAACTTTTCCTTGCACTTTCGCTCTAATGGAGGTGAGCATGGATATACCTATTACTCTTTCGGAGAACACTTAAGGCAAATGTCTGAGGAGAAGGGTGTTGACTACCATTGTGTAAAGTTCAATTTTTTAGACCCCGCTATAAATATAGTGGGGTCTAAAAAATACCTACAGAATAGATCACATTTATCAACAGTTGTCACCCCAGAGTTGACACCATTAGGTGAGTTAAGGGAACACATTTGGAAATGGTCATACTGAAATGAGAAGGGGAGAAGCTTGAGATAGTTTAGCCCACAATTAGGATCCAAAATTAATTCACACTAAAAAAAAAGGGACAAGAGGGAGGGGGATTCCTAAAACCACTAACATCTCCCGTTTGGGCCAGGCTAGTTAGTCAAGCTGACCTTATTCTTTTCTGCTGCACAACCATCCTAAGGCTCCCACTCCACACTGTAGAGCTAAGTGCAATTCTCCTTAGGGAGGATTATACCATTTATCATAAGAAAGAAGAATATTGAGAACCTTTTTTTTTAGCAGTAAAAGAAGATAGAAAATAAAAGATCTACACCATAACGCTAACAATAGGAGAAGATTGAAAAAAAGAAAAACAAAAGCTACTTAATATGCTTTGCATCAGTATGATTATCAGCTTAGGACATGTGTAACACCATACAGTAAAGTTACATGGTTTACACATTTAACAGAGTGAAATTTACACTAATAATATAAATTTTTAGGTGCACTTCTTGATTAACGGGGCCCCCTCTTTGCCCTTCCCGTTGGGGAGGGGCACTAGACAGGGGTGCCCATTTTCTCCGTCCATCGAACCCTTAGCTATAAAAATTTGCACAGAAACTGAGGGCCTGTGGTTTGGTGGGGTCCAGTGCCATCTGTCCCTTTTATGTGGACGATATACTTTATGTCCAAAAGCCAAAGCAAAATATTCCCTGAAATCATGCAAATTATACACCAATTTGGCCTAATCTCGGGGTACAAAATAAATACTGATAAATCAGAATTGATTTGGCTACAAATGCACTCTACTCAATCATCTTTACCCTATAATTTTAAAATCCTTACACACTTTTAATTATCTAGGAATCAGACTGTCAAAAAACCCAAGAGATTGGTATCACCTTAATTACCGATCTTTAATTAAAGACTTACAAGAAACATTGCTTAGGTGGACAAAACTCCCAATAACAATGTCCGAGATGATAGGCCTTATAAAAATGATCATGTTCCCGAAGCTTTTATACTTATTTTAAATGATACCAGAAAATATTGACAAAATGGAACAGGATGTGACTTCCATTTCCCCAGCATATAAACTCATTACAAATCAAGCCAATGAACAAACTTCAAACCGTATTAGTGATAGTTGGGCGGATATCTTTAACTTAGAAATCACACCGGCCATGGCCATACAACAGTCGAGAAAGGCGACTTTATCAGCAGCTAGTTGAGAATCACACATCAGATTATTGCAAAATGCATACATACCACCTAAATTTTTTAAAAAGTGGAGACCAGACACAAAGGGCTTATGCCCAAAATGTAAGGCACTAGAGGCAGACATCTCACATGCTATGCAACTGTCCCAAAATACATAGGTTCTGGGGCATGATAGCTCACTGGACGAAAACTAGATTTCAAATTGAAATCCCCCCCCCCCCCCCGACGATGTCTCACCACTACCACACAACTACCCAGGGCTATGAGACAGTTGGTTAGCAATATCATCCTGCAAGCCAGGAAGTTGATTTTTAACAATTGGCTGAACACTTCCACCCCATCACTTCCGCAACTAAAATCTAGCATTCAGAAACAGGTGACATACAAACAGGCAGACACACTGAAGGACATGCAGGGGAGAACCAAGTCGTTCATGAGAAAATGGGAACCCTATATACTCAGCTTGAGTGATACGATGCAGCAACAACTGCTGTATCCCCTCAGGAATACTGAATTCCTACTTGAAGAAAGTATTTGAGGTAAATGGAGACTACTGTACGTGGATAGAGGTGAGGGACAAACTGACATACGATAATTTCACAACATAAGGGTTGCTGTGTTGCTGCTCTGGGAGAGAGGCAATCAGGTCACTAGGATAAGCGCTGTTATTGTGACTCATTAAGGGTTGATATGTTTTCTGTTCCTAACAAAACAAATGTTTATAACTAAACTTATGGAAAGGGCTCCAGAGGAAGTGAATTGGGAGGGAATCAGGGAGGGGCAAGGAAAACAGAAAATGTAGGTGATGTTATGGCATGTTTGAATGTAAAGACTCTGTATTCGATCTGTTACTCTAGGGATTAAGTTCAATATCTTAACGAACGGACGTAACCACTAGATAACATCAAACAATTGGACTTGAATTGAATAATGTTTTTTTTTTTTTATTGTATTTCCATTTGTGTTGTACATGCTCATGACATCCCTTGATAGATAAAGTATTAAAAAAAATTGTAGGTGCACTTATCAGTAATAGTCTTTCTCTGTAGAGTGACCCCACCAGGTGCCTGTGTGAGTACCAGGATACCCCAGATGAACAGGTGACCCAGTCTCATCCTTCCAGAAGGGGTCCATTCAGGGACTATGACCTACTTGGCCCACTCTGAGTCTCAATATGAGAGACAGGCACCCATGGCACAGAGATCCACTGTTGTAATAGTAGCTGGCCTTGATGACTGATAATCACTATGTACTGGGTGCTGTCTTTCATGATTATTAGCTTGATTGGCAACCATGATTTCTCTTATAAGTTTATGGTTATATCAAAAATAGTTAAGTCAGGCAATAGTGTCCCTAAGCTTATCTGAGGCAAGGTTTTTAGGTTGAGCAATTCTGTGTATTCGGTCAATACAAAGGTCTTCCTTCGCCTGTGTACCAATTATGCTCTGTAAAAGGGTCTAAGCATATTTCTTCACTCCTCGTTGGGGTCACAGATTCAGGGATGCCAAATGTTTTGGCAAAGGCAATCCTCCAAGTCGACAATCTTAACTTCTAGAGAGGTCACTTGATATGCTAGGTTCTGAGATAGTTGAAAGCTTGGGGAAGCCCTAGTGGAGATTATAGATTTGGGGTCATTATGCGGTTGAAAATACTCTAACTTTCCTTTTCTTAGGAATGGTTGGCCTGTTTTTTTTCTGTGGGGGTTGTGATACCTTATGGTTCTGTTGACAGGAGGACGATAGCAAAAGGTAGGGGGAAGGGCCACAACTAAATGCAATGTAGCAGGAGGGCTATAAAAATCCTAGAAATTGTTTTGACATGCAATCACCCACAGCCCACACAGAACAGAAATACTGAGACCACTAACTCCATTTGAGCAGTTATGCACCAACCCAAAAAACACGAGAGCACATCTCTCTCAGATATATAAAATCCTCAGGGGTTCCTTCCCTGAGAAACGCCCAACATACTTGTCGAGATGGTCAGAAGAGTTACACACAGAATTGGATGCAGAGACCTGGAAACGCTGTTTCCGGCACACCCACTCCTCTTCCACCTCCTTAATTATGTCCGAACTGAACTATAAGATACTAGCCAGGTGGTATTTAACTCCACAGCGCCTGCGGGTTATTTACCCCACCGCTTCCTCCAGCTGTTGGAGGAGGTGTGGAGATGAAGGTACCTTAACTCATGTTTGGTGGTCATGCCCAAACTTAGGGGACTTCTGGAACCAGGTAGAGAGGCACATAAACAAAGTCTTGAATATGAATATCACACTTTCCCCACAAATCATCCTCCTCAGTCACATCCCAAAGCTCTCCTGCATTTACCGTAAGAAACTACTTCTTTTAATGTTAACCTGTGCTAAGAGACTAATCCCCAGATTATGGAAAACACAAGAGATATCCACTATAGCCCAATGGAGGTCAGAAGTAAACCATGTCCTTACGTTAGAGAGAATGTACTATTGCTACCTGGGGAAACAAGACACGATATCAAACATCCAATTTATTTGGGAACAAGGTGTTCACAATGACGCATGAGCTACTAACAAAACAACTGCCATATAAAGTTGAGAATTGTTCATAACCCACTCTCCATGATACCATAGCAATGGTCTTCATACACCTATAATGCTCCTAACCAGCTAGGATACTCCCCCTCTTCCTAAATCCCACTACCCCCTCTCTCATCCCCTCTCCTCAAAATGATTCCTTTGAATTTTTTCCCTTCCACCTACAAATGTTGATATTATGTTATGATTTATCTTTATCATTAATTACTCTTGAAAATACCTAAGAAAATTATTTAATTGATTGTTAATGTCTATGATTCTTGCAAACTGATCTTATGCTGATGTCTCAAAATTGTAACTATATTCTAAGTTTAGATATGTATCAATGTACCGATTTTCACTAAAAATTATTTAAACAACAACAAAAAAAAATCCTAGAAATTGTTTTGCCACCCAATGGGTGTGGGGGACAGTCTGGGTGCAACAAAATTACACAACACTGACAATAGTTCAGGTTCTAATGTAAGCAAGTCTTGCTTGTAGGGGGAGCACTAAACAGAGATATAAAACCAAATTTCTTTCATGTAATTAGCAAGAGTCCATGAGCTAGTGACGTATGGGATATACATTCCTACCAGGAGGGGCAAAGTTTCCCAAACCTCAAAATGCCTATAAATACACCCCTCACCACACCCACAATTCAGTTTTACAAACTTTGCCTCCGATGGAGGTGGTGAAGTAAGTTTGTGCTAGATTCTACGTTGATATGCGCTCCGCAGCAAGTTGGAGCCCGGTTTTCCTCTCAGCGTGCAGTGAATGTCAGAGGGATGTGAAGAGAGTATTGCCTATTTGAATGCAGTGATCTCCTTCTACGGGGTCTATTTCATAGGTTCTCTGTTATCGGTCGTAGAGATTCATCTCTTACCTCCCTTTTCAGATCGACGATATACTCTTATATATACCATTACCTCTGCTGATTCTCGTTTCAGTACTGGTTTGGCTTTCTACAAACATGTAGATGAGTGTCCTGGGGTAAGTAAATCTTATTTTCTGTGACACTCTAAGCTATGGTTGGGCACTTTGTTTATAAAGTTCTAAATATATGTATTCAAACATTTATTTGCCTTGACTCAGAATGTTCAACTTTCCTTATTTTTCAGACAGTCAGTTTCATATTTGGGATAATGCATTTGAATTAATCATTTTTTTCTTACCTTCAATTTGACACTTTTTTCCCTGTGGGCTGTTAGGCTCGCGGGGGCTGAAAATGCTTCATTTTATTGCGTCATTCTTGGCGCTGACTTTTTGGCGCAAAAATTATTTTCCGTTTCCGGCGTCATACGTGTCGCCGGAAGTTGCGTCATTTTTTTGACGTTATTTTGCGCCAAAGATGTCGGCGTTCCGGATGTGGCGTCATTTTGGCGCCAAAAGCATTTAGGCACCAAATAATGTGGGCGTCTGATTTGGCGCTAAAAAATATGGGCGTCGCTTTTATCTCCACATTATTTAAGTCTCATTTTTTATTGCTTCTGTTTGCTAGAAGCTTGTTCTTGGCATTTTTTCCCATTCCTGAAACTGTCATTTAAGGAATTTGTTCAATTTTGCTTTATATGTTGTTTTTTCTCTTACATATTGCAAGATGTCTCACGTTGCATCTGAGTCAGAAGATACTACAGGAAAATCGCTGTCTAGTGCTGGATCTACCAAAGCTAAGTGTATCTGCTGTAAATTTTTGGTAGCTATTCCTCCGGCTGTTGTTTGTATTGATTGTCATGACAAACTTGTTAATGCAGATAATATTTCCTTTAGTAAAGTACCATTGCCTGTTGCAGTTCCTTCAACATCTAAGGTGCAGAATGTTCCTGATAACATAAGAGATTTTGTTTCTGAATCCATAAAGAAGGCTATGTCTGTTATTTCTCCTTCTAGTAAACGTAAAAAATCTTTTAAAACTTCTCTCCCTACAGATTAATTTTTAAATGAACATCATCATTCTGATTCTGATGACTCTTCTGGTTCAGAGGATTCTGTCTCAGAGGTTGATGCTGATAAATCTTCATATTTATTTAAAATGGAATTTATTCGTTCTTTACTTAAAGAAGTACTAATTGCTTTAGAAATAGAGGATTCTGGTCCTCTTGATACTAATTCTAAACGTTTGGATAAGGTATTTAAAGCTCCTGTGGTTATTCCAGAAGTTTTTCCTGTTCCTAATGCTATTTCTGCAGTAATTTCCAAAGAATGGGATAAATTGGGTAATTCATTTACTCCTTCTAAACGTTTTAAGCAATTATATACTGTGCCGTCTGACAGATTAGAATTTTGGGACAAAATCCCTAAAGTTGATGGGGCTATTTCTACCCTTGCTAAACGTACTACTATTCCTACGTCAGATGGTACTTCGTTTAAGGATCCTTTAGATAGGAAAATTGAATCCTTTCTAAGAAAAGCTTATCTGTGTTCAGGTAATCTTCTTAGACCTGCTATATCTTTGGCTGATGTTGCTGCAGCTTCAACTTTTTGGTTGGAAACTTTAGCGCAACAAGTAACACATCATGATTCTCATGATATTATTATTCTTCTTCAGCATGCTAATAATTTTATCTGTGATGCCATTTTTTGATATTATCAGAGTTGATGTCAGGTTTATGTCTCTAGCTATTTTAGCTAGAAGAGCTTTATGGCTTAAAACTTGGAATGCTGATATGGCTTCTAAATCAACTCTACTTTCTATTTCTTTCCAGGGTAACAAATTATTTGGTTCTCAGTTGGATTCTATTATTTCAACTGTTACTGGTGGGAAAGGAACTTTTTTACCACAGGATAAAAAATCTAAAGGTAAAAACAGGGCTAATAAACGTTTTCGTTCCTTTCGTTTCAACAAAGAACAAAAGCCTAATCCTTCATCCTCAGGAGCAGTTTCAGTTTGGAAACCATCTCCAGTCTGGAATAAATCCAAGCCAGCTAGAAAGGCAAAGCCTGCTTCTAAGTCCACATGAAGGTGCGGCCCTCATTCCAGCTCAGCTGGTAGGGGGCAGGTTACGTTTTTTCAAGGAAATTTGGATCAATTCTGTTCACAATCTTTGGATTCAGAACATTGTTTCAGAAGGGTACAGAATTGGTTTCAAGATGAGACCTCCTGCAAAGAGATTTTTTCTTTCCCGTGTCCCAGTAAATCCAGTAAAAACTCAAGCATTTCTGAATTGTGTTTCAGATCTAGAGTTGGCTGGAGTAATTATGCCAGTTCCAGTTCCGGAACAGGGGATGGGGTTTTATTCAAATCTCTTCATTGTACCAAAGAAGGAGAATTCCTTCAGACCAGTTCTGGATCTAAAAATATTGAATCGTTATGTAAGGATACCAACGTTCAAGATGGTAACTGTAAGGACTATCTTGCCTTTTGTTCAGCAAGGGAATTATATGTCCACAATAGATTTACAGGATGCATATCTGCATATTCCGATTCATCCAGATCATTATCAGTTCCTGAGATTCTCTTTTCTGGACAAGCATTACCAGTTTGTGGCTCTGCCGTTTGGCCTAGCTACAGCTCCAAGAATTTTTACAAAGGTTCTCGGTGCCCTTCTGTCTGTAATCAGAGAACAGGGTATTGTGGTATTTCCTTTTTTGGACGATATCTTGGTACTTGCTCAGTCTTTACATTTAGCAGAATCTCAGACGAATCGACTTGTGTTGTTTCTTCAAGATCATGGTTGGAGGATCAATTTACCAAAAAGTTCATTGATTCCTCAGACAAGGGTAACCTTTCTGGGTTTCCAGATGGATTCAGTGTCCATGACTCTGTCTTTAACAGACAAGAGACGTCTAAAATTGATTGCAGCTTGTCGAAACCTTCAGTCACAATCATTCCCTTCGGTAGCTTTATGCATGGAAATTCTAGGTCTTATGACTGCTGTATCGGACGCGATCCCCTTTGCTCGTTTTCACATGCGACCTCTTCAGCTCTGTATGCTGAATCAATGGTGCAAGGATTACACAAAGATATCTCAATTAATATCTTTAAAACCGATTGTTCGACACTCTCTAACATGGTGGACAGATCACCATCATTTAATTCAGGGGGCTTCTTTTGTGCTTACGACCTGGACTGTAATTTCAACAGATGCAAGTCTCACAGGTTGGGGAGCTGTGTGGGGATCTCTGACGGCACAAGGAGTTTGGGAATCTCAGGAGGTGAGATTACCGATCAATATTTTTGAACTCCGTGCAATTTTCAGAGCTCTTCAGTTTTGGCCTCTTCTGAAGAGAGAATCGTTCATTTGTTTTCAGACAGACAATGTCACAACTGTGGCATACATCAATCATCAAGGAGGGACTCACAGTCCTCTGGCTATGAAAGAAGTATCTCGAATTTTGATTTGGTCGGAATCCAGCTCCTGTCTAATCTCTGCGGTTCATATCCCAGGTATAGACAATTGGGAAGCGGATTATCTCAGCCGCCAAACGTTGCATCCGGGTGAATGGTCTCTTCACCCAGAGGTATTTCTTCAGATTGTTCAAATGTGGGAACTTCCAGAAATAGATCTGATGGCGTCCCATCTAAACAAGAAACTTCCCAGGTATCTGTCCAGATCCCGGGATCCTCAGGCGGAGGCAGTGGATGCATTATCACTTCCTTGGAAGTATCATCCTGCCTATATCTTTCCGCCTCTAGTTATTCTTCCAAGAGTAATCTCCAAGATTCTGAAGGAATGCTCGTTTGTTCTGCTGGTAGCTCCGGCATGGCCTCACAGGTTTTGGTATGCGGATCTTGTCCGGATGGCCTCTTGCCAACCGTGGACTCTTCCGTTAAGACCAGACCTTCTGTCACAAGGTCCTTTTTTCCATCAGGATCTGAAATCCTTAAATTTAAAGGTATGGAGATTGAACGCTTGATTCTTGGTCAAAGAGGTTTCTCTGACTCTGTGATTAATACTATGTTACAGGCTCGTAAATCTGTATCCAGAGAGATATATTATAGAGTCTGGAAGACTTATATTTCTTGGTGTCTTTCTCATCATTTTTCTTGGCATTCTTTTAGAATACCGAGAGTATTTCAGTTTCTTCAGGATGGTTTAGATAAGGGTTTGTCTGCAAGTTCCTTGAAAGGACAAATCTCTGCTCTTTCTGTTCTTTTTCACAGAAAGATTGCTATTCTTCCTGATATTCATTGTTTTGTACAAGCTTTGGTTCGTATAAAGCCTGTCATTAAGTCAATTTCTCCTCCTTGGAGTTTGAATTTGGTTCTGGGGGCGCTTCAAGCTCCTCCATTTGAACCTATGCATTCTTTGGACATTAAATTACTTTCTTGGAAAGTTTTGTTCCTTTTGGCCATCTCTTCTGCCAGAAGAGTTTCTGAATTATCTGCTCTTTCTTGTGAGTCTCCTTTTCTGATTTTTCATCAGGATAAGGCGGTGTTGCGAACTTCTTTTGAATTTTTACCTAAAGTTGTGAATTCCAACAACATTAGTAGAGAAATTGTGGTTCCTTCATTATGTCCTAATCCTAAGAATTCTAAGGAGAAATCGTTGCATTCTTTGGATGTTGTTAGAGCTTTGAAATATTATGTTGAAGCTACTAAATCTTTCCGAAAGACTTCTAGTCTATTTGTTATCTTTTCTGGTTCTAGAAAAGGCCAGAAAGCTTCTGCCATTTCTTTGGCATCTTGGTTGAAATCTTTAATTCATCTTGCCTATGTTGAGTCGGGTAAAACTCCGCCTCAGAAAATTACAGCTCATTCTACTAGGTCAGTTTCTACTTCCTGGGCGTTTAGGAATGATGCTTCGGTTGATCAGATTTGCAAAGCAGCAACTTGGTCCTCTTTGCATACTTTTACTAAATTCTACCATTTTGATGTATTTTCTTCTTCTGAAGCAGTTTTTGGTAGAAAAGTACTTCAGGCAGTGGTTTCAGTTTGAATCTTCTGCTTATGTTTTTCATTAAATTTTATTTTGGGTGTGGATTATTTTCAGCAGGAATTGGCTGTCTTTATTTTATCCCTCCCTCTCTAGTGTGGAAAGATCCACATCTTGGGTAATCATTATCCCATAAGTCACTAGCTCATGGACTCTTGCTAATTACATGAAAGAAAACATAATTTATGTAAGAACTTACCTGATAAATTCATTTCTTTCATATTAGCAAGAGTCCATGAGGCCCGCCCTTTTTTTGTGGTGGTTATGATTTTTTTGTATAAAGCACAATTATTCCAATTCCTTATTTTATATGCTTTCGCACTTTTTTATCACCCCACTTCTTGGCTATTCGTTAAACTGAATTGTGGGTGTGGTGAGGGGTGTATTTATAGGCATTTTGAGGTTTGGGAAACTTTGCCCCTCCTGGTAGGAATGTATATCCCATACGTCACTAGCTCATGGACTCTTGCTAATATGAAAGAAATGAATTTATCAGGTAAGTTCTTACATAAATTATGTTTTTTTGCTTTCATGGTTCAGATAGAGCATGCAGATTTAAACAACTTTCTAATTTACTTCTATTATCAATTCTTCTTTGTTTTCTTGTTATCTTTTGTTGAAGTGCAGGGACATTATGATAAGATGCCAGCGCATTTCTGAAACACTGTATGGCAGCAGTTTTGCGTGAATGTTATCTATTTGCAAGAGCACTGGACAGCACCGCTATTTCCTGCCATGTAGTGCCCCAGATGCCTTCATTGGTAGCTCTTAAACACAGAGGGCAAGATTACAAGTCTAGCGTTATGAGTTTTTTGTGCGCAATATGGTCTTTTCGAAATCAATTTCCATTGCGCAGCTATTACAAGTTTTAAAGAATCCAGATTGCACGCGCATTCACCTTTTACAAAACAATCCTTTCCGCGTTCAAAGACCTGTAGTTAACAGTTTTGCGCAACAAAGTTTCACAAAAGCAAAAGGAGATAGGACTCTCCACGGTTGTACACATAGATAGCACTCTAATTCCAAAGTTTCACAAAACACTCCAAAAATACATTACAAACTACAGTTACACTCATATTAACACTGTCTAATAAAAATCATTAAAAAAATATAGCACACAAAAGTTATAAGGGCTAAAAGATAGGAGATCTCAGGTGTTAGGGGGAAAAAAAAAGCAGACACTGGCATTTTACATTGATATAAATACATAGAAAAACAGATTTATATGTCTAGACATATGTTTAACTATGGAAATAATTCAAATATTTTACATTACAATCTTATGCACATTAAACAATACCTCAGATGGATTTTCAAAGAGATATATGCATATAGATCTTGAGATATCTAGACAAATATACAGTATATTCATATACAGTATATCTCTCGCTATAAATAGATATATCAGTCCATAAAATCATCACATATATAGAAAAAAATGATTTATAAATAAATAGAATATATTCTGTTACGAAATTTTTTTGCAATATGAAATAATCACATTTTTATGTACACTTTTCAAGGAGAATACGTCAAGGGCTTTGCGCAACATATTAGCGTTTTTGTGTGTTTGTTTTTCTATTTGTCTTCTCCATTGACTTCTATGGGGAATATGTGAACGCGCACGCAATTTGGCTGTTTGCTTAACGCGTGCACATGCAAAATAAGTTATTTCTAAACTTGTAATAGCTGTGCAACACCAAATGTGAAAAAGTCATGACGTGTGGTGTTTTCACATCTGATTAGCCGCACGACTTGTAATCTTGCCCAGAGTGTAAAAGGAACTAAGCAAATTTGATAATAAAAGTAAATGGGATTTTTTTTTAAAATGGTATGCTCTTTCTGAATCACAAAATAACATTTGCATTTCATATCCCTTTAAAGGACCAGTAAATACAGTAGATTTGCATAATACACAAATGAGGGATAACAAGACAATGCAATAGCACTTGGTCCGAACTTCAAATGAGTAGTAGATTTTTTTCTGACAAATTTATGTCTTTTTCCACTCCACCTGTATCATGTTATCATGCCATCACAATATAAACACATAAATATGTATGTATATATTCATTTACATATATATTTATTGCTGCGCAATTTGCCCCCTGCGCTGCTCCGTTTGCTGCGTCTATTAGCATCAGAACGAGGTTCATATTGAAGCCTATGGAAGCGTGCTCTCGTGAGTGATTGGCTTCCGGTTAATGCGAACACGAGGTCGCATTCGCATTGTGCCACTTTTGTAATACCAGCGCACATTTACATAAGCACAATATTCACTCGTAATCTAGCCCTTTGTTGGTTGATGATTTACAGAAGACTGAAATTACCCACGTTGTGAGTCAGTACTTTGATTGTATTGCCTATCTTTCTGTCTGTAAATGGCTGCAGTGATCGGTCACCTGAGATGAGAATGCATACAGCTGGTGTACTTTAAAGAATTATGAATATTCTTTATTTCGAGTTTGATATTTAAGCGGAACATGACCATCTGCGTACACAATGTGGCCTTTGTTTTAACCAAAGAAAATTGCTCTTATGTATTTTGTGAGTCTGAAAGTTTCAAAGAATCTAATAGGCTTGCAGCAGCTTTGATGACTAATTTCTATTACCAAAGTGATTATACTTCCTGAACTTATGGTAGCTGGTTTCACTACATGAATTACTTAGTCAGAAATTATACTATCAAAGCACTTTTTATGAAACATATTAAACTAGCAAAAAAAAAAAGCTGAATACTGTGGGTGGCTTTATTACAACCCCCTTTAAAATGGGATATGATTGACGTTTAATGTATTGAGAACAGCCAGCAATGCATGAATATCCTAGAAAATAAGAAAGGCAAAGAATGAGAGAGAATTCTCATACATATTCTCCTAACCATTGAAGGAAATTAGAGGACAACTCTAGATCATTATTTTCAATGAAAACACGATATTGCAGTTTGGGTGACTTTTAAATTAATTTTAAAGGCATTCCAAATAGTATGAAAATCCACTGAATTATGGGTCAATCGCAATCTTTCCGATGTCGGCTCCTGATAACAAGTTTTCTTTGATTTTGGATGAATTTGTCAGAATGTGTTTCGAGTGAATACAATCCCAAATGGATTCGGCCAATTAAAGGCCTCAGCCATAAATGAGTTATCAATTAAAAAAAACTCCTGAAAATGGTTGCTAAGTTCTTGTTATTGCGATTGAAACAAAACTGACAAATACAATCACTATTCAGCACCTATAAAGATCACAGGTGTTTGGATTGATCCCTTTGTACAATGTGTAAGGAAAATTATCATATACATGTGTGTAAGAGATTGGAATCTTTTCCAGGCACAAATAATTAATCATACAGTTAATGTATTAGCTGTTTATATTACAACTTTGCTTATTAGAGAATCAGTATGTAGACATATATGTAGTACATATATACATATATATCACATATGCCTTAACACATATATGCCTTTAAAAGTATTGTCTTTAAGACAAGTTAGAAATATATTCACTCTGTTAGTCTGTTCTCATAGAGATGAGGAGGAAGGAACATTCCAGTGGAAGCACTGGTGTGAGAATCCTTCCTTGTTATGAGAAAAACTCTTACTGAAACTGTGTTGTCTGCTTATTTATATAACAGATGATGACAGAGACAGGCTGCTTTTCTGTAATAACTGACAGCAATGCAACTCCAAACTAGACTGAACTAGAACTCTTTTTGTTTCCTGGGTGCCCTGTAGTGATGTCGCGAATAGTTCACCGGCGAATAGTTCCCGGCCGTTCGCCGCGGCGGGCGAACATATGCGATGTTCGATCCGCCCCCTATTCGTCATCATTGAGTAATACTTTGACCCTGTACCTCACAGTCAGAAAACACATTCCAGGCAATCAGCAGCAGACACTCCCTCCCAGACCCTCCTACCTCCTGGACAGTATCCATTTTAGATTCATTAGGAAGCTGCATTCTTAGTGAGAGGAGGGACAGTGTAGCTGCTGCTGATTTAATAGGGAAATTGATAGCTAGGCTAGTGTATTCAGTGTCCACTACAGTCCTGAAGGACTCATCTGATCTCTGCTGTAAGGACAGCACCCCAAAAAGCCCTTTTTAGGGCTAGAACATCAGTCTGCTTTTTTTTTTTTTCCTGGGTAATCTAATTGCAGTTGCCTGCCTGCCAGCATGTGTGTCAGGCTCACAGCGTATACTGTGCCCACTTGCCCAGTGCCACCACTCATATCTGGTGTAACAGTAGTGTAGATTTAAAAAAACAACAACACTTTTTTGACTGTGTTAAATAATAGCAGTCAGTTTCCTTCACACGTGTGCGTTTCAGTGCCTGCCTGCCTGCCAGGGCACAGTGTCACCCCGGTGCAACTCATATCTGGTGTAACAGTAGTGTAGATTTAAAAAAAACAACACTTTTTTGACTGTGTTAAATAATAGCAGTCATTTTCCTTCACACATGTGCGTTTCAGTGCCTGCCTGCCAGGGCACAGTGTCACCCCAGTGCAACTCATATCTGGTGTAACAGTAGTGTATATTTAAAAAAAAAAAAAAACACTTTTTTGACTGTGTTAAATAATAGCAGTTAGTTTCCTTCACACGTGTGCATTTCAGAGCCTGCCTGCCAGGGCACAGTGTCACCCCAGTGCAACTCATATCTGGTGTAACAGTAGTGTAGATTAAAAAAACAACACTTTTTTGACTGTGTTAAATAGTGATGTTGCGAACCTAAAAATTTCGGTTTGCGAACGGCGGACTTGAACTTCCGCAACTGTTCGCGAACCAGGCGAACCGCCATTGACTTCAATAGGTAGGCGAACTTTAAAACCAACAGGGACTCTTTCTGGCCACAATAGTGATGGAAAAGTTGTTTCAAGGGGACTAACACCTGGACTGTGGCATGCCGGAGGGGGATCCATTGCAAAACTCCCATGGAAAATTACATAGTTGATGCAGAGTTAAATATTTACACTACTGTTATAACAAATATGATTGGTGGCACTAGTAGGCAAGTGGGCCTGGCACACATGCTGGCAGGCAACTGCAGTTAGATTACACTAGCAGACTGATGTTTCACAGTCAAAAAAGTTTTGTTTTTTTTAAATATTTACACTACTGTTACAACAAATATGAGTGGTGCCACTAACTTGGCAAGTGGGCCTGGCACACACGCTGGCAGGCAGGCAGGCAACTGCAATTAGATTACAATAGCAGACTGATGTTTCACAGTCAAAAAAGTTTTTTATTAAACATTTACACTACTGTTACAACAAATATGAGTGGTGCCACTAACTTGGCAAGTGGGCCTGGCACACACGCTGGCAGGCAGGCAGGCAACTGCAATTAGATTACACTAGCAGACTGATGTTTCACAGTCAAAAAAGTTTTTTTTTTTAAATATTTACACTACTGTTATAACAAATATGATTGGTGGCACTTAGCAAGTGGGCCTGGCACACACACGCTGGCAGGCAGGCAACTGCAATTAGATTACACTAGCAGACTGATGTTTCACAGTCAAAAAAGTTTTTTTTTTAAAATATTTACACTACTGTTATGACAAATATGATTGGTGGCACTAGTTGGCAAGTGGGCCTGGCACACACGCTGGCAGGCAGGCAGGCAACTGCAATTAGATTACACTAGCAGAATGATGTTTTACAGTCAAAAAAGTTTTTTTTTTAAATATTTACACTACTATTACAACAAATATGAGTGGTGCCACTAACTTGGCAAGTGGGTCTGGCACACACGCTGGCAGGCAGGCAGGCAGGCAGGCAACTGCAATTAGATTACACTAGCAGACTGATGTTTCACAGTCAAAAAAGTTTTTTTAAAAAATATTTACACTACTGTTATAACAAATATGATTGGTGGCACTAGTTGGCAAGTGGGCCTGGCACACACGCTGGCAGGCAGGCAGGCAACTGCAATTAGATTACACTAGCAGACTGATGTTTCACAGTCAAAAACGTTTTTTTTTTAAATATTTACACTACTGTTATAACAAATATGATTGGTGGCACTAACTTGGCAAGTGGGCCTGGCACACACGCTGGCAGGCAGGCAACTGCAATTAGATTACACTAGCAGACTGATGTTTCACAGTCCAAAACGTTTTTTTTTTAAATATTTACACTACTGTTATAACAAATATGATTGGTGGCACTAGTTGGCAAGTGGGCCTGGCACACACGCTGGAGGTAACTGCAATTAGATTACACTAGCAGACTGATGTAAAAGATTTTTTTTTTTTTTATTACACTGTTACACCAGATATGACTGGTGGCACTGAGGAAGTAGGCACAGTATATGCTGTGAGCCTGACACACAGTCTGGCAGTGGCAGGCTGGCCTGGCAACTGAAATTAGATTACACTAGCAGACTGATGTAAAAGTTTTTTTTTTTTTTTAAATTTACACTAATGTTACACCAGATATGACTGGTGGCACTGAGCAATTAGGCACATTATATGCTGTGAGCCTGACACACGCTGACAGGCAGGCAAATGCAATTAGATTACAAAGAAAAAAACGGAAAAAAAAAAGACTGATGTTCTAGCCCTAAAAAGGGCTTTATGGGGTGCTGTCCTTACAGCAGAGATCAGATGAGTCCTTCAGGACTGTAGTGGACACTGAATACACTAGCCTAGCTATCAATTTCCTTATAAAATCATCAGCAGCAGCACTATCCCTCCTCTCACTAAGAATGCAGGATCAGAATGAATCTAAAATGGCTGCTGCCCAGGAGCTGGGAGGGTCTGGGAGGGAGTGTCTGCTGCTGATTGGCTGAAATGTGTCTGCAGACTGTGAGATACAGGGTCAAAGTTTACTCAATGATGACGAATAGGGGGCGGATCGAACATCGCATATGTTCGCCCGCCGCGGCGAACGCGAACAAGCTATGATCGCCGGGAACTGTTCTCCGGCGAACTGTTCACGACATCACTAGTGTTAAATAATAGCAGTCAGTTTCCTTCACACGTGTGCGTTTCAGGGCCTGCCTGCCAGGGCACAGTGTCACCCCAGTGCAACTCATATCTGGTGTAACAGTAGTGTAGATTTAAAAAATTAACACTTTTTTGACTGTGTTAAATAATAGCAGTCAGTTTCCTTCACACGTGTGCGTTTCAGGGCCTGCCTGCCAGGGCACAATGTCACCCCAGTGCAACTCATATCTAGTGTAACAGTAGTGTAGATTTAGAAAAAAAAACAACACTTTTTTGACTGTGTTAAATAATAGCAGTCAGTTTCCTTCACACGTGTGCGTTTCAGGGCCTGTCTGCCAGGGCACAGTGTCACCCCAGTGACACTGGGGTGACACTACCTGATCGATACAACATCATACCTGATGTTTTAAAGCACGTTATTCCAAACAATTTAGGAATGTTAGGTGATTTATGCCCTTTATGGCTCTGCATTAACTATGTAATTTTCCATGGGAGTTTTGCCATGGATCCCCCTCCGGCATGCCACAGTCCAGGTGTTAGTCCTCTTGAAACAACTTTTCCATCACTATTGTGGCCAGAAAGAGTCCCTGTGGGTTTAAAAATTCGCCTGCCCATTGAAGTCAATGGCGGTTCAGCCGGTTCGCGAACTTTTGGGGAAGTTCGTGTTCGCTGTTCGCGAACCCAAATTTTTAGGTTTGCGACATCACTAGTGCCCTGCCCCTTGAACTCACTTCCTGTAGCAATGATATAATGAAAGTTCATTGCAAACTATACTCAGCACATCTTCCCCTTTTTAGAAACAAAAAACAAACAAATATTAAACAATATAAATATAACAGCAAACATGACAACAACAAATAAATAACAATCAAACCTAACTGACAAGTTTACTTCTCAACATTCCTCAATGAGTCTTTGTGGCTTTCTAATTGCTCTGCCATTAGATGTATATTTGTTAAACAATTGGTGATTCTGGCAGAGACGCTTCAGTGTCATTTAGTTCATTGTTAATGCTCTCTGCTCTGTCAAGTTCTTCCACATCAGCTTCATGAAATGGTAATATGTCATGTCCTAATTCTCAATTTTCCTCAGGTAGTGTCCTTTCATCTTCAGCCCCAATAATCTATCTGTACCACTAAACAATTCCATGTCAGTTTGCAGCATTTTGGAACCTGCACATTTTGGTATCTTCAGTAAATATCTGTGATTTTGTCTAAGAACTAAACCTTCTGTAGTTTTCACGTCAAATGACCGTTCTGCCACTTTATGCAGCACAACAGCTTCAATGTCCCATTGTTGTCCTGTCCAGACTTTCACAACATCCCCAACATGCAGCTCCATGTGATCTTTTGCACCCCTGTCATAATTTCTCTTCTGATGTTCTCTTATGTTCTCTTTCCTCTTCCAATACATTTTGTGTAATTTGCTGTTTGCATGGTACTGGGTAAGAGCCAACTGAGGTAATTTAGTTTTTATCTTCCTGCCAAAAAAACTGTTCTGCTGGAGACTTTCCTCCTTCCAGTGGTGTAGCACGATAATTAAGTAAAGCTGTTTGTGTATTCTCTCCTGAGTGACTAGCCTTTGCAAGCAACCTCTTAATCATTTTGACTCCCGCCTCTGCTAATCCATTACTCTGGGGATACCTGTGACTAGATGTTATATGTGTAAATCCAAATTCCTCAGAAAATGCTTGAAAATGTTTACATGAAAACTGGGGGCCATTGTTTGACTTTAAGACATTTGGAATGCCATACCTTGAAAACACTGCTCGTAATTTCTCGCACACCTGTTCTGAAGAAGTATTTCTCAGTTTGGAAACTTCAGGATAGGTGGGGTAAAGATCTAATATGGTTATATAATCCTGGCCATTCATTGAAAAGAGATCTATACCTACTGTATGCCATGGAATCCTCACAATTTCTTTCTGCATGAGAGCTTCTTTAGGGAGAGCAGATTGAAAGGAATGACAAGTTGGACATGCAGAGATGAAGGTTGTGATATCAGTCATCATTTTTGGCCAGAAAAGAACTTCCCTAGCTCTCCTCCTGCATTTTTGTATTCCTAAATGCCCTTCATGTATTTTAGTTAACATTTTTCTTCTCAGTGATACAGGAATTGCCAATCTATTGCCTTTCAGAAGAACACCATCAAACACTGAAAGCTCTTCCCTATGTGGCAAATACTGCTTGGGCATGTATAACGTTTTACTTGCAGAATTGATGACTTGTATTACATTTTGAAGAGTTTCATCTTCTCCAGTTGCCTTTTGTAATCTCTGCCACATAGTTGATGAAATGGCTCCAGACATTTTTTTCATGTAGTTGGCAAGAGTCCATGAGCTAGTGATGTATGGAATATACAATCCTACCAGGAGGGGCAAAGTTTCCCAAACCTCAAAATGCCTATATATACACCCCTCACCACACCCACAATTCAGTTTTACAAACTTTGCCTTCCTATGGAGGTGGTAAAGTAAGTTTGTGCTTGATTTTCTTCTGTGATACGCGCTTCTCAGCATTTTGAAGCCCGATTCCTCTCAGAGTACAGTGAATGTCAGAGGGATGTGAAGGGAGTATCACCTATTGAATTCTATGGTTTTCCTTGTGGGAAATCTTTTCATAGGTTCTTTGTTATCGGTTGTAGAGATTCATCTCCTACCTCCCTTTTCAGATTGACGATATACTCTCATATTCCATTACCTCTACTGATAACTGTTTCAGTACTGGTTTGGTTATCTGCTATATGTGGATGGGTGTCTTTCGGTAAGTATGTTTTCATTACTTAAGACACTCTCAGCTATGTTTTGGCAGTTTATGTATTAATGTTAAGTTCTAAATATATGTATTGTACTTATTTTTGCCATGAGTCAGGTTTATGTATATTTCCTTTTGCAGACTATCAGTTTCAAAATTGGGAAAAACATATTTAGGAAGTTATTTCTTCTTAGCTGGGGTATAGTCTTTCTTTCATGTAATTGGCAAGAGTCCATGAGCTAGTGACATATGGGATTTACAATCCTACCAGGAGGGGCAAAGTTTCCCAAACCTCAAAATGCCTATAAATACACCCCTCACCACACCCACAATTCAGTTTTACAAACTTTGCCTCCTATGGAGGTGGTGAAGTAAGTTTGTACTAAGATTTCTACGTTGATATGCGCTTCTCAGCATTGTTGAAGCCCGATTCCTCTCAGAGTACAGCGAATGTCAGAGGGACGTGAAGGGAGTATCACTTATTGAATACGATGATTTCCCTAACGGGGGTCTATTTAATAGGTTCTCTGTTATCGGTCAAAGAGATTCATCTCCTACCTCCCTTTTCAGATCGACGATATACTCTCAATTTACCATTACCTCTACTAATAACTGTTTTAGTACTGGTTTGGCTATCTGCTATATGTGGATGGGTGTCTTTTGGTAAGTATGTTTTCATTACTTAAGACACTCTCATCTATGGTTTGGCACTTTATGCATTTATATAAAGTTCTAAATATATGTATTGTACTTATATTTGCCATGAGTCAGGTTCATGTATTTCCTTCTGCAGACTGTCAGTTTCATATTTGGGAATGTAAACATTTTTAAGAAATTTATTTCTTACCTGGGGTTTAGTCTTTTTTCAATTGACTACTTCTTGTAATTGCGGGTATTAGGCCCGCGGGTGCGTCAAATGCTAAACTTTATTGCGTCATTCTTGGCGCGAAAAAAAAATTGGCGCGAAAAACTACGTTTATGATGCAACTTCGTCATTTCCGGCGTCATACGTGACGCCGAGACCTTTCACACGGCGGCGTCATGCAAGTGTGTCATTTCCGGTCATTTTTGGCGCCAAAAAAGACTTTACGTTACGTTGTGCATCATACTTGGTGCCAAATTTTTTAGGAACCGGGAGATGGAAAAAGATGCTTGGTCGGTCCTCCTACTTCAAATTTGGGGCACTGCACGTGCAATCTAATGTGCCACCAGATAGGAGTGGTGTGTTAAGTAGTTCTATTCTTATCAATTTAATCCCTGTTACGTCTCCTATCAGGGGACGTGTATATGGCATCGATTTTAGGAACCGGGAGATGGAAAAAGATTCTTGGTTGGTCCTCCTACTTTAAATTTGGGGCACTGTGCGTGCAATCTAATGTGCCACCAGATAGGAGTGGTGTGTTAAGTAGTACTATTCTTATCGGTTTAATCCCTGTTACGTCCCCTATCAGGGGACGTGTATATGGCATCAATTTTAGGAACCGGGAGATGGAAAAAGATGCTTGGTCGGTCCTCCTACTTCAAATTTGGGGCACTGCGCGTGCAATCTAATGTGCCACCAGATAGGAGTGGTGTGTTAAGTAGTACTATTCCTATCAGTTTAGTCCCTGTTATGTGCCCTTTTTTTGTTTGGTTTTTGAAGCCACAGTGCAGCACCAGAGGCCAGAAAAATTAGGCATGTATACATGCCTGAAAAATTAGGTATTGTTGCAGCCGCAGAAAAATTGATGTTTGTTTCCCAGGCAGAAAGTGCCCTAAAACATTGCGGCTTGAACCCTAGTTGGTGGAGGATAAGTCACGCAAGTCATCCGGCATTCAGAGATAAAATACAGCAGCGTGTGGACCATGTTTAGCCCAAGGCAGCTAATCTCATCAGGCCTTTTTTAGTAGAATGCATCGCCCACTGTCAGTCCCTTCGGGATCCATCCCTCATTCATCTTAATAAAGGAGAGGTAATCTAGACTTTTTTGACCTAGGCGACTTCTCTTCTCAGTGACAATACCTCCTGCTGCACTGAAGGTCCTTTCTGACAGGACACTTGAAGCGGGGCAGGCCAGAAGTTCTATCGCAAATTGGGATAGCTCAGGCCACAGGTCAAGCCTGCACACCCAGTAGTCAAGGGGTTCATCGATCCTCAGAGTGTCGATATCTGCAGTTAAGGCGAGGTAGTCTGCTACCTGACGGTCGAGTCGTTCTCTGAGGGTGGACCCCGAAGGGCTGTGGCAATGTGTAGGACTTAAAAAGCTCTGCATGTTCTCCATCAACAACACGTCTGTAAAGCGTCCTGTCCTTGCCGTCGTGGGAGTCAGAGGATTACTTTCACCTCTTCCCCTGCTAGATTCGCGTTGTGCGGTGACATCACGCTTATACGCTGTGTAAAGCATACTTTTTACTTTATTTTGGAACTGCTGCATCCTTTCCGACTTGCGGTAATTCGGTAACATTTCAGGCACTTTATGCTTATACCGGGGATCTAGTAGCGTGGACACCCATTACAGGTCGTTCTCCTTCAGCCTTTTTATACGAGGGTCCCTCAACAGGCACGACAGCATGAAAGATCCCATTTGCACAAGGTTGGATGCCGAGCTACTCATGTCCCGTTCCTCGTCCTCAGTGATCTCACTGAAGGTATCTTCTTCCCCCCAGCCACGTACAACACCACGGGTACCAGATAGGTGACAACGAGCACCCTGGGATGCCTGTTGTGGTTGGTCTTCCTCCTCCTCCTCAAAGCCACATTCCTCCTCTGACTCCTCTTCCTCACAATCCTCTTCCAGCATTGCCGCAGGTCCAGCAAGCGATGCTGATAAGGCTGTTTCTGGTGGTGATGGGGTGACCACAACTCTTCCTCTTCACGCTCATCTACGGCCTGATCCAGCACTCTTCGCAGGGCACGCTCCAGGAAGAAAACAAATGGTATGATGTCGCTGATGGTGCCTTCGGTGCGACTGACTAGGTTTGTCACCTCCTCAAAAGGACGCATGAGCCTACAGGCATTGTGCATGAGCGTCCAGTAACGTGGCAAAAAAATTCCCAGCTCCGCAGAGGCTGTCCTAGCACCCCGGTCATACAAATACTCGTTAACGGCTTTTTCTTGTTGGATCAGGCGGTCAAACATTAGGAGTGTTGAATTCCAACGTGTCGGGCTGTCGCAAATTAAGCGCCTCACTGGCATGTTGTTTTGCCGCTGGATATCTGAAAAGTGCGCCATGGCCGTGTAGGAAAGCCTGAAATGGCCACACACCTTCCTGGCCTGCTTCAGGACGTCCTGTAAGCCTGGGTACTTATGCACAAAGCGTTGTACAATCAGATTACACAGATGTGCCATGCACGGCACATGTGTCAACTTCAATGCCGCCACCAAATTTCTTCCGCTGTCACTAACCACTTTGCCGATCTCCAGTTGTTGCGGAGTCAGCCACTGATCCACCTGTGCATTCAGGGCAGACAGGAGTGCTGGTCCGGTGTGACTCTCTGCTTTCAGGCAAGTCAACCCCAAGACGGCGTGACACTGCCGTATCCGGGATGTGGAATAGTACCTGGGGAGCTGGGGGGGGTGCCGTTGATGTGGAGCAACACGCAGCAGCAGAAGAGGACTCAGATGAGGAGGTTAGGGAAGAGGATGGAGTAGGAGGAGTAGAGGAGGCGGCAGCAGGCCTGCCTGCAAGTCGTGGCGGTGTCACCAACTCCTCTGCAGAGCCATGCATTCCATGCTTGGCAGCCATCAGCAGGTTTACCCAATGCACAGTGTAGGTGATATACCTGCCCTGACCATGCTTTGCAGACCAGGTATCAGTGGTCAGATGGACCCTTGCCCCAACACTGTATGCCAGACATGCCATTAGTTCCTTTGGCACAATCGAGTACAGGTTGGGGATTGCCTTTTGTGCAAAGAAATTTTCGGCCGGGTACCTTCCACTGTGGTGTCCCAATAGTTACAAATTTTTTGAACGCTTCAGACTCCACCAGCTTGTATGGTAAAAGCTGGCGGGCTAACAGTTCAGTCAAGCCAGCTGTCAGATGCCGGGCAAGGGGGTGACTTTGTGACATTGGCTTCTTACACTCAAACATGTCCTTGACAGACACATGACTGTGGGCAGATGAGCAGGAACTGCTCAAGGTGAGAGACGGAGTGGCGGATGGTTGAGAGGGGGCAAGGAGGACAGCAGTGGTTGACGTGGCTGAAGATGCTGGACCAGGAGGAGGATGGCGGCTTTGAGTTTGTGTGCTGCTTGTACTCATGTGATGATCCCATAGGCGTTTGTGATGTGCGATCATGTGCCTTCGCATAGCAGTTGTACCTAGGTTTGTGTTGGACTTCCCACCATGTGTAATGTTGCCTGACTGAGACATATCTACATCCTTTGGCAATAATGGTTGCGCATCACTATCACTCATTTCTTCCAACTCATGTGTAAATAACTCCTCTGACAGATCAAGTGAAGCGGCTGTGGTGCTAGTGTTGGTGGTGGCGGCAGGCGGGAGAGTGGTAACTTGAGAGGTGCCCGAAGCTAAGCTGGAGGAGGATGGTGCGTCAAGGTTCTGAGCGAAAGCTGTAGAAGATTGGGTGTCCTGTGTTAGCCAGTCAACTATGTCCTCAGAAATGTTCGAGTTCGGGGTACGTGGCCTCTGAACACTGGGCATTATTCTAGGGCCAAAGGGAATCACAGCACCACGAACATGACGGCCCCTGCGGGGTGGCCTTCCTCTACCTGTCATTTTTTTTTCGATTAGTGGTACTATGCGTGCAAGCTACTGTGACAACAGATATGAGTGGCACTGTGCACTGACAGAAGTTGGCAGAGTAGACGCTGTAGGCCTGACACACACGCTTGCAGACAACTAACTGCTATTCAATCTATTACAGTCAAAAATTTTTTTTTTTTTTTAAATGTACACTACTGTTACACCAGATATGAATTGCACTGGGGTGACACTGTGCCCTGGCAGGCAGGCACTGAAACGCACACGTGTGAAGGAAACTGACTGCTATTATTTAACACAGTCAAAAAAGTGTTTTGTTTTTTTAAATGTACACTACTGTTACACCAGATATGAGTTGCACTGGGGTGACACTGTGCCCTGGCAGGCAGGCACTGAAACGCACACGTGTGAAGGAAACTGACTGCTATTATTTAACACAGTCAAAAAAGTGTTTTGTTTTTTTAAATGTACACTACTGTTACACCAGATATGAGTTGCACTGGGGTGACACTGTGCCCTGGCAGGCAGGCAGGCACTGAAATGCACACGTGTGAAGGAAACTGACTGCTATTATTTAACACAGTCAAAAAAGTGTTGTTTTTTTAAATCTACACTACTGTTACACCAGATATGAGTGGTGGCACTGGGCAAGTGGGCACAGTATATGCTGTGAGCCTGACACACACGCTGGCAGGCAGGCAGGCAACTGCAATTAGATTACACAGGAAGAAAAAAAAAAGCAGACTGATGTTCTAGCCCTAAAAAGAGCTTTTTGGGTGCTGTCCTTACAGCAGAGATCAGATGAGTCCTTCAGGACTGTAGTGGACACTGAATACACTAGCCTAGCTATCGATTTCCCTCTTAACTCAGCAGCAGCTACACTGTCCCTCCTCTCACTAACAATGCAGCTTCCAAATGAATCTAAAATGGATGCTGTCTAGGAGGGTCTGGGAGGGAGGGTCTGCTTCTGATTGGCTGGAATGTGTCTGCTGACTGTGCGGTATAGGGTCAAAGTATTACTCAATGATGACGAATAGGGGGCGGATCGAACATCGCATATGTTCGCCCGCCGTGGCGAACGCGAACATGCTATGTTTGCCAGGAACTATTCGCCGGCGAACTATTCGTGACATCACTAGCGGTGTTTCCTTATTTGGACGATATCTTGGTACTAGCTCAGCCTTTACATTCTGCAGAATCTCACACGAATCAACTAGTGTTGTTTCTTTGGAAACATAGTTGGAGGATCAATTTACCAAAAAGTTTCTTGATTCCTCAGACAAGGGTCACCTTTTTAGGCTTCCAGATAGATTCAGTGTCCATGACTCTGTCTCTAACAGACAAGAGACATTTAAAATTGGTCGCAGCATGCCGGCTCCTTCAGTCTCAGTCATTCCATTCAGTGGCTATGTGCATGGAAGTTTTAGGTCTCATGACTGCAGCATCGGACGCGATCCTCTTTCACATGAGACCTCTACAGCTTTGTATGCTGAATCAATGGTGCAGGGATTATACAAATATATCACAATTAATATCCTTGAATCCCAATGTACGACACTCTCTGACATGGTGGATAGTTCACCATCATTTGGCTCAAGGGGCTTCTTTTGTTCGCCCAATCTGGACTGTGATCACAACAGATGCGAGTCTTTCAGGTTGGGGAGCTGTTTGGGGATCTCTGACAGCACAAGGGGTTTGGAAATCTCAAGAGGCGAGATTACCAATAAATATTTAGAACTCCGTGCAATTCTCAGGGCTCTTCAGTTCTGGCCTCTGCTAAAGAGAGAACCGTTCATTTGTTTTTAGACAGACAATATCACAACTGTGGCTTATGTCAATCATCAGGGTGGAACTCACAGTCCCCAAGCTATGAAAGAAGTATCTCGGATACTTGCCTGGGCGGAATCCAGCTCCTGTCTAATCTCTGCGGTGCATATCCCAGGCGTAGACAATTGGGAGGCGGATTATCTCAGCCACCAGACTTTACATCCAGGGGAGTGGTCTCTCCATCCAGATGTGTTTTCTCAGATTGTTCAGATGTGGGGGCTTCCAGAGATAGATCTCATGGCCTCTCATCTAAACAAGAAACTTCCCAGATACCTGTACAGGTCCAGGGATGTTCAGGCGGAAGCAGTGGATGCGCTGACACTTCCTTGGTGTTATCAACCTGCTTACATCTTCCCGCCTCTAGTTCTCCTTCCAAGAGTGATCTCCAAAATCATCATGGAACAGTCTTTTGTGTTGCTGGTGGCTCCAGCATGGTCACACAGGTTTTGGTATGCGGATCTGGTTCGGATGTCCAGTTGCCCGCCTTGGCCACTTCCGTTACGGCCGGACCTACTATCTCAAGGTCCGTTTTTCCATCAGGATCTCAAATCATTAAATTTGAAAGTATGGAAATTGAACGCTTAGTTCTAAGTCATAGAGGTTTCTCTGACTCAGTGATTAATACTATGTTACAAGCTCGTAAATCTGTCTCTAGGAAGATTTATTATAGAGTTTAGAAGACTTACATTTCATGGTGTTCTTCTCATAAATTCTCCTGGCATTCTTTTAGAATTCCTAGAATTTTACAGTTCCTTCAGGATGGTTTGGATAAGGGTTTGTCTGCAAGTTCCTTGAAAGGACAAATCTCCGCTCTTTCTGTTTTATTTCACAGAAATATTGCTATACTTCCTGATATTCAATGTTTTGTACAGGCTTTAGTTCGTATTAAGCCTGTCATTAAATCAATTTCTCCTCCTTGGAGTCTTAATTTGGTTCTGAAGGCTTTACAGGCTCCTCCATTTGAGCCTATGCATTCTTTGGACATTAAACTACTTTCTTGGAAAGTGTTGTTCCTTTTGGCTATCTCTTCTGCTAGAAGAGTTTCTGAGCTATCTGCTCTTTCTTGTGAGTCTCCTTTTCTGATTTTTCATCAGGATAAGGCAGTTTTGCAGACTTCTTTTGAATTTTTACCTAAGGTTGTGAATTCTAACAACATTAGTAGAGAAATTGTTGTCCCTTCCTTGTGTCCTAATCCTAAGAATTCTTTGGAGAGATCCTTACATTCTTTGGATGTGGTAAAAGCTTTGAAATATTATGTGGAAGCTACTAAAGATTTCAGGAAGACTTCCAGTCTATTTGTTTTATTTTCTGGTCCTAGGAAAGGTCAGAAGGCTTCTGCTATTTCCTTGGCTTCTTGGTTGAAACTTTTGATTCATCAAGCTTACTTGGAGTCAGGTCAGGCCCCGCCTCAGAGAATTACAGCTCATTCTACTAGATCAGTCTCCACTTTGTGGGCTTTTAAGAATGAAGCTTCAGTTGATCAGATTTGCAAAGCGGCGACTTGGTCCTCTTTGCATACATTTACTAAATTCTACCGTTTTGATGTATTTGCTTCTTCGGAAGCAGTTTTTGGTAGAAAAGTTCTACAGGCAGCTGTTTCAGTTTGATTCTTCTGCTTTTTGATTTAAGTTTTTTTCTTTCAAAAATGAAAATAAACTTTTTTTTTGGGTTGTGGATTAATTTTTTCAGCGAAATATGGCTGTTTTTATTTTTATTCCCTTCCTCTCTAGTGACTCTTGGCAAGAGTCCATGAGGCCCACCCTTTTTATGGTGGTTATGATTTTTTGTATAAAACACAATTATTTCCCAGTTTCCTTTGTTGATGCTTTCTACTCCTTTCTTTATCACCCCACTGCTTGGCTATTCGTTAAACTGAATTGTGGGTGTGGTGAGGGGTGTATTTATAGGCATTTTGAGGTTTGGGAAACTTTGCCCCTCCTGGTAGGATTGTATATCCCATATGTCACTAGCTAATGGACTCTTGCCAATATGAAAGAAATTAATTTATCAGGTATGTTCTTACATAAATTATGTTTTTCTTCGAAATTGACTGTTTTCATTAATTTTCGCAGGCAAAATTAGGCTCGTGAGGCCGCAAAATGCTGATATTTATTGCGTCATTCTTGGCACGAGAATTTTTTGGCGTGAAGGTACGTTCGGTGACACAAATTCATCATTTCTGGCATCTTAGTCGACGCCAGGTTTCCTTGCACAAGATTGCGTCTGCCATGGCGCGAGTTGCGTCATTTCCGGATGTTGCGTCATACTTGGAGCCAAATAATTTATTTATTTAAACCCCACTTCCTATATGCCCCTTGCCTTTTTCTATGCTCAGAGGGCTATGCTGTTTGTATTTTTTTCCCTTTGCTGAAACTGCCATATAAGGAAATTGATAATTTTGCTTTATATGTTGTTTTTTCCTCTTACATTTGAAAGATGTCTCAATCTGATCCTGTCTCAGAAACCACTGTTGGAATTTTGCTGCCTGATAATAGTTCTACCAAAGATAAGTGTATCTGTTGTAAATTAGCGGAGATTATATCTGGTATGTAATAGTTGTCATGATAAGCTTTAACATACAGAGAATGTATCCATCAGTACCAGTACAATGCCTGTTGTTTCTTCAACATCTAATGTACATGATATCCCAGTGAATATAAAAGATTTTATTGCTGATGCAATTCAGAAGGCTTTGTCTGCTATTCCGCCTTCTAATAAACATAAAAGGTTTTTTAAAACTTCTCATAAAGTTGATGAAATTTCAGATGACCGCCAACATACTGAATTATCCTCCTCTGATGAGGATCTATCTGATTCAGAAGATCCTATCTCAGATATTGACACTGACAAATCTACTTATCTCTTTAAGATGGAAATATATTCGTTCTTTGTTAAAGGAGGTGTTGATTACTTTGGATATTGAGGAAACGAGTCCTCTTGATACTAAAACCAGTAACCATTTAAATTCTGTTTATAAACCTCCTGTGGTTACTCTAGATGTTTTTCCAGTTCCTGATGCTATTTCTGATATGATTTCAAAGGAATGGAATAGGCCTGGTACTTCTTTTATTCCTTCTTCTAGGTTTAAAAAATTGTATCCTTTGCCAGCAGTTAGATTGGAGTTTTAGGAAAAAAATCCCCAAAGTTGATGGGGCTATTTCTACTCTTGCCAAATGTACTACTATCCCTATGGAAGATAGTACTTCCTTTAAGTTTAGATAGGAAACTTGAATCTTATCTAAGGAAAGCTTATTTATATTCTGGCTATCTTCTCAGGCCTGCCATTTATATGGCTGATGTTGCAGCTGCATCAACTTTTTGGTTGGAAAGCTTAGCGCAACAGGAAACAGACCCTGATTTGTCTAGCTTTGTTCGCTTGCTTCAACATGCTAATCATTTTATCTGTGATGCCATTTTTGATATCATAAAAATTGATGTTAGATCTATGTCTTTAGCTATTTTCGAGCTCAAATATTGGAATGCTGACATGGTATCTAAGTCTAGAGGACTATCTCTTTCTTTCCAAGGTAACAATTTGTTTGGTTCTCAGTTGGATTAGATTATTTCAACTGTCACTGGGGGAAGGGAGTTTTTTTTACCTCAGGATAAGAGATCTAAGGGTAAATCTAAAACTTCTAATCATTTTGGTTCTTTTTGACAGAATAAGGAACAGAAAGCCAATCCTTCCCCCAAAGAAACTGGTTCCAATTGGAAACCTTCTTCAAGTTGGAATAAATCCAAGCCATTTAGGAAACCGGAGCCAGCCCCCAATTCTGTATGAAGGTGCAGCCCTCATTCCAGCTCAGCTGGTGGGGGGCAGATTAAACCTTTTCCAAGCCATTTGGGCAGATTCTGTCCAAAATCAATGGATTCAGAGTATTTTCTCTCAAGGGTATCCAATAGGATTCATAGTAAGACCTCCTGTGAGATTTTTTCTCTCACACGTCCCAGCAAATCCAGTGAAGGCTCAGACTTTTCTGAAGTGTGTTTCAGATCTAGAGCTTTCAGGGGGTAATCATACCAGTTCCGTTTTAGGAACAGGGTCTGTTTTTTTCTTCAAATCTTTTCATTGTCCCAAAGAAAGAAAATTTATTCAGGCCAGTTCTGGATCTGAAAATTTTGAATTGTTTTGTAAGAGTGCCAACTTTCAAAATGGTGACTATAAGGACTAGTCTGCCTTTTGTTCAGCAAGGTCATTATATGTCCACGATAGACTTACAGGATGCATATCTTCATATTCCGAATAACCCAGACCACTATCGGTTTCTGAGATTCTCTTTTCTAGACAAGCATTACCAATTTGTTGCTCTTCCATTTGGCCTAGCGACCGCTTCAAGGATTTTTTCAAAAGGTTCTTGGTGCCCTACTCACTGTAATCAGAGAACAGAGTATTGTGGTGTTTCCTTATTTGGATGATATCTTGGTACTAGCTCAGTCTTTACATTCTGCCGAATCTCACACAAATCAACTAGTGTTGTTTCTTTAAAGACATGGTTGGAGGATCAATTTACCAATGAGTTCCTTTTTTCCTAAGTGATAGGTGTGTTATGTGGTGGTAATTAGCAGTGCTTAGAGCACGGAAATAATAAACTGTATTAAAAGTTTAATACAGTTCTCGGATATACCAAACGGAACTGCTATCCATAATCCTCTCTCCTAAAGACATTTAGGAGACTGAAAGGATCATCAGATTGCGGCTTAAAAGGCTTGGAATCGTGCAAGCGGGACGTGACCTCCGACCTCTAATACACAGAGGGGAGTCAGGTGACTATACACGCCACCGGAGCCCTGCCGACTATCCACTTCAAACAGCACAACAGAAGGAATAAGAAAAACACAATCAGTTGCAACCAAGAGATAAAGTAAGGTACCATCTTCTTGTTATCTGCATATCGTATACATTTGGAAATATACATCAGCCGTTTAGGCATTGATTTAAAACAGACACTGTTATATATTACATTATCCCCTCAAATACGGTAAAAACCGCCGGGGAGACTGTGAACGGTTACCATCTGAACTTCAGAGCTGCAAAAGCAGCAGAGGGGCTTTGTAAATAGCCATAAAATACACCTTAATACCTGTGTTGTCCCAAGCTTGGAGAGACAAAAGCTTGCTGCAGAAACTTTGCAACAGATAGCAGTACATCTGCCTCAGAAATTTATCTAAATTGCTGCAACTCTTTAAGAACTATATCACACAAGCTCAATTAATATAAGTTCTTGGAATAACATGATAAATTAGATATTTTTGTCTTATCATTCTCTATTTAGATCTTTTTTTTTATTTTCGCTGTAAACTAACCAAATAGAAATATTGTTGCAACGACCTTTAGAAATTTTATTGTTTAGAAACAATGTTTTAAGCTGTTTAGGTTATTCTATATCCACCATATGACAGGTTTGTTATACCTGTCTGTCCATAAATATCAATCTGTTTCACAGAGGATCCTTATATTTTAAACTTTTATCTTATTTTTGATTTGGGAGACGTCCCTTATCTATTGCTACATTGGTATAAACCTAAGTATTTTATTACACATTTTTTCATCTATTTTAGTACAGGTTACCTAACTTTTGAATAAATTTATTCTGTTGAATATTCTTTTAATATAGTTTATTATTTCCGTGCTCTAAGCGCTGCTAATTACCACCACATAACACACCTATCACTTTGTTTACCTTGAGGGATAAAATTTATTAGTAGCAGGGATATATCTAGAGGTGCTCCTATCAAACTTAAAATCTACACTTCCTTTTTTCGTAAGACAAGGGTCACCTTTTTAGGTTTCCAGATAGATTCAGTGTCCATGACTCTGTCTCTAACAGACAAGAGACAAATAAAATTGGTTTCAGCTTGTCGGAACCTTCAGTCTCAATCATTCCCTCCAGTAGCTATGTGCATGGAAGTTTTAGGTCTCATGACTGCAGCATCGGACACAATCCCCTTTGCTCGTTTTCATATGAGACCTCTCCAGCTTTGTATGCTGAATCAATGGTGCAGGGATTATACAAATATATCACAATTAATAACCTTAAATCCCAATGTTTGACTCTCTCTGACTTGGTGGTTAGATCACCATCGTATAGTTCAAGGGGCCTCTTTTGTTCATCCAACCTGGACTGTGATCACAACAGATGCAAGTCTTTCAGGTTGGGGAGCTGTCTGGGGATCTCTGACAGCACAAGGGGTTTGGAAATCTCAAGAGGCGAGGTTACCAATCAATATTTTAGGACTCTGTGCTATTTTCAGGGCTCTTCAGGTTTGGCCTCTGTTGAAGTGAAAACCGTTCATTTGCTTTCAGACAGACAATATCACAACTGTGGCATATGTCAGTCATCAGGGTGGGACTCACAGTCCCCAAGCTATGAAAGAAGTATTTTTGATACTTTTTTGGGCGGAATCCAAATCTTGTCTAGTTTTTGCGGTACATATTCCAGGTGAAGACAATTGGGAAGCGGATTATCGTCAGACTTTTCATCGCTCCATCCAGATGTGTGTTTCAGATTGTTCAGATGTGGGATCTTCCAGAAATAGATCTGATGGCTTCACATCTAAACAAGAAACTTCCCAGGTACCTGTCCAGGGATCCTCAGGCAGAGTTGGTGGATGCCTCTAGTTCTTCTTCCAAGAGTGATCTCCAAGATCATCATGGAACGATCGTTTGTGTTTCTGGTAGCACCAGCATGGCCTCACAGTTTCTGGTATGTGGATCTTGTCCGGATCTCCAGTTGCAAACCTTGGCCACTTCCTTTTAAGACCAGACCTTTTGTCTCAAGGTCCGTTTTTCCATCAGGATCTCAAATCATTAAATTTGAAGGTATGGAAATTGAACGCCTAGTGCTTAGTCATAGAGGTTTCTCTGACTCAGTGATTGATACTATGCTACAAGCTTGTAAATCTGTCTCTAGGAAGATTTATTATCGAGTTTGGAAGACATATTTCATGGTGTTCTTCTCATAAATTCTCCTGGCATTCTTTTAGAATTCCTAGAATTTTACAGTTTCTTCAGGATGGTTTGGATAAAGGTTTGTCTGCAAGTTCCTTGAAAGGACAAATCTCTGCTCTTTCTGTTTTAGTTCACAGAAATATTGCTAAACTGATATTCACTGTTTTGTACAGGCTTTGGTCCGTATCAAGCCTGTCATTAAATCAATCTCTCCTCCTTGAAATCTTAATTTGGTTTTGAAGGCTTTACAGGCTCCTCCTTTTGAGCCTATGCATTCTTTGGACATTAAACTACTTTTCTTTTGCTAGAAGTGTTTCAGAATTATCTGCTATTTCTTGTGAGTCTCCTTTTTTGATTTTCTATCAGGATAAGGCAGTTTTGCAGACTTCATTTAAATTTCTACCTAATGTTGTGAATTCTAACAACATTAATAGGGAAATTGTTGTTCCCTCTTTGTGTCCTAATCCTAAGAATTATTTGGAGAGATCCTTACATTCTCTGGATGTTGCAAGAGCTTTGAAATATTATGTTGAAGCTACTAAAGATTTCAGGAAGTCTTCTAGTCTATTTGTTGTCTTTTCCGGTTCTAGGAAAGATCAGAAAGCTTCTGCCATTTCCTTGGCATCTTGGTTAAAGCTTTTGATTCATCAGTCTTATTTGGAGTTGGGTCAGGTCCCGCCTCAGAGAATCACAGCTCATTCTACTAGATCAGTCTCCACTTTGTGGGCTTTTAAGAATGAAGCTTCAGTTGATCAGATTTGCAAAGCAGCAACTTGGTCGTCTTTGTATACATTTACTAAATTCTACCGTTTTGATTTGCCTCTTCGGAAGCAGTTTTTGGTAGAAAAATTCTTCAGGCAGCTGTTTCAGTTTGATTCCTCTGCTTTTGTTTTAAGTTTTTTTCTTTTCAATTATGAGAAAAAAATATTTTTTGGGTTGTGGATTTAATTTTGTCAGAGGAAAATGGCTGTTATTATTTTTTATCCCTCCCTCTCTAGTGACTCTTCTGTTGAGTTCCACATCTTGGGTATTACTATCCCATATTTCACTAGCTCATGGACTCTTGCCAGGTACATGAAAGAAAACATAATTTATGTAAGAACTTACCTGATAAATTAATTTATTTTATATTGTCCATGAGACCCACTATTTTTATGGTGGTTATGATTTTTTGTATAAAGCACAATTATTTCCAGTTCCTTTTTTTTGATTCTTTTTACTCCTTTTTCTATCACCCCACTACTTGGCTATTTGTTAAACTGAATTGTGAGTGTGGTGAGGGGTGTATTTATAGGCATTTTGAGGTTTCACAAACTTTGCCCCTCCTGGTAGGATTGTATATTCCATACGTCACTAGCTCATGGACTCTTGCCAATATGAAAGAAATGAATTTATCAGGTAAGTTTTTACATAAATTATGTTTTTATCACTATTGACATGCACCTATATATCTGAGTCAGTTCCATCATCGGGTGAAATTCGAGATAAAGAATCTGCACTTATCTTACACATAATCTTCCTGGGTGTATTCCAATATATAATCATATTTCTGTAACTTCAAAAGTAACCTCTGAATTCTTGGTGGTGCTTTCCACAATTCTTTGTGTGAAATAGTTATTAAGGGTTTATGATCAGTTTCAACTGTAAATGGGATGTCATAAACAAAATTATGAAAAGCTTCACAGCCAAATGCAATACCCAATGTGTCTTTTTCTATTTGAGCATACTTGTATTCAGTGTCAGTAAAAGCTCTGGCAGCAAATGCAATAGGCCTCCAGCCCTTGCCATCATGTTGTAAGAGAACTGCTCCTAGTTCATCTGTAGATGCATCTGAGGAAATCTTAGTTTTAAGTGAGACAACAAAATAATGCAAAGTAGGTACTCTTCTGAACAGTTTTTTTAAGTAATACAAATTCTGCTTCATGTTCTTTTTCCCAGCACAATTTAGCATCCTTCAACATTAAATGTCTCATATGTTTAGTTTTTTCTGATAGATTAGCTATAAATTTGCCCAAATAAGTCACCATCCATAGAAATCTCTGTAAATCTTTCTTGATAGCAGGGGATTCCATTTTCTCAATTGCCTGTACTTTAGCTGGATCAGTTCTGACACCTTTGCATGAGATGATTTCTCCCAAGTGGAGAATTTCAGATTGATTAAATTTACATTTTGTTTTATTTAATTTCAATCCATTTTCCTGAGCAACCTGTAGCACCATTTCAAGTCTTTTATGTTCACTCTCTTTACTACCCCAAATTAGTATGTCATCTATGTAAACTTTAACGCCTTCCACCCCATCAAATAATTGCTGTATGGTTTGATAAAATATTTCAGGGGCTGAACATAGTCCAAAAGGCAGACATTTAAAACGGTACCTTCCAAATGGTGTTTAAAAGTGCATATGCGCCTGCTTTCTTTTGCTAAAGGCACCTGCCAAAATCCATTTTAGGTATCAAGAATTGAAAAAACCTGGGCACCTGCCATCTCTCCTAGAATTTAATTTCTTGTTGGTATCTGTTAATGCTCTCTTTTAATGTTGGCATTTAACTATTTTGGATCTAAACACAGTCTTAATGAACCATCCTTTTTTGACAAAATAACTAAAGAGTGAACCCTTTCTGTTGGCTCATGCACACGTTCTATGACATTTAATTTAAGGAGGTGGTTCAGCTCCTTTTAAGCTTATCTCTTAAAGCTACAGGTACTTTGCGTGCTGCATGAATTACTGGTGCTGCTCCAGGTTTTAAAACTATTTTATATTCCATAGGGAGCTTACCAAGGCCGAAAAATCATTCCTTGTAGTCCTCCAGCAAGGTAGTGTAGTGCTCTTATGTTTAATTTCTGTAATTGCAAACAGTTTGTTGACCAGCCCTAGCTGTTGTATAGACTGTAAACCAAGTATAGGAACTCTTTCTCCAGGAACTACAACAAATCTGTGTCTTGTTTGTGTGTTGTTAGGATGTCTTGTCCATAGTTTCTCAGGAATCACATTAGTATATGCTCCAGTATACACTTTGACTGGTATCACTGTACCATGAGCTGCCACTTTTACAATTCATTCTTTATCAGGCAGTGACACCTGCTGCACCATATCTACAAAAAGATCCTCCTTACCAGAGGTATTTGTCTCCAGTGCATGCAGATGTGTACCTTGGTTACACTGTGAGGCAAAATTATTATATTTCTTGCAAAGTTTACATTTCTGCCCATATGCTGGACATTTACGAAAATCATGGACTTTGCCGCATTTCCAGCATGATATCTCTGTATTGCTTCTATTTTTGCTATATGACTTACTCTGCCTTCTGTCTAATAGAGGTGTAACTTGCCTTCCTTTTGTCTCTGCTAACTGGCATTTCCTTACTTCATTCATCACTTCCTGAGCGCTGTCTTTATACATTATATTTAGCTGTTTTCTGGTCTATTCAGCAGACTAACATATTGTAATAGCTTTTTGCAATGTTAGGTCACAGTCCCAGAGAAACCTCTCATGTGTTTTGTTGCTATTGCAGCCTATAACAAGTCTGTCTCTAATCAGTGATTCTGGCAAAACACCAAAATTACAAGACCTTCTTTTTAATCTGAGGTCAGTGACAAACTCTTCTACAGTCTCTGGTGGTTGCTGTACCCTTGAGTTAAATGCAAAACGTTCATGAGTTTCATTTTTTCTTGGGAGTGCAGTATGTTGTAAATTTCTCCATAAAAATCTCATAATTATCACCATCAGTTTCTGATAATTGAAAATTGTTATAAATGTCTAGAGCCTCTGGCCCAGCTAGGGTTGCCACCCGCCCCGGTTTCACTGGGACAGTCCCGGTCTGAGGCTCTTTGTTCCGTGTCCCGGAACTAGCCTCAAATGCCCCGGGCTAAGTGCTCCCCTGGCGCAGCAAGCAGCAGTGAGCACAGACTTTTCAAAAAATTAAGCTGCCCATAGGAGCGCTTAGCCCGGGGTTACAAAAAAAACGAGTAGGTGGAGCCGTGGTGGAGTCTGCAGGTGAGACAGAGGGAGGGGGCAAGAGGGTTGAGGAGGGGAGTCAGAGAGAGGCAGGATATAGCGCCCGCCCGTGCAGAGCTCTATGTCTCCTGTCTGTGAGACTGACTGGATGGCCGCAGGAGGCAGGAAGGAATAGGATGGGCTGAAGAAAATGCACCTGCATAAGTTGAAGTGCAAAACCAGAATCTGCTATGTAAAATTAGTAAATGTGAATTTCAAGGACACAATTTAAATGTATAATGTAGTTTTATGAAAGAAGTGGAAGTATATATAATATATATATATATATATATATATATATATATATAGTATATTATATATATAATATATTATATATATATAATATATTATATTTTATATATATAATATACTATATATATATATATAATATACTATATATATATATATATATATATATATTATATTTTATATATATATAATATACTATATATATATTTTATATATATAGTATACTATATATATATATTTTATATATATAATATAATATATATATTATATATATAATATACTATATATATATATATATTATATATATATAATATACTATATTTTATATATATATTGATTTCATAATGAATTGGAGGCCGTGAGAAGCCACACCCTGAGACACACCCTCTCCACGCCCACTTCAAAAATGTCCAGGAATTTTCTGGGCAAAAGGTGGCAACCCTAGGCCCAGCAACAGTTAAAAGCAAAGCTACTTTCTGATCATCTGGGAGTGAAGAGGTGTTTGTGGCTTTCATATACAGTGTAAATCTTTGTTTAAATGTTCCCCACACGTCTTCCAAATTCCCCACAAACCTGAGCTCTGGTGGTGGTTTGAGGCTGGCAACACTGTGAAAATATCTTTGCTCTTGTTCTGGATGATGTTGTCTTGTAACTGCTCCATGCTTTGAATCCATTTTTATTTCTTGTATTATTGCTGTAGTTCAATTCCTGGAGAAACATCCACTTCTGGTACCATGTGTTGTCTGCTTATTTATATAACAGATGATGACAGAGACGGGCTGCTTTTCTGCACTAACTTTATTACATGACTGACTGCAATGCAACTCCAAACTAGACTGCTAGAACTCTTCCTGTGTGCCCCTGCCCCTTGAACTTACTTCCTGTAGCAATGATATAATGAAAGTTCATTGCAAACTATACTCAACACAGAAACTAACACAATTGCTATGAAATAATATTATTGACATAACACCTAGACAAGCTTGCTGCACTAACAGTTTTAATTATTAGATTTGCTAAGGGGGAAAGATTATATTGAAGGAGAAGTTGCAACATCTTGGAGAAATCACCTGCGAGAATCTGCTACATGGTTTCCACTGTAATGATGCTGTATATGGCGGGGATGATCCTGTCCACTCTTGTACGCTGATATTAAAGGGAGATAAAACAGGTTGAGATCTGTGCATATCCTAAAAGGGCTAGTTATTTAAAAATAGTTTGCATAAAAAAATGTTTAAAAATAGCTAGCAAGTATTTTAAAATATTTTTCATAAATAAGCAAAATGAATGACATAGCCAAGCTGCCTAAAGCAGCTAACTCCACCCCCTTATCAGTGTTTAGACACAGGGATTGTATTTCAACTGAGTTCACAGCTTCTAGGCATGCTCCAGCAGATAATCCCTATATATTTTTGCATTCTATCAAAATAACTATATATATATATATATATATACACACACACACACAGAGCCATAGAAGAAAATGTGTGGGGGGAGTTAGAGCTTTACAATTCAGAAACTAAAAAGAAAGGGTTAATTAAAGTACATATTATATTTTGTCTCTATCCCAACTTGTTATATGTCCCTTTAATGCCTTATTCAAAACCTGAAGATAAGTATTTAATTTATAGTTTGATCACAGCAGCCTTGTTTCTAACCTGATTACTGATTTATGTTATTGCAATAAGATTATAAAACACTGCTTTAAATTATGTAATAAAAGATAGAGCATATTCAGTTTTTTTACACTGTAAACATTAAAACTCGTCTAATTTTTTTCAAAATGAAACTTCTAAATGATTAAAATATTATTTAAAAGGGAAAACTTCAGGAGAACAATATTAGATACAGGTGGGGCTACCCCTTTAGCCTCATCATCCATCATAATGGATCCCAAATAGTCTATAAAAGCTTCAACGACCTAGACACTCTATCTAAAATATTATATAAAAGGGGACACTTCTGGGCGGCGGCCATGACAGTCGCTTCTTACGGTGGCTGAGTAGAGGGCCTGATAATTCTACTGATTATCGGTCGAGAGACTAACCATCTACATCTGCTGGCATCCTTTGGATCCTGCTTTTCAAGTTGATCAGTTTAATACCATTATTTTATATTATCTCAGCCCTAAAGAACCGGAACGGTAAGCATGGCAGTAGCTGCCTTGCAATAGACCGAACTTTACCTACCCCCCCCCCCGGTTATCCGTGTAGAATAGCGTGTTATGCTGTATAAACTGTTGTGTTCTTATCAAGAGCCTAATATGTAAAGAGAGCCACTCTCATACCTACCATTTTCTACAAAGCTCCGTAATTTAAACACGCATGGCGTTAAATTTACGAGACATAGAAGCACCTATTATTAAGCTACTGGAAGACCATTTTCAGATGCTCGGCAGGCTTGTCGAGACCTGCTTTCAATGGATTTGGTCTACGAGAGAGAAGGTGATGGAGACTTTACCCCAACACCCCTTACAGCCTCACGACCAATTGGGAAAAACAGTCCGGAAGAAAGAGCCTTTTGCGGGGCATGCCCCAAATAATTCAGCTCTTTTGCCTGTAAAAAAAATACAACCCCCCCAACATTAAAACCCACCACCCACATACCCCTAATCTAACCCAAACCCCCCTTAAATAAACCTAACACTACCCCCCTGAAGATCATCCTACCTTGAGCCGTCTTCAGCCAGCCGACCACTGATGGAACCGAAGAGGAGATGCGGAGCGGCAGAAGTCATCATCCAAGGGGCGCTGAAGAAGTCTTCCATCTGATTGAAGTCAACATCCAGGCAGCGCTGAAGAGGTCTTCCATCCGATTGAAGTCTTCATCCAAGCGGCGTCTTCAATCTTCATCCATCCGGAGCGGAGCCATCTTCCGACGAGCGGACGCGGAGCCATCCTCTTCTTCCCGATGACTAACGACGAATGAAGGTTCCTTTAAGGGACATCATCCAAGATGGCGTCCCTTCAATTCCGATTAGCTGATAGGATTCTATCAGCCAATCGGAATTAAGGTAGGAAAAATCTGATTGGCTGATTGAATCAGCCAATCAGATTGAAGTTCAATCCGATTGGCTGATCCAATCAGCCAATCAGATTGAGCTCGCATTCTATTGGCTGCTCCGATCAGCCAATAGAATCCTATCAGCCAATCGGAATTGAAGGGACGCCATCTTGGATGGACTTCAATCGGATGGAAGACCTCTTCAGCGCCACCTGGATGTTGACTTCAATCGGATGGAAGACTTCTTCAGCGCCCCTTGGATGATGACTTCTGCCGCTCCGGATCTCCTCTTCGGTTCCATCGGTGGTCGGCTGGCTGAAGACGGCTCAAGGTAGGATGATCTTCAGGGGGGTAGTGTTAGTTTTATTTAAGGGGGGTTTGCGTTAGATTAGGGGTATGTGGGTGGTGGGTTTTAATGTTGGGGGTGTTGTATTTTTTTTTTACAGGCAAAAGAGCTGAATTCTTTGGGGCATGCCCCGCAAAAGGCCATTTTAAGGGCTGGTAAGGTAATAGAGCTGGTAACCTTTTAATGTAGAATAGGGTAGGGAATTTTTTTTATTTTGGGGGGCTTTGTTATTTTATTAGGGAGCTTAGATTAGGTGTAAGTAGCTTAAAATTGTTGTAATATTTTTTAAATGTTTGTAACTTATTTTTTTTATTTTTTGTAACTTAGCTTTTTTTATTTTTTGTACTTTAGTTAGTTTATTTAATTGAATTTAATTGTAGTTTTTTGTAGCTAATTTATTTAACTAATTTAATGATAGTGTAGTGTTAGGTTTAATTGTAATTTAGGTTAGGATTTATTTTACAGGTAATTTTGTATTTCTTTTAGCTAGGTAGTTATTAAATAGTTAATAACTATTTAACAACTATTCTAACTAGCTAAAATAAATACAAAGTTACTTGTAAAATAAATATAAATCCTACAATAGCTACAATGTAATTATTAATTACATTGTAGCTATCTTAGGGTTTATTTTACAGGTAAGTATTTAGTTTTAAATAGGATTAATTTATTAAAGTATAGTGTAGTGTTAGGTGTGATTGTAACTTAGGCTAGTTTTTATTTTACAGGTTAATTTCTCTTTATTTTAACTAGGCAGCTATTAAATAGTTAATAACTATTTAATAGCTATTGTACCTAGTTAAAATAAATTTAAAGTTGCCTGTAAAATAAAAATAAATCCTAAGATAGCTACAATATAATTATTATTTATATTGTAGCTATATTAGGGTTTATTTTAAAGGTAAGTATTTAGTTTTAAATAGGATTAATTTAGTTAATAAGAGAAATATTATTTAGATTTATTTAATTAATATTTAAGTTAGGGGGGTGTTAGGGTTAGTGTTAGACTTGGTTTAGGGGTTAATAATTTTATTACAGTGGCGGCGGTGTAGGGGGGGCAGGATAGGGGTTAATACATTTATTATAGGTGGCGGAGGTGTAGGGGGGGCAGATTAGGGGTTAATAAGTTTAATATAGGTGGCGGCGGGGTCCGGGAGCGGCGGTTCAGGGGTTAAACAATTTATTTAGTTGCGGCGGGGTCCGGGATCGGCAGGATAGGGGTTAAAAACTTTATTATAGGTGGCGATGGTATAGGGGGGGCGGGATAGGGGTTACTAGGTATAATGTAGGTGGTGGCGGGGTCCGGGAGTGGCGGTTTAGGGGTTAATACATATATTATAGTTCGCGCGGGAACCGGGAGTGGCGGTTTAGGGGTTAACATATTTATTATAGTGGCGGTGGGCTCCGGGAGCGGCGGTTTAGGGGTTAATTAGTTTATTAGAGTGGCGGTGGGCTCCGGGAGTGGTGGTTTAGGGGGTAATACATTTATTTAGTTGCGGCGGTGTAGGGGGGGGCAGATTAGGGGTGTTTAGACTCAGGGTACATGTTAGGGTGTTAGATGTAGACAGCTCCCATAGGAATCAATGGGATGTCTGGCAGCAGCGAACATGAACTTTCGCTATGGTCAGACTCCCATTGATTCCTATGGGATTCGCCGCCTCCAGGGCGGCGGTTTGAAAACCAGGTACGCTGGGCCGGAAAAGTGCAGAGCATACCTGCTAGTTTTTTGATAACTAGCAAAAGTAGTCAGATAGTGCTGAACTTGTGTGCGGAACATCTGGAGTGACGTAAGAATCGATCTGTGTCGGACTGAGTCCGGCGGATCGAAGCTTATGTCACTAGATTCTACTTTTGCCGGTGTCTAGGGCTTGATAACTAAGGCGAATCAGCCTCGCCACAAATATGCTGCGGAATTCCAGCATATTTGAGGTTGACGGCTTGATAACTAGGGGCCAATGTTTCAAATTAACTAATTCTGCCTCCGTCTCATTAATTATGTCAGAACTGAATTATAAAATACTTGCCCACTGGTATTTAACACCTCACCGTCTCTGAAATATTTATCCAGCTGCCTCTTCGAGTTGCTGGAGAAGATGTGGAGACATAGGAACTATGACCCATATCTGGTGGTCCTGCCCAAGCCTTACTGTTTTTGGGTCGCAAATAGAGCAGAGTATGAATCAAATTCTAGGTACGGATATAACTCTCAACCCCCATATTATCCTTCTTTACCACATTCCATGTCTTAACTGTGTATATCGTAAAAAATTGTTTCAGCTAATGTTAGCCTGCGCAAAAAGACTAATTCCAAGACTATGGAAGACTCAACAAATTCCTACTTTCACCCAATGGGTCTCAGAAGTAGACCACATTCTTACACTAGAAAAACTGCACTATAGCTACATAGGCAAACATGACTTTATAACTGACATATTATTTCTGTGGGAACAAAGGTTATATAATAATAATACATAATAATAATAATACATAATACATTTGTGAACAAACGCTAAGATAATGGACTAGTGGTTCCGGTTTTCAACTATATTATTGTCTTTTATTTTTATTTTTATAGGTCAGGATGTATATTTATGTTCATGGGTTCAATATGATTGTGGCAGGATGCAAATAACAATACAGGATGTTCCCTATACCATTCCATGCCCCCTTTTCCCTTCTCTGTATACCTTCCCCAGTCCCTCTCTCACTACCTACCTTTCCAGTAGGATTTCTCCCCCAAAAACTTTTAATTATCGCCTAAGCATACTCGCCTATGGAAAAAAACGTGAGTTCTGTAACTAGTACGACTGTGAACTTTTATTGCATATGTTTTATGTTTGCAAGTACTATATGTTTATTTATTAACCCAATAAAAAACATTTGAATGAAAAAAAAAAGTATCAGTAATTGGTATCGGTGAGTATTTGAAAGAAAGTATCAGTACTTGTACTCGGTCTTAAAAAAATGGTATCGGTGCAACCCTAGTTTAAAGTTATGGTTCCCTGTTAATTATTATCATAACACGTTTTAGCTATGATAAGAGGCAGAAATCTATATCACTTCTAAATAACATGACCACACACACCACTGCACCCATAAGAAACACAATAGCACCTTCTCATGCACTTATTTGATTATCAGCTCAAATTGCCTAAACTCAAATTTAATTTCTCCCTATCGTAGAATGCCGTCCTTGGGGTAAGGGATTACAACCCTCATTTAGAGTACTTGTTGACGCTTTCCTCTTACTACATTAGAAAAGTTCATATTGTTGTTGCATTGTTTGTTTGCTTATATTGTAATACCTCTGGTCACTGTCACACCACTTTTAGCACCCTAACTCCCACCACCCCATACACAGCGGGGAAGAAAACATAATCTGTTATATCATTGGATCACATTTGTACTTTACCTCCCCCCTCCCTAAAAAAACACTACCTCTTCACCACATCCCCTCTAACGACTTCTCATCTCCTCCACACATGCTACACTCAAAATCATGACAAAGCAAGCTCATATACCCAACTCACATAAATTACGTATAATAACCATCAATGCTAAGGGCCTCAATATCCCAGAAAAACAATACATAGCCTTTAAAGAATTACACAGCCAGAAAGCAACAGATACCTTACAGCCTTTCTCTCCTCTGGCCCAACTACGGCGGGAGGATAGGGCATCCTAATCAAAAATACAATCCAGTTCCAACTGACACACATAGAAAAGGATAGAAGAGGGAAGGTACATAATAGTAATAGGCCTTCTGTATAACAGATACATCACACTAGCAAACGTTTACATGCCAAATCAAAATCGGCACACAGCACTGAAATCTGTCTCGCAAAAAATACTGGAACATGGGAAAGGCACGATATACCTGGGGGGAGATTAATATACCTCTAGACCCTTCTCTTGATACGTCAAGTGGCACCTCCAGTATTCCCAAAAAAGTAATTAAGTCAGTCTATTCACAACTACAACAACTCATGGTACACGACATATGGAGACAGCGATTAAACGTTTTATTCATATCCACACCAGTCTTATTCTAGGATAGATTACATACTGGTGGACCCAGCCACTCTCTCACTAATATACAACACAGCAATTTTACAGCTCACATGGTCTGACTACTCACCAGTGCTATGTGACTTTAAATGGCCCAAGAAACCATTACTTCCCTTCATCTGGTGCTTGGACGAATACCTCTTGAATGACCCACTAATCAAGCTAGAAATAGAGAGAGAATTGCAAGTCTATTTCAGGATAAATAATCTAGATCAATCCAAACCATCATTAGTTTGGGAAGCACATAAATGTGTCATAAGGGGAGTATTAATCAAGATTAAAGCTCAACAGCGCAAACAACATAGACAGTACAACAATTCCCTAAGGGCACAAATCCTTTACTGGGAATCGGAACATAAAAAACATACATCATCCGCCACAATATTAAATTCACTGACACAAGTTAGAGGTGAGCTTCATGCACATCAACTTAAAGAAACACTATTAAGGGCATTACGCCCACGGCAGCAATACTTTAAATTTGGCAATAAACCCGGTTTACTTCTAGCTAAAGCTCTAAAAAGGAAACAATTCAAATCATACATATCAAACATAACTGATAAACAAGGCATACAACATGAAGACAGTATAAGCATAGCAGAGACCTTTATATTATGCTATTCCTCTCTATACAACCTCAAATCAATTCCCCCCGTACTAGAATCTGAAACTGCTGATAGTGACATGTTGATAGATATAGAAAACTATCTAAGATATAAAAATCCCAACTATTGACCCACAAGAAGCGAAACAATTGGAATCATCCGTTACACATGAGGACATTTTAAAGGCTATAAAAGAGACACCAAGTGGCAGGAACCCTGGCCCTGACAGATTTGGAATAATTTACTATAAAATATTTGCACCCCTACTGACTCCACATTTAGCCAAAACATTTAACACACTGCGAGAAAATGGAGGGTTTTCCCAGACCTTACTTGAGGCACACATCACGGTATTACCAAAACCAGGCAAAACACCCAATAAGACCAGAGAATTTCCGTCCAATATCACTACTCAATTCTGACATAAAAATCTATGCAAAAATACTACCCACACGCATCAACAGGGTCCTTCCCACCTGATCAACCCGGATCAGGTGGGATTTGTCCCAAGCCAAGAGGCAAGGGACAATACCCTAAAAGTACTGCAACTCATTTCATATGCACAAAATAATATAGCACTATCACTCACCTCTACAGATGCCAAAAAGGCCTTTGACAGAGTTAGCTGGCCTTTTTTAAAGGCAACTTTGTTGAAGATGGGGTTCAGCCAACCATTTATAGATATATTTTCCCTATACCAATTGCTAAGATAAAAGTCAACGGCCTACTCTCAGATAGCTTTGCAATCGCGAATGGCACCAGAAAGGTATGCCCTCTTTCACCAATCTTGTTCGCGATTACAATATAAATATTGGCACTTAAAATACGTGGAAATGCACAGGTCACTAGGATCAAATTAGACAATACAGAACACAAATTGGCAATGTATGCGGATGACATCTTACTGACACTAACTAACACAGAGACCTCCCTACCACAAGCCCTACAAATTTTTTGCGGATACGTTAAAAATTCTAACTTCTCATTGAACGTAACAAAATCTGAGTTCTTAAATATAACAATACCTAATGATAAGGCCACTCAGATAATGAAAACCTGTCCTTTGAGATTACAGGCAGGCGAAATGAAATACCTTGGAGTCTTTCTTTCAGCAAACTTAGATACAATATTCAAAGCGAACTATAGGCACATTGAGAGGACGTTAATTAATGACTTTTCTAACTGGAAAAATAAGACTCTCTTGTGGCTAGGGAGGATTGGATTAGTAAAGATGAATTTACTCCTCAGAATTCTCTATATATTACAGACACTCCCCATCCCACTCCCACTTGATTATATGACTAGACTACAAAATGCAATAGAAATATTCATTTGGAAAGGAATAAAACCAAGGGTTAATAAACAAACTCTTTACTTGCCTAAGGAAAGAGATGGCCTGGGTGTCCCAAATGTATTGTTATATAGACAGACTATAATGCTACAAAGGCTGGTGGAGTGGTGTGTGAATGATCAAAAAAAAAAAACACTGGATCCAAATTGACATCTATACCACACACAAACAACCCAGGTTATCTGGTCTGGTTACCAAAAAAAGACAGACCGACCATGATAGACAGTTTCCCACTCTTGAAGGAGTTTTTCACAGTCTGGGACAAGCTCATCCATACCTCCATCCACATTTCCACACTAGCATCACCAATTACGCCATATATAGATAACCCAGCTTTACCTTTAGGCCTACCAAGGCAGTATTTGCACTCGGGTCAAAAAATTGAAAAAGGTACACTATATCAAATGACACAACAACACAAATTAAAAAACTGGAAGACATAAACAACACGACAACAGACAAGCCCCTTTCCTGGTTAACATAGGCACAGATAAACCATTTTGTAATATCTCACAAACACAGGAAGTCCTTGTTTAGACATGTGAATGACTTTGAAAACCTCTGTATCTTGAAACAACCCTCTTCCCATCTAATATCTATCCTATACAAAAAACTTCAAATACCTGACAAAGACCACCTTCCCGCATACACTAGGACATGGGGCAGGGAACTCAACATGGATATGACTTTAAAAAAACTGGAAAAACATCTTTCTTTGTACTAAAACAGATTCCATCTCAGCCCAAGTTCTAGAGACAAACTATAAGTACCTAACAAGATGATACTTGACCCCATTTAGACTGAAAGTTCTATATCCCACATCATCAGGTAAATGCTGGAGGGGTTGCTTGGAAGAGGGTTCCATTCAACACATATGGTGGGACTGAGTTTTGGACAGATGCAGTGACACATTTGTAAAAGCTATTGCTCACAATGATAAGTAGCACAAAAATCTTAATCCCAAGGCACTGGAAATCACCCATAGTCCCCACCCTCCAGGAAGGGATAGCACAGGTAGACACTTTCTTACAGTTAGAAAGGTATCATATAAAAAAATTGCTCAGTAGATATACACAAAATTATGTTATGCATCTGGAAAAAGGAGATATAATAGTAATGTTCCTACAATACATAGCTCATAACCTCTCCCCCCCCCCTCCCACTTCACCCCCCCTACCCCTAGGACACTGACCTCACAATCTCATTAAGTTAAAACTATCTTGATATGTAAGAAAAGAACATTTGTCTCAACGATGTTGGCACAATGCCGCGTAGCAGAATATATATATAATTTTCTCTCTAGCTAAGCGCACTTCCAAAAAGACTATCGCCTAGATTACGAGTTTGGCGTTAGCCTTAAAAAGCAGCGTTGAGAGGTCCCAACGCTGCTTTTTAACGCCCACTGGTATTACGAGTCTGGCAGGTAAAGGTGTACCGCTCACTTTTCTTCCGTGGCTCGAGGCTACCGCAAATCCCCTTACGTCAATTGCGTATCCTATCTTTGGGATTTGCCTAACGCTGGTATTACGAGTCTTGGAAGAAGTGAGCGGTAGACTCCCTCCTGTCCAGACTCCTACAGCATTTAAAAGTCAGTAGTTAAGAGTTTTATGGGCTAACGCCGGAACATAAAGCTCTTAACTAAAGTGCTAAAAAGTACACTAACACCCATAAACTACCTATTAACCCCTAAACCAAGGTCCCCCCACATCGCAAACACTAAAATAATTTTTTTAACCCCTAATCTGCCGACCGGACATCTCCGCCACCTACATTATACCTATGAACCCCTAATATGCTGCCCCTAACATAGCCTACACCTACATTATATTTATTAACCCCTAATCTGCCGCCCCCAACGTCGCCGCCACCTACCTACAATTATTAACCCCTAATCTGCCGACCGGACATCGCCGCCACTTTAATAAATGCATTAACCCCTAAACTGCTGCACTCCCACCTCGCAAACACTTGTTACATTTTATTAACCCCTAATCTGCCCCCGCAACGTCGCCAACACCTACCTACAATTATTAACCCCTAATCTTCCGACCCCAACGTCGCCGCTACTATAATAAAGTTATTAACCCCCTAACCCCCCTAACTTAAATATAATTTAAATTAAACAAAATTAATTTAAATAATTAAATAAATTAATCCTATTTAAAACTAAATACTTACCGATAAAATGAACCCTAAGCTAGCTACAATATAACTAATAGTTACATTGTAGCTATCTTAGGATTTATATTTATTTTACCGGCAACTTTGTATTTATTTTAACTAGGTACAATAGTTATTAACTATTTAATAACTACCTAGCTAAAATAAGTACAAAATTACCTGTAAAATAAATCCTAACCTAAGTTACAATTACACCTATCACTACACTATCATTAAACTAATTACCTAAACTACCTACAATTAATTACAATTAAATGAAATAAACTAAATTACGAAAAAAAAACCCCACTAAATTACAGAAAAAAAATTACAAAAATTTTAAACTAATTACACCTAATCTAATCCCCCTAATAAAATAAAAAAGCCCCCCAAAATAATAAAATCTCCCTACCCTATACTAAATTACAAATAGCCCTTAAAAGGGCCTTTTGCGGGCATTGCCCCAAAGTAATCAGCTCTTTTACCTGTAAAAAAAGAATACAATACCCCCAACATTACAACCCACCACCCACACACCCCTACTCTAAAACCAACCAATCCCCCCTTAAAAAAAAACTAACACTAACCCCCTGAAGATCACCCTACCTTGAGCCGTCTTCACCCAGCTGGGCACAAGTGGTCCTCCAGAGGGTCCGAAGTCTTCATCCGATCCGGGCATAAGAGGTCCTCCAGACGGCAGAAGGCTTCATCCAGGCGGGATCTTCTATCTTCATCCTTCCGGAGTGGAGCCGGTCCATCTTCAATCCAGCCGACGCCGAGCCATCCTCTTCAAACGAAGTCCTAACGAAGAATGAAGATTCCTTTAAATGACGTTATCCAAGATGGCGTCCCTTGAATTCCAATTGGCTGATAGAATCCTATAAGCCAATCGAAATTATGGTAGGAAAAATCCTATTGGCTGATGTAATCAGCCAATTGGATTGAAGTTCAATCCGATTGGCTGATCCAATCAGCCAATCGGATTGACCTTGCATTCTATTGGCTGATTGGAACAGCCAATAGAATGCAAGCTCAATTCGATTGGCTGATTACATCAGCCAATAGGATTTTTCCTACCTTAATTCCGATTGGCTGATAGGATTCTATCAGCCAATCGGAATTCAAGGGACGCCATCTTGGATGATGTAATTTAAAGGAACCTTCATTCTTCGTTAGGACTTCGTTTGAAGAGGATGCTCCGCGTCAGCTGGATTGAAGATGGACCCGCTCCGCTCCAGAAGGATGAAGATAGAAGATGCCGCCTGGATGAAGCCTTCTGCCATCTGGAGAACCTCTTCTGCCCTGATCGGATGAAGACTTCGGACCCTCTGGAGGACCACTTGTGCCTGACTGGGTGAAGACGGCTCAAGGTAGGGTGATCTTCAGGGGGTTAGTGTTAGTTTTTTTTTAAGGGGGGATTTGGGTGGGTTTTAAAGTAGGGGTGTGTGGGTGGTGGGTTGTAATGTTGGGGGGTATTGTATTCTTTTTTTTACAGGTAAAAGAGCTGATTGCTTTGCGGCAATGCCCTGCAAAAGGCCCTTTTAAGGGCTATTTGTAATTTAGTGTAGGGTAGGGAATTTTATTATTTTTGGGGGCTTTTCTGCAAGGAGAGTTTCTGAACCGTCAACACTGTTCTGTGATTCTCCATTTTTAATTATTCACAAGGTTAAGTCTGTACTTTGTACCAAATATGATTTCCTTCCTAAGGTAGTTTCTATGGAAAACATCAATCAAGAAATTGTTGTTCCTTCATTGTGTCCACATCCTATTAACTCTAAGAAGTGAATATTACAAAATCTTGTATGTAGTCAGGGCTTTGAACTTCTATCTCCAAGCTACTAAAGATTTCAGATAAACTTCTAGTTTGTTTGATCACTACTCTGGGACTCGTAACGGACAAAAAGCTACAAAGGTAGCGTTGGCTTCTTGGCTTAAACAAGTGATTCACAAGGTTTACTTTGTGGTAGGAAGGTCACCTCCCAAGTGTATCACAGCTCATTTTACAAGAGCAGTTGCAACATTGTGGGCTTTTAAGAATGATACATTTTTGGAGCAGATTTGCAAAGCTGCCACATGGTCTTCCTTGCATATTTTTTCCAAATTTTATTTTTCTAATGTTCTTGCTTCTTCGCAAGCAGCTTTTGGCAGCAAATTCCTTCAGGCCATGCTGTTGGCTAAATAGGAACTGCCAGAAAACTTGTCCCACCCTTTCTGTAACATAGACCATCTGCTTATGTATTAATCCCATATCCAGGACATTGGACCATCATCATTTTATGAAAAAAAAATAAAAATAAATATGCTTACCTGATAAATTATTTTCTTTGGTAATGATGATGGTCCACAGGCCCCACCCATTTACATTTTTGGGCAACAGTTCTAATGACACCTCTACACAACTGCTTTTTCTTTCCTAAACGTATTTTTGCTATTCTCTACTTGGCTATATGTTAAACTAAGCGAGAGATGGGAGGTGGGAGGGATTTAAAGCTCTTGTATGGGTTTTTGATCTCCTCCTAGTGGCGGGAAATATATCTCATATGTTATGGAGGACTGTGGACCATCATTATTCCAAAAGAAAATAATATGTCAGGTAAGCATACATTTTGTTTTTATATTATGAAAGTGTTAACCTCTTAAGGACATACGACAGAATTTTTCCGTCATAAAACAATTGAGCAAACTGAAAGCTGTGTCCTTAAAGGGTTAAACAATCCTGAGTGTTACACCATCAAAATGCCATTTGTAAATGGGCATGAGAGCTATACTGGGCATGTTTGCTCAATGTAATTTCTTTTTATGTTTAATCATTCATTGATTGAAAACAAGAATCCACAAATTTTCCAATTTGTAGAGATTTTCATCTAAAATGAATGAATGAAAATGAACAGTGGTATAAATTATTTTCTATAAGAAGTAAGTAGCTGCAACTTATATCATCTTCATAACAGTTTCATGATTTAGAGAATGAGAGCAGTTAAAATGTGCTATCCTGGGGGATGATACCCACCTCCACTTAGGGGTCAGTCTCTTTTAGCCACTTGTACCTTTAACAGTCTAATTCCATTTGGAAAGAAGTTCTACCTCAAACCCCTAATAAATTGATTGTGATTGTTAACCTATTTATAAATAAAGTTGAAGTATCATACTTAAGTGTTAGTGTTTTATTTAATTGTGTACAGTGTTTTAAACCAGGAAGTGAATGAACTTAATTCTGGGCAGACTTTTCTATTTGTTTTCCAGTGACTTTGGATGTATTGTAAGACAGGCAATAATAATTTCTTTGGAACACTTTGTGTTCCTTCTTGAGATTTGAAAATGTGATCATGTTGTCCCTTCCACAATGAGTTCAGAATCAGACAGATCTTTTAAAATAAATCTTGTTTGAGCGTGGAATGTTAGAAAATCTGTCCCTCAGTGAGAAGAGAGGGGTGCAGGCATACCTGATGCATTAGTGTGAACAGAATTAACTTATGTCACATAAGATTGAAATACACAATGCATTTCTATGCATATTTACAGTTAAGACATTACATTAATAGTCTTAAGGATAAAAATTAGAAGTTTTGCAGCTCCTCACCCTTTGCTGTTACACATGTTGCATTTAAAATGGGGCATTACTCCATCACATTACTTTATCAAACATTATTGCGTAAAAAGTCAGTGGAAGTGCAAGAGGCTCTTTTAGACAAATGGAAGTTGAGGATTGGAAACGTAACAGTGCCAATGCTTAAAACTAGTTTAGAAAAGACCAAAAAAAGCCACTCTGTCCTCTCAGCTTAGAGAATCTCAAACTCGTATATTACACCAAGACTATCTTACACCTAAATGTATCTCACATTGGAACAAAGAGATAATAATTGTGTTAAGTGTGCATTGCCTGCTCCAGACTTTTTTCACTACTTTTATGACTGTCCTAGAAATAAGAGTTTCTGCTGCAGACTACAATACTGGTTGTTAAAAACTTTTAAAGTTAAACTTACAATAAATTTAGAGATGATCTGCTTCTTAAATTGGGACATTAGTTTAAATAAGTTATGTCCAATTCTTACCTTGATAATTCTTTTGGCCACGAATTGTATTTTAACTTTGTGGATAGACAAAAAGAGTCCCAAGGTAGTTCATCTTGTTCATAAATACTAATTGAACAACATGATACTCTGATGGATACAACACGTCGTTTGCCAATTTTCTTTAAGAAGTGGGAACACTATATAACAACATTAGAGATACCAAAACAAAGCCAGATACTCTTTCCCTTTTTACAAACAGAACATATGTTGAATGCGCATATAAGGGGTGAATGCTCATTACTATATAACAATTTATCTCTGGCATTAGAGATTCCTTGAATGATGTGAGGATTACTTGGGATGAATGATATTCCTAATGTCGGATGGGCGAGAGAGGTACGAGGAGTGGATGTTTTCTCTCCCCCTTCTTCCCTCCCCCCACATTTTATTTGTCCTCTCAATACCATGGAATCGTTATTTACAACTTTTGGAAATATTGAATATAACCAATTTATTCCCAGTTTGATTATGTTTAGTGATGTCTATATATGTCTCAAATGTTAATTTATTTTCTTGATCTCATAGACAGTTGTTAAAATATAAAAGTTAGAGAATAAAGAACAACGAGCAAATTGTGAAAAACTCAGAGAAAAGAAAGAGTTATAAAGGAGAACGGTGACTTTTGAGAGTATATTACTATTCTGTGATTTATTATCATTTCATGTGTTAACTGCTAAAATGTCAAGTGTACAGATATTTGTTGATCTAAGTGCATCTGTATATGTGCTCTACTTGATTGTCTAATTGGGCTACTCCTTTCTTCTGTATGCATGCTCATAAATCTGTATCGATGTATTTTATTTCTCACAATAAAAAGAAAGCCTGAAATACACATATAAACACGAAACTAGAGGACATTGGTATTGTTCTTGGTATAGAGCATTTAATTACAGATTTTTAAAAACACAAACTTAAATAAAGTTTTGACAGACTTTCTCTACCCAGTGTTGTGCGGCTCATCGTTAAACGGTTTGAGAGTAGATGATCAGTCATTATATTTTCTGCAATGCATAGGATTCCATTTATCAATCAGCAGAAGCTGCTTTGGAGCCCCAGCTTGTTAGCTGGGAATATTGTCTGCCTGTCTATTGATAAATGGGACCTATAGGATGCCGGATTTGAGCCTCAAAGTGTTCTCATTCTGTTGGTATAAAATGTTATTGGCTTCTGTGTTTCACTATGTTTAGATACTTCCTTATTCTGTTTTACAAGTGTATACAAATGTTGTCAGGTGTTAAGTGTATGATTTTAAACAATATTGTATTTATATAATTATGAATTGTTTATTTTTTCAGGATTTAATATATTTCGAATCATATTTATAATTACCTTTAATACATATAATTTTAAAATAAACATTGTTCTTGAAGGGACATGAAACCCAAATCTTTTCTTTCATAATTCAGATAGAACATACAATTTTAATCAACTTTCCAATTTACTTCTATTATTGAATTTGCTTCATTATCTTGGTATCCTGTTTTGAAGGAGCTGCAATGAACTAATGGGAGCTAGTTGAAGACATTGGGTGAGCCAATGGCAAGAGGCATACATGTGCAGCCACCAATGAGCAGCTAGTTCTCAGTAGCATATTGCTGTTCCTGAGCTTACCTTGAGAATAAAGAAAATTAGATGATAAAAGTGCATTGGAAAGTTGTTGAAAACTACATTCTCTATCTAAACCATGATTCATTTTGACGTTCCTGTCCCTTTAAATATTCGTATAATTTTATTGAATTTAAGTGATTTACAAGTTTTAAAAATGTTTAAGATTTGGCAATATTGGTCAGTGTTCTCCACAGAAAATGTTGCTAGCCGGGTGGCATTATGAAGTCGGATGGAGGCTGTGTAATATTTTCTGATATTATATCATTTTGTACTATCCAAAGCACAAATTAATTCCATCATTTAACATAAATGTGTTTATTGATAATGTGTGCAATAAAAATTGAACATTATTAGCAAATTTTAGCCGGGTGGTCAGTAAAATCAGCCGGGTGGTCAGTAAAATCAGCCGGGTGGTCAGTAAAATCAGCCGGGTGGGGCACCCGTTAAAAAGAGAGAACACTGTTAGTTGTAAAGTATTTTCTGCTAGGTTTACACCTAGTAGATTAAGCAGAAAACTTGTGTGTATTAAGTCAGCGTAAAGCAAATTGAAAGTTGTTATTGAGCTCAATTTAAACCGAGTGCAATTTATAATTTTTGTTACCATAACTTTGCTAGCGCCAAACTAAAATCAAAAACATTCAGCAGCCATTTTAAATACTATCGGTCAGCCAAAAATGATTAACGCCAGCAATGTAAACTCAGCAACAGTTTTTATCTTGGTTTAAATTCTTCCAGATTCATTGAATCTGATTCACGTAACTGGAAAGGTTCCCTTTTTGTGTGCATACAGAAAAGCCAATAGAAAAAACAGAAAGTGCAATTTATTTGCCAGGGTAGATACATGATCCAAAAATGAAAGAAAGTTTCCTAATAGTATAAAAAGTAAAGTTAGCCGTTGTGATCTGTAAAGTTCATATGAGCTGCTTTTAAATCCTAAGAAAACCCTTTATTTTCTGTTTGAATTATGCCCTTTTTATACAAGTTGGCACATTGCAAGAAAATGACTTAATCTTTGCAGGCGGGACCACGTTCAACGCAGAGTTCCCTTTAGAGATTCTAAACTAAAAATTGCGCTCTGTTATCTAAATGACTGTAATATCTTAGTGCAGCAGGATGCCAGTTATATGCTAGCCAGCCATTTATGGCCTTTAAGGAAAGCATGATTTTTCTAAACCTGTAATCTTTGCAGCTGCTTATAAAGTAAAAATGTGATTTGGATCTGTTTTCTGTTGGGTTATTTATTGCTCCAATCGCTGGAACATTCTGATACTTCACAGATTTCTCCTTCATTGCTGTGTAGTTGCTTCAGCTCCTTTTAATAAGTTCTAAAGCATCAGTTTCTTTTCAGCCTTGTCAGAGAACTCAGGGAGATAAGTGCTTTTCTTGTAAGGTTGGGCACAGTGGCGCTTGTCGGCTGAGGAATGAAAGAATACTGCATGGCAACCATTATCCTCTATAGTTACTTTCTGACAGGCTAACAGGAAAAACAGGGGTGTTATTTATATATTTTACAAATTGTTATCCCTTTAAAGAGAGATCATTTTTTATAGTAATTATAAAAAGTCATTACTTTTACAATAATAATCAGAGACCATTGTTTGCATGTGTGTGCTAGTTGATATATAACTATTACATAATGTTGCTGCTGTATAAAAAGGGCTCTGATAGTTAATGTAATAGAGATAAATCTGTTATCTGTAGTAAATCCCCCTGGTGCAGAACTAAAGAGCTTCCCTTGTTGTGATCATATCTTAAATCATCCAAATAATAAGTCATAAAGTGACATGAAGAATCATCTAAAGCTTCTCTTGATTTTCTTAAATGGATACTAAAACCACATTTTTTTTCTTTCATGTAATTGGCAAGAGTCCATGAGCTAGTGACGTATGGGATATACAATCCTACCAGGAGGGGCAAGTTTCCCAAACTTTAAAATACCTATAAATACACCCCTCACCACACCCACAAATCAGTTTTACAAACTTTGCCTCCTGTGGAGGTGGTGAAGTAAGTTTGTGCTAGATTCTACGTTGATATGGGCTTTGCAGCAGGTTGGAGCCCGGTTTTCCTCTCAGTGTGCAGTGAATGTCAGAGGGATGTGAGGAGAGTATTGCCTATTGAATGCTATGGTCATCCTCTAGGGGATCTATTTCATAGGTTCTCTGTTATCGGTCGTAGAGATTCATCTCCTACCTCCCTTTTCAGATCGACGATATACTCTTATATATATACCATTACCTCTGCTGATTTTCGTTTCAGTACTGGTTTGGCTATCTGCTATATGTAGATGAGTGTCTTTTGGTAAGTATGTTTTCTTTTATTTATGACACTCTCAGCTATGGTTTGGCACTTTATATGTAAAGTTCTAAATATATGTTTTATTCTTATATTTGCCATGATTCAGGTTAATCAGTATATTTCCTTTTTGCAGACTGTCAGTTTCATTTTGGGAAAATCATATATAAAAAAAAAATTCTTACCTGAAATTTTCAAATTGACTCTCTTTTCTAAATTGCGGGCTGTTAGCCTCGCGGGAGCACAAAATGCTATAATTTATTGCGTCATTCTTGGCGCGAGACTTTTTTGGCGCGAGAATTACGTTTGTTGACATAATTTCGTCATTTCCTGCATTTTAGTTGGCGCAGAGTTTTCACGTAGTTGCGTCATCTATGACGCTCGTGTTTGTTGCAGACGTTCTTGGCGCCAAAAAATATTTTGTCAGTTGTGGGTGTCATACTTGGCGCCAGATTTTTGACATTATTTAAGTCTTTATTTTATTTTGCTTCTGGTTTCCAGAGGCTTATTTTGTTTGCATTTTTTCCCATTCCTGAAACTGTCATATAATGAAATTGATAATTTTGCTTTATATGTTATTTTTTCTATTACATATTGCAGGATGTCTCAATCTGACCCTGTCTCAGAATCTACTATTGGAATCCTGCTGCCTGATGTCGGTTCTACCAAAGCTAAGTGCATTTGTTGTAAACTTGTGGTAACTGTTCCTCCGGCTGTAGTTTGTGTTAGTTGTCATGATAAACTTTCAAATGCAGACAATATTTCCATTAGTAGTAATCCATTACCTGTTGTTGTTCCTTCAACATCTAATACTCAGGATATTCCTGTTAATGTGAGAGAATTTGTTTCCAATTCCATTCAGAAGGCTTTGTCTGTCATACCACCTTCTAATAAACATAAAAGGTCTTTTAAAACTTCTCATAAAATTGATGAATTTTTAAATGACCGACAGCATTCTGATTTATCTATCTCTTATGAGGATCTTCTATCTGGTTCAGAAAATTCTACCTCAGATATTGACACTGACAAATCTTCATACTTATTTAAAATGGAGTATATTCGTTCCTTATTAAAAGAGGTGTTGATTGAATTATATATGGAGGAGACTAGTACTCGATATTAAAACCAGTAAACATTTAAATTCGGTTTTTAAACCTCATGTAGTTATTCCAGAGGTTTTTCCAGTTCCTGATGCTATTTCAGAAGTAATTTCTAGGGAATGGAATAGACTGGGTACTTCTTTTACTCCTTCTTCAAGGTTTAATTGTATCCTTTGCCGACTGATAGATTGGAGTTTTGGGAAAAGATCCCCAAAGTTGATGGGGCCATCTCTACTCTTGCAAAACGTACTACTATTCCTACGGCAGATAGTACTTCTTTTAAAGATCCTTTAGATAGGAAGCTTGAATCTTATCTAAGGAAGGCTTATTTATGTTCAGGTCATCTTCTTAGGCCTGCTATTTCTTTGGCTGATGTTGCTGCTGCGTCAACTTTTTGGTTGGAAACTTTAACACAGCAAGTACCAGATCATAATGTGTATAGCATTGTTAAGCTAATTCAACATGCTAATAATTTCATTTGTGATGCCATTTTTGATATCATTAGAATTGATGTCAGATATATATGTCTTTAGCTATATTAGCTAGAAGAGCTTTATGGCTTAAATCTTGGAATGCTGATATGACTTCTAAATCAACGTTGCTATCTCTCTCTTTCCAAGGTAATAAGTTATTTGGTTCTCTGATATGCCTGAGGAAACGGTCCTTTACGGACTGAGAAATGCGTAGCAATTAAATACTTGTTTTTAGACAGACCCGGTTTTCTGTGCCTTTTTAATATTACCACAGTTTGCAGTGGTTATACCCAGTTTGGTTTTTATCCCTTTGTTCCATACACTGATATTGGAAACTCGTTTGGAAACAAGGCTGATCGTGTGAGCAGCTACCCTTTTGGGATAAACAACACAGCCCTTTGGACTTCCACAGTGGCGATCCGGCTCACCAGACGACACACAGCCAACTCCATCTACCTCATCTGACACACCCACAGGTCTCCCGGGTGAGACCCCCAGCGTACTGACTGCTGGTCCTGAATGTCAGTCTGCCTGTATGCACCCAGTTGGTTCTAGGTGCCACTCCACTTGTGAGTAGATTTTATTATAACTACTGTTTTCCAGTTTTCCAAACTGATTCACACTATGTTGGCGCCCCTTGTTTTTCTATCCTCCTAGATTTCCTGATTCATCACACCTTGGATTCAAGCGGAGCAAGCCATTTGTTTTGATCCTTTGAACTTTTGTTCTTTATATATCCTTTACATTGAATTTGGATTTTTTATCTCTGAACACTTATCACATATTGGACTTTTCAGTTTTTTGAGTTTAATCAAATTCAACTATTCACATATTTTGTTGCAAGTCTTTAGTTCTTTGCAATATTCCAACTGATTTTTTGTTTAGGTATCACAATTGTTTCATGATTTTTTTTGCTTATGTATCACAATTGTTTCAAGTCTTACGGTTTGTAACAAGTCACACATTCTCCTTTGATTAACAAGATTTCACTCAATCATATACACATATACACCTCTACTCTCACATACTTATCTGTCACGGTTCAACTCACACGATACCAGAGGAATTTCATTCACATCAACACAATTTCTATCAACACTACAGCGCGTCCCCTTAGTTTTTTCTTATAGAAAATACTTCTATACCTTATTTGGTTCTCAGTTGGATTCTATTATTTCAACTGTCACTGGGGGGAAGGGAGCTTTTTGGACTCAATATAAAAAATCTAAGTGTAAATTTAAGGCTGCTAACCGTTTTCGTTCCTTTCGTCAAAATAAGGAATAGAAACCTGACTCTTCCCTTAAGGGAATGGTTTCCAGTTGGAAGCCTTCTCCAGTCTGGAATAAATCCAAGCCATTTAAAAGATCTAAATCAGCCCCCAAGTCCTCATGAAGGTGCAGCCCTCATTCCAGTGCAGCTGGTAGGGGGCAGACTAAGATTTTACAAGGATGTTTGGATCAATTCAATCCAAAATCATAGGATTCAGAACATTGTTTCTCAAGGGTACAGAATAGGTTTCAAAGTAAGACCGCCTGTGAGAAGTTTCTTCTCTCACGCATTCCAGTGAACCCAGTAAAGGCTCCGGCTTTCCTGAAGTGTGTTTCTGTCACATCTATATTTATTGTGTGTGCCTGTACCTTTAAGGGGCGGTTATTACATTGAGCAAACCGCTATTTAAACTATCCATGCAGCTCACTCATTGCTTGGTATTTTCCTTCCCAAGCTTGTTCTATCCTGTACCGGTATTCTGATTGCTTCTCAGAACGGATCCTGCCTGTTCCACTCAGCACTTCTCTGCCGGAACGCAAAGATTCATCCGCAGTGATGTCACACGCCGAACACCGTCGGATCCTCACACGCTGTCTTGCTTCAGACTTGTCAGCACAACCACAGATTCTCTTACAGCTTCAGACTTGTCTGTATCACAGTAAGCTCATATTTTCTCACTGATCAGTAACGTTATATTGCTTAAGTATACTTAATTCGTACCTCCTTGCAAACTTAATCATATTGGTGAATAACATTCAGTATCTCTGAACCCAAGTTGCCTCCGGTACTATCAGAGCCTGCTGATTGAAGCTCAACTAAATTAACTGTATATCTGGTATTGTTATTATTTGCCAAGCATTAATGCAATTAGTAGTTTCTACCTTTTTATATCAGATGTACAACATTCCATTCTGTGACTGCTTAGATGTGTATTTACCACAGTTGGGTTCAAATATATGAATATATATTCCCCTCTCTTGTAGGGATTAACAGAAAGATAATACAAGTTGTGACAGTTTCAGACCTGGAGTTATCCAGAAGGAGAATTCTTTCATATCAGTTCTGGATCTAAAATTTTTGAATCATTATGTAAGAATACCAACATTCAAGATGGTGACTATAAGGACTATTCTGCCTTTTGTTCTGCAAGGGCACTATATGTCCACAATAGACTTACAGGATGCATATCTTCATATTCCGATTCATCCAGATCACTATCAGTTCCTGAGATTCTCTTTTCTAGACAAGCATTACCAATTTGTAGCTCTTCCTTTTGGCCTAGCAACAGCTCCAAGGATCTTTTCAAAGGTTCTCGGTGCCCTACTCTCTGTAATCAGAGAGCGGGGTATTGCAGTGTTTCCTTATTTGGATGATATCTTGGTACTTGCTCACTCTTTACGTTCTGCAGAATCTCACACAAATCAACTAGTGTTGTTTCTTCAAAGACATGGTTGGAGGATCAATTTACCAAAAAGTTCTTTGATTCCTCAGACAAGGGTAACCTTTTTAGGTTTCCAAATAGATTCAGTATCCATGACTTTGTCTATAACAGACAAGAGACGTCTGAAGTTGGTTGCAGCTTGTCGAAACCTTCAGTCTCAGTCATTCCCTTCAGTAGCTATGTGTATGGAGCTTTTAGGTCTCATGACTGCAGCATCGGACGTGATCCCCTTTGCTCGTTTTCACATGAGACCTCTTCAGCTTTCTATGCTGAACCAATAGTGCAGGGATTATTCAAAGATATCACAATTAATATCCTTAACTCCCAATGTTCGACTATCTCTGACTTGGTGGTTAGATCACCATCGTTTAGTTCAAGGGGCCTCTTTTGTTCGTCCAGCCTGGACTGTGATCACAACAGTTGTGAGTCTTTCAGGTTGGGGAGCTGTCTGGGGATCTCTGACAGCACAGGGGGTTTGTAAATCTCAAGAGGCGAGATTACCAATCAATATTTTGGAACTCAGTTTTGGCCTCTTCTGAAGAGAGAACCGTTTATTTATTTTCAGACAGACAATGTCACAACTGTGGCATATGTCAATCATCAAGGTGGGACTCACAGTCCTCAAGCTATGAAAGAAGTATATCGGATACTTTCATGGGCGGAATCCAGCTCCTGTCTAATTTATGCTGTCCATATCCCAGGTATAGACAATTGGGGAGCGGATTATATCAGTCACCAGACTTTACATCCGGGAGAGTGGTCTCTTCACCCAGATGTGTTTTTTCAGATTGTTCAGATGTGGGGGCTTCCAGAAATAGATCTGATGGCTTCTCATCTAAACAGGAAACTTCCCAGGTATCTGTCCAGGTCAAGGGATCCTCAGGCGGAAGCAGTGGATGCGTTGACACTTCCCTGGAGTTATCAACCTGCTTATATCAAAATCATAATAGTGCATTTGTTTGTACTGCTGGTGGCTCCAGCATGGCCACACAGGTTTTGGTATGCGGATCTCGTTCGGATGTCCAGTTGCCAACCATGGCCACTTCTGTTAAGGCCAGACCTTCTATCTCAATTTTTCCATCAGGATCTCAAATCATTAAATTTGAAGGTATGGAGATTGAATGCTTAGTGCTTAGTCATAGAGGTTTCTCTGACTCAGTGATTAATACTATGTTGCAGGGTCGTAAATCTGTGTCTAGAAAGATTTATTATCAAGTTTGGAAGACTTGCATGTCATGGTGTTCTTCTCATAATTTCTCTTGGCATTCTTTTAGAATTCCTAGAATTTTACAGTTTCTTCAGGATGGTTTAGATAAGGGTTTGTCTGCAAGTTCCTTGAAAGGACAAATCTCTGCTCTTTCTGTTCTGTTCCACAGAAAAAAATGTTAATCTTCCTGATATTCATTGTTTTGTACAGGCTTTGGTTCATATCAAGCCTGTCATTAAGTCAATCTATCCTCCTTGGAGTCTTAATTTGGTTTTGAGGGCTTTACAGGCTCGTCCGTTTGAGCCTATGCATTCTCTGGACATTAAATTACTTTCTTGGAAAGTATTGTTCCTTTTAGCCATCTCTTCTGCTAGAAGAGTTTCTGAATTATCTGCTCTTTCTTGTGAGTCTCCTTTTTCATCAGGATAAAGTGGTTTTGCGGATGTCATTTAAATTTTTACCTAAAGTTGTGAATTCCAACAACATTAGTAGAGAAATTGTTGTCCCTTCATTGTGTCCTAATCCTAAGAATTCTCTGGAGAAATCTTTACATTCTTTGGATGTGGTAAGAGCTTTGAAATATTATGTTGAAGCTACTAAAGATTTCAGAAAGACTTCTAGTCTATTTGTTATCTTTTCTGGTTCTAGGAAAGGTCAGAAGGCTTCTGCTATTTCTCTGGCATCTTGGTTAAAGCTTTTGATGCATCATGCTTATTTGGAGTCAGGTAAATCCCCGCCTCAGAGGATTACGGTTCATTCTACTAGGTCAGTTTCCAGTTCCTGGGCTTATAAGAATGAAGCTTCTGTTGATCAGATTTGCAAAGCAGCAACTTGGTCTTCTTTGCATACTTTTACTAAATTCTACCATTTTGATGTTTTCTCGTCTTCAGAAGCAGTTTTGGTAGAAAAGTACTTCAGGCAGCTGTTTCAGTTTGATTCTTCTGCTTATAATTTCAGTTTTTTTTCATTATAAGGATTAAAACTTTTTATTTTTATCCCTCCCTCTCTAGTGACTCTTGCGTGCAGTTCCACATCTTGGGTATTTGCTATCCCATAATTCACTAGCTCATGGACTCTTGCCAATTACATGAAAGAAAACATAATTTATGTAAGAATTTACCTGATAAATTTTTATGGTGGTTATGATTTTTTTGTTTAAAGCACAATTATTCCAATTCCTTGTTGATGCTTTTGCTCCTTTCTTATCACCCCACTTCTTGGCTATTCGTTAAACTGAATTGTGGGTGTGGTGGGGGGTGTATTTATAGGCATTTTGAGGTTTGGGAAACTTTGCCCCTCCTGGTAGGAATGTATATCCCACACATCACTAGCTCATGGACTCTTGCCAATATGAAAGAAATAAATTTATCAGGTAAATTCTTACAAAAATTATGTTTTTAAGCAACTTTCTAATTTACTCCTATTACAAATTTTTCTTTGTTCTCTTGCTATCTTTGTTACGTAAGCTTAGGAGCCTGCACATTTTTAGTTTAGCACCTGGGTTGGGCTTGCTGATTGGCGGCTAAATGTTGTCACCAATCAGCAAGTGCTATCCAGGGTGCTGAATCAAAAATGGGTCTGTTCCTTAGCTTAGATTCCTGTTTTTTTTTTCAAATAAAGATAGCTAAATGAAGGAAAATTGATAATAGGAGTAAATTGGAAAGTTGCTTAAAATTTCATGCTCTATCTGAATCATGAAAGAAAAAAAGTGTTTAGTATCCCTTTAAATTATTTTTAAGGTTGTTTTGCTGAAATATTTCTGTCTCATTCACTATTTGTCTCTTTACCTTTCCTCATCTTTACTATGTTTGTTTGTTTTTTTGGTTGCTAACTTGCCTGTTCTTATTTTTCTCCATTTTTCAGTTTAATTTGTGTTCCCCTTTTCTTGATGTATTGTTTTCTAATCTAGACTTCTTTCTTGTCTGTTGCTTCTCCTTTGGTAACTTACCAGCTTACTCTTTCACACATTCAGTCAGTTCCTTTTCTTGTTGCTTCCTCTTTAGTTCTTATTTAGTTACTGCCCATCTCTCTTCTATCTTTCAGACTTTCACATTCATTACTCAGTTTACTATAGACTACTTCTAGGTAACCAATTCCACATCACCTTGGAAAAGATAGAAATATCAGATATAGGGGCCTATTTATGAAAGGCCTGTCGGACATGATCCAACAGACCTTGCTGAATGTGGAGAGCAATACGCCCTCAGCATTGCACCAGCAGTTCTTGTGAACTGCTGGTGCAACGCCACCCCCTGCAGATTTGCGGGCAATTGGCCGCTAGCAGGGGGTGTCAATCAATCCAATCGTATGTGATCGGGTTGAATTGCGGAGATGTCTGTCCGCCTCCTCAGAGCAGGCGGACAGGTTATGGAGCAGCGGTCTTTAGACACGGGGCATCAAGCTGTATACGGAGCTTGATAGATAGGACCCATAGTTTCTTCCTATTAGGTTGTTAGTGTGAAGTTGTAGCCTGAAGAATTGTATTATTGTGCATTGATCAAGAGAGAAGATTTCGACCCCTCTCAGTAATACACTATACTTTACCAAGGGCCTAGCCACCCTCTGTCCTTCGTCAAAGCAGCCATCGGCCAGACAACCTTTATCTTTTCAGATATTGATACACAAAAGTATTCCATGAATTACTACGTGGGAAATATAGACTACTGCTATAATTTGTTAACCCATTATGATAAAACACATGACCTTGTCCTTGTATAGGACACAAATAAAGATGATGGCTCTTGCAACATTATGTGTTTCCTAGTTGCAGTATGAGGGTTGCCAGAGTTAAGACAACCGTATTCCTTTTCCTTCCACGACCCTCATTTATAGTCCTTGCACTTTTCAACATTAAAGGGACATTCCAGTCAAAATTTAAATGCACATAGAGGAATTGCATCTTTGAATAGAAACACATTTGCAATATACATGTATTGGCAAAAATGATTTTTGTAAAAGTTATCACTGTTTTAGTTTTTTCTCTGCATGTGAAGCATATCTAGATATTTTCGGTGCACCAGCATTTTAAATACTGCAGCTGCTCAGAGTGCCAGTGGGGTTTATATAATATCAACAGTTAACAAAATGAGTCATTAACAGATGTTACAAGCACCTTAGGCTCTCTGAGCAAGTGCTGGGTTTAAAATGCTGGTGCACTGTGCATCAGCACTCAGAACATTCATATTTCTTCTTCTCTTCTATCTTCCCCCCTTTACAACACACATGAACTTTATTCCAATCTCACATCCCTCAGCCAGCCATGCTTCACTGATCCTAAACTTAAACACTCACATAAGACACATTCTCATCTCCTTTCACTCACCATCTTTCTTCTTCTTGTAGCTGGAGATGTCTCGCCTAACCCAGGTCCACGCTCTGCTTCCCTCAGATCACTACCCAAAATGACACCTCATACACCTTGCCCATGTAATCCTCTAAACCTCATTAACTGCACCTCTATTAGTACACCCCAATTCTCGTGTGCCGTTTGGAATGCACGCTCAGTATGCAATAAGCTTACATCTATTCACAACCTATTTATTTCACGTTCACTTAACCTGTTAGCCCTCACTGAAACTTGGCTTTCCTCCTCTAACACAACTGCTGTAGCCTCTCTGTCCTATGGCGGCCTGCACTTCAGTCACACTCCCAGGCCTGGAGACAAACAAGGAGAAGGAGTAGGATTTCTCCTGTCTCCACACAGTACCTTTCACTGCATTCCTTCACCCCCTCTCTTTCCTTCTCATCTTTTGAAGTTCACGCTATCCGCCTCTTCTCCCCTATAGCTCTTCGTGTTGCAGTTATCTATCGGCCCCCTGGCCCAGCATCACAATTTCTGGACCACTTTGAAGCCTGGCTTCCACATTTTCTCTCTTCTAATGTCCCTTCTCTCATCTAAGGGGACTTCAACATACCCCGTGATAAGCCTAACATGCCTGCTGCCTCTAAACTTCTATCCCTTACCACCTCTTTAGGCCTGTCCCAGTGGATAACATCTCCAAGACACTGTGAAGGCAACTCCATAGACCTGGTCTTCACAAATCTCTGTGCTGTTTCCAACTCCCTTAATTTCCCATTTCCTCTCTCTTTCCTCTCTCTGACCACCATCTACTAATTTTCTCTCTTACTCTACCTGCTACATCTTTGCAAGCCCCCAAAAAACTGCTACCTTACAGGAATTTAAATGACTTAGATCTCACAAACTTTTCCACTCAACTGAGTCCTCTGCTCTCTGACATTTCATCCCTCTCTTGTCCAAACCTTGTGACTCTACTGTATAATTCGGCACTAAAATCAACACTTGACAAAACTGCACCCTCCCCTCTTCGACGTACATCAATCACTCGACGGCAACCGTGGCACACTAAACAGACCAGATATCTTCATCGATGCTCACAGGCTGCTGAACAGTAGTGGAGGAAATCACGCACCTGTGCTGATTTCCAACAATATAAATTCACCCTTAAGTCCTACAACTCTGCGCTCAGCCTGGCCTTGTGTCATCTCACACATCCAACCCCAGAAAACTGTTCTCAACCTTTAACTCCCTTCTACGTCCGCCTGCCCCCCGCCCACTACCAACCTCACTGCTCAAATTATTGCTGATCACTTCAAAAATAAAATTGACACCATTAGAAAAGAGATCTGCACCTCACACCCCTCAAACCCAGCAATCCTACCCACCCCTTCTATTAACAAAAATCTATGCTACTTCCCTCCTGTATCAGAGGAAGAAGTCTCTGCACTCCTATCCTTGGCTCATCTCATAACCTGCCCACTTGACTCTATTCCTTCATGACTTATTCCCTCTCTCTGTGCTTCACTAACCCCTACCCTAACTCACCTCTTTAACCAATCTCTCACCGCTGGCACATTTCCTGACACATTCAAGCATGCATCAATCATACCAATCCTAAAAAAAGCCCTCGCTTGACCCCTCCACGCCTTCTAACTGTCGACCAGTCTCCTTACTTCCCTTTGCTTCAAAATTATTGGAACGACTAGTCTATAATCGGCTAACTCAATTTCTCACAACTAACTCCTTACTTGATCCACTACAATCTGGTTTCCGCCCTAAACACTCAACAGAAACCGCTCTTGCTAAAGCAACAAATGACCTGTTGTCAGCTAAAGCAAAAGGCCATTACTCCTTACTAATTCTTCTTGACTTGTCCGCAGCTTTTGACACAGTTGACCATCCTCTCCTCCTAAAAATACTACATTCATTTGGCATCCGAGACACAGCCCTCTCCTGGTTTGCATCATGTCTTTCAAACCGCTCGTTTTCAGTTTCCTTTAACAACATATCTTGTGATCCTATGCCTCTCTCAGTTGGAGTACCGCTAGGCTCTGTCTTGGGCCCCTTGCTTTTCTCTCTTTATACATCCTGCCTTGGAAAACTTATAGCCTCCTTTGGATTCCAGTACCACCTATATGCTGATGATACCCAAATCTATCTTTCCTCTCCTGATATCTCTCCCTCTTTACTCAACCAGATTTCTGACTGCCTCTCTGCAATTTTCTCTTGGATGTCTTCACACTACCTCCAACTCAATCTGTCCAAAACTGAGCTGCTTCTTATCCCCCCCCCTCTTTGAGACATCCAACACCTGACATTTCTCTGATGGTTGGAGACTCTATTCTCAACACCTCACCCTAGGTCCGCTGCCTTGGGGTCACGCTAGACTCAGAACTCACATTCAACCCAAATATACAAGCGCTTACCAAATCCTGCCGTTCACACCTACGCAACATTTCCAGAATTCGCCCTTCCTTACTCAAAAAACTACAAAAATGCTTATTCATTCCCTTATTTTGTCACGCATTGATTATTGCAATCTACTCCTAAATGGCCTTCCAAAACACCGCCTCTCCTCCCTCCAATCTATTATGAATGCTTCTGCTAGACTCATCCACCTAAGTCGACGATCTACATCAGCTGCTCCGCTCTGCCAGTCTCTACACTGGCTCCCCATACACTCCAGAATACAATTTAAAGTATTAGCCCTAACCTACAAAGCACTCAACAGTCCCAACTATATTTCCTCTCTCATCGTGAAATATTCCCCATCCCGTCCTCTTCGATTAACTTCTGACCTACGTCTCTACACTCCTGTTATCTCTACGTCCCACTCCTGCCTCCAAGACTTCACACGTGCTGCTCCTGTCCTCTGGAACTCTCTACCCCGCTCCATTAGACTGTCTTCAACCTTGTATAGCTTCAGACGCTCCTTGAAAACTCACCTATTCATAGAGGCTTACCATCTCTCCTCCATCCCGCATCCGAACCAAACTAATACATGAACTGCCTGACTCACTGCTGCAAATACAACCGATGTAACAAGCTACCCCAACCTTATGTCTCTGCACCCTAAACCTATAGAGTGAGCTCTCCGGAGCAGGGCCCTCTTCCTCCTGTACTAGATTTGTTTTGTTTAGTTATATTTTGTATTTTATCACAAATCTTTGTCATTGTTTACCCCTATCATTGTACCCAGCGCTACGGAATTTGGCCGCGCTATACAAATAAATGATAATAATACTTAAATACACATTTGAAACAGCTATAGATTTTATTACAAGCTTTGTAGGTTTAAACTTATTGTAGGGTATATACCTTCTTTCCTCAGTTTTCTTACTGTTAATGCTTCCTAATTCTCTTCTTTGCTAGGATATTTGTCAAGTGGTTAAATTATAGGGCTAAGCAGAGTTGACCAATGTGTATTATCCTGGTCTCCAGACAGATCACATTTTTGGAGTGTTACTCCATAAATGCCACGCTGTCTGCATTCATCATTGCACAAGCATTTCTGGTAAAAATGCTTGTGCAATGCTGCCCCCTGCACATTTGTGGCCATTCGGCCGCTAGCAGGGGGTGTCAATCATATCTGATCGGGATGATTGCAGTCCGCCACCTCAGGCGACCACTGCTTCTTAACTTATGTTTCCAGCGAGCCTGAAGGCTCGCGCGGAATGAGCAGCACATGCTGCATGATAAATCTACCCCTTTGACTCTACTGCCTCTTTAAATTAGCATTATTTGGAAACACAGGTGAACAAACTTGCATTTATAAGTAGAAATGCAGTACAGTCTATCCAGTATGTGTGGCAAATGGGAAGAGGTAGAAGTGAAGTGTAAGGTGGGGAAATTGGAGCAAAAGAACAAACAGGGGAAGCCTTTGGTTAAAAGCATCAGTTCTAGTGTGCTCCCTCTCTCTGTATTTCTCCACATGCTCTCATTTTCATTCCTCTCTGGAATTGTCAAAGTAAAAGTGCTGTTTTTAGCTAATTGCTGGATGTTTACATTCCTGAATGCAAATGTTTTCATCAGATATGCACACCTGTTTTCTAAGAAATCTGTGTCCCTTAGGAACACAACATTGTGCCAGTCACAGGAAAACCCTGACTCTCTTCCTAGTATAATCTCAAAGCTATGGTTTTGGAAGAAGGAAAAGGACGGTTTTATCAGGAAACAAATTCTATATTTTCCATACACCTTCCTCACACATAAGAGTTTACAATTTTTTTATAGCGCTCCAGGCCTGATCAAATATGTCCTTGTACTTCATTTTTCAGTTTAGAAAGACTGCGTGTGCAACGTTTTTTGTCTGTGATTCATTTTGCACCATAAGGTGAGGGTACAATGGTGAGAAAATAAAATAAGGAAATAATATTACAGAAATACATGTTTTATTTATTTGTTTAAAGTAAAGTTAATAAACTCTTATAAAAATATCACACTATCATTTTTTTTTATCAACCTGTTTGTGCCATCTCTTCTTCTGTATGGTTTAAAAATCTAATGTGTGCAAGCACATAAAAACTATAGTTTCCAGCATTTCAAAAACATTTCCAGGAACAGCAGAACAAGCAAGCAGGAGACCGAAATATTAACAACCTACTGTTCAACGTCTCCGCCCACTCAGCTCTGCGATCAAAACTAGTAATAATAATTTAGACTTTTTCATAGTTTATTATACAGATTACAGCACCAAGCTCTTACACCTACCCCATAATATAGACAATAGCAGTCTCTGGAACATATTCTGGGCATATGGTTATTGTTACAACACCGCATCAAAATTAGGCAAATAATATGTAAACCCATTAAATAATAATAATATTCCAATAAGAGTTAATTATATTTAAATAATACAATATACATATATACAAACATACACACCAAATGTTTGGCACAAAAGGTAGCATTTTATATTGCTGTCTAACCAGCTAGTTGAGGGTTAATAACACAGCAATACAAAAATATTTACGTATACCATTTTAATTAGAGGTAAAAGCTTCCTAGACAGAACAGTATTGAAAATACAGACATTTCCCAACCATAGAAAAGCGCAATCTTGCCAACTTTGAATTTCATCATTTGCAGTCATTATTCATATTCAGTGACATCACAGTAAGATACGTCATAGGAAGAACTGTCACATGAAGTAAAGCAATTATAAAAATAATTCCTTTACTTTAGAATTCTGTTTAAATTCCTTTAAACAGAAAACAGTCTGCATCACTAGTCAAAATGTATTACATTTTATTAAGTGTCTAATTTAAACAATACATTTGCACATTTTTTTATTGAGGTTTAAAATTCAATAACAGACAGGCAATGATCTAAATAGCGTGCTGATACAGAAAGAAAGATCATATCAATTGCATTGGTGGAAATATATCTGTTACGTCACAGAATCATTTAAACATGTACCTCACCTTTTCAAAGTATAAATAAAATTAAAAGTAAAAGTAAATTTTCTTTGTTTCGTATTGATTTGAATTAAGTCTCACATAAGAACAAATATATACTATAGCATAAAGGGATATAGAAAAAAATATTGTTAGTATATCCATTGCATTGATAGAATTATACAATAATTTCTGCTACATCACAGTATATTTTAAACATGTAAGAGATAGATAAACCTCACACTTCCAAAACACACATAAAAATAAGAGTAATATTAACTTTTTCTTTGTGTTCTATTGATTTGAATAAGTCTCACGTAAGAAGTATATATACTATAGCTTAAAGAGATATAGAAAAATGCTGTTAATATATTATAGGTGTCTCGTATTAGCTAATTATAATATATGTGGAGAGATAATAATCTGTGAATCATATTGCATATGGACTAAAAATATAGCTGGAGACATATTTGAGATACCGAAGTATGGATAAAAGTCTAATGATAAAGGCGGTATGTTTCAAGGGAATTCGCGAGATAAGTCTCTGGTCATAATCACAAAGTGCCAGAGAACTATAGTGAGGGGGGATGGAGACCGGACAGGCAGTTGAGCAAGGGAGCTTATAATATCAGGTGATACAAGAGAGAGATAAAAGTTGGTTTATTATGGCGCATATAAATATATAATAAGAAAAAACAAAACAAAACAAAAATTATCAGGTGTGCGAGATACCAGGTATCTATTTGCCAATTACTGTTGGAAGTATATAAAGCCTACCACATGGAGTAATATCGTTAGCTATGAAATGAGGGCATTTTAATATAAATTTTACATATAATTGGAACTATGCCAAGTGTAATATTGACTAACAAGTGAGCAATGTAGTTAAAATGAAAATAACCCCCGGAGGAGATCACAAGTCTGCGACTACCTCTGTAATGGTAGGATATAATATGACCAGTATTAGCTCAGAGCAAGGTTTGGATGCATCAGTATTATGATAATAAGGTAAAATATTGTATTTCTCCTTTTCGCATAGTTTAATCCTGTCATCTGGGTATGGGACTTATACCCTTTGACAGATGAGTCACATTAATAAACAGATATCAATAATATTTAGGGAGCACAGATAAAAATTAATTGACCAAACGTTGATATGCTAAAAGCTGATAAATTTAGATGGTAGGCCTTGCCGTATGCTCATTCATATGCATCAATATAGAGATATTAGACGTAATGTGAAAAAAAAAATAATTCCACTGTGCGAACTCCGTATAGGTCATTATGCATTAATATACACAACTGTGCTCATTTAGATTATATGGGGACATCTATGTTACAAAAAATGGAGAAAGAGAACATTACATCCATACCAAACGACATTTTCACATTTTAATTTACAAAACGTTTACTATTAACAGTCATTAATTCTTCCATAAGACCATAAAAACAGAAGCATTCTTGCCCTATTGCAGTAAAATTATAATGAAACATAAACCATCTCCTAATCAATTATTTTTAACTGTCCAGCTTATACATTATCACTTCCCTATATATTACATTATTGCATTGCTCAGCTGAGTGCTTAAAGACACACAGAACTGAAGTGACACAAAACTACCTTAGATCCACTGTCCGAATAGCCAGAAGCAATGCTTCCTAAGTTAGCTTGGACTCCTAATGACACTCTTAGGGAAGAGGTGCATGGAGAAGCTAGGCTGCAGTGTGTCAGGAGGAAAGACACAGCAAACACTCAGTGCAGCTGATCTTACTGTTTGATTATGCACAGCACCGGAATGGGTGAGCTGTTGGGGGCAAATTAATTTTTGTATTATTTAGTCTAACAGAAATTTTCATATTTTTGCACAGTGTGTAGGAAATGGTGTATGTTTAAAACTCATGCTCAATTCAGTAAGCTGAAGAAGATACAGAGTGCTTAAACATGGAGATTACTGTCAGACTAAATAATGCAAAGATGCAAACAATTAATTATCTACAGTAGCAGCCAAGTATTCCCCACCTTCTTTTACAACTAATCAGCACAGCACCTTACCTAGGCCTAGATTTGGAGTTCGGCGGTAGCCGTCAAAACCAGCGTTAGAGGCTCCTAACGCTGGTTTTGGGCGCCCGCTGGTATTTGGAGTCAGTGATTAAAGGGTCTAACGCTCACTTTTCAGCCGCGACTTTTCCATACCGCAGATCCCCCTACGCCATTTGCGTAGCCTATCTTTTCAATGGGATCTTTCTAACGCCGGCATTTAGAGTCGTTTCTGAAGTGAGCGTTAGAGCTCTAACGACAAGATTCCAGCCGCCTGAAAATAGCAGGAGTTAAGAGCTTTCTGGCTAACGCCGGTTTATAAAGCTCTTAACTACTGTACCCTAAAGTACACTAACACCCATAAACTACCTATGTACCCCTAAACCGAGGTCCCCCCACACCGCCGCCACTCGATTAAAATTTTTAACCCCTAATCTGCCGACCGCCACCTACGTTATACTTATGTACCCCTAATCTGCTGCCCCTAACCCCGCCGACCCCTGTATTATATTTATTAACCCCTAACCTGCCCCCCACAACATCGCCGCCAGCTACTTAAAATAATTAACCCCTAATCTTCCGACCGCAAAGCGCCGCCACCTACGTTATCCCTATGTACCCCTAATCTGCTACCCCTAACACCGCCGACCCCTATATTATATTTATTAACCCCTAATCTGCCCCCCACAACGTCGCCGACACCTGCCTAAACTTATTAACTCCTAATCTGCCGAGCGGACCTGAGCGCTACTATAATAAAGTTATTAACCCCTAATCCGCCTCACTAACCCTATCATAAATAGTATTAACCCCTAATCTGCCCTCCCTAACATCGCCGACACCTACCTTCAATTATTAACCCCTAATCTTCCGATCGGAGCTCACCGCTATTCTAATAAATGGATTAACCCCTAAAGCTAAGTCTAACCCTAACACTAACACCCCCCTAAGTTAAATATAATTTTTATCTAACGAAATAAATTAACTCTTATTAAATAAATGATTCCTATTTAAAGCTAAATACTTACCTGTAAAATAAACCCTAATATAGCTACAATATAAATTATAATTATATTATAGCTATTTTAGGATTAATATTTATTTTACAGGCAACTTTGTAATTATTTTAACCAGGTACAATAGCTATTAAATAGTTAAGAACTATTTAATAGTTACCTAGTTAAAATAATAACAAATTTACCTGTAAAATAAATCCTAACCTAAGATATAATTAAACCTAACACTACCCTATCAATAAATTAATTAAATAAACTACCTACAATTACCTACAATTAACCTAACACTACACTATCAATAAATTAATTAAACACAATTCCTACAAATAAATATAATTAAATAAACTAGCTAAAGTACAAAAAATAAAAAAGAACTAAGTTACAGAAAATAAAAAAATATTTACAAACATAAGAAAAATATTACAACAATTTTAAACTAATTACACCTACTCTAAGCCCCCTAATAAAATAACAAAGCCCCCCAAAATAAAAAATTCCCTACCCTATTCTAAATTAAAAAAGTTACAAGCTCTTTTACCTTACCAGCCCTGAACAGGGCCCTTTGCGGGGCATGCCCCAAGAAGTTCAGCTCTTTTGCCTGTAAAAAAAAAACATACAATACCCCCCCCCAACATTACAACCCACCACCCACATACCCCTAATCTAACCCAAACCCCCCTTAAATAAACCTAACACTAATCCCCTGAAGATCTTCCTACCTTGTCTTCACCATCCAGGTATCACCGATCCGTCCTGGCTCCAAGATCTTCATCCAACCCAAGCGGGGGTTGGCGATCCATAATCTGGTGCTGAAGAGGTCCAGAAGAGGCTCCAAAGTCTTCCTCCTATCCGGCAAGAAGAGGACATCCGGACCGGCAAACATCTTCTCCAAGCGGCATCTTCGATCTTCTTCCATCCGGAGCGAAGCGGCAGGTTCCTGAAGACCTCCAGCGCGGAACATCCATCCGGACCGACGAATGACTGTTCCTTTAAGGGACGTCATCCAAGATGGCGTCCCTCGAATTCCGATTGGCTGATAGGATTCTATCAGCCAATCGGAATTAAGGTAGGAATTTTCTGATTGGCTGATGGAATCAGCCAATCAGAATCTAGTTCAATCCGATTGGCCGATCCAATCAGCCAATCAGATTGAGCTCGCATTCTATTGGCTGATCGGAACAGCCAATAGAATGCGAGCTCAATCTGATTGGCTGATTGGATCAGCCAATCGGATTGAACTTGATTCTGATTGGCTGATTCCATCAGCCAATCAGAAAATTCCTACCTTAATTCCGATTGGCTGATCCTATCAGCCAATCGGAATTCGAGGGACGCCATCTTGGATGACGTCCCTTAAAGGAACAGTCATTCGTCGTTCAGTCGTCGGTCCGGATGGATGTTCCGCGCTGGAGGTCTTCAGGAACCTGCCGCTTCGCTCCGGATGGAAGAAGATCGAAGATGCCGCTTGGAGAAGATGTTTGCCGGTCCGGATGTCCTCTTCTTGCCGGATAGGAGGAAGACTTTGGAGCCTCTTCTGGACCTCTTCAGCACCGGATTATGGATCGCCAACCCCCGCTTGGGTTGGATGAAGATCTTGGAGCCAGGACGGATCGGTGATACCTGAATGGTGAAGACAAGGTAGGAAGATCTTCAGGGGATTAGTGTTAGGTTTATTTAAGGGGGGTTTGGGTTAGATTAGGGGTATGTGGGTGGTGGGTTGTAATGTTGGGGGGGGGGGTATTGTATGTTTTTTTTTACAGGCAAAAGAGCTGAACTTCTTGGGGCATGCCCCGCAAAGGGCCCTGTTCAGGGCTGGTAAGGTAAAAGAGCTTGTAACTTTTTTAATTTAGAATAGGGTAGGGAATTTTTTATTTTGGGGGGCTTTGTTATTTTATTAGGGGGCTTAGAGTAGGTGTAATTAGTTTAAAATTGTTGTAATATTTTTCTTATGTTTGTAAATATTTTTTTATTTTCTGTAACTTAGTTCTTTTTTATTTTTTGTACTTTAGCTAGTTTATTTAATTGTATTTATTTGTAGGAATTGTGTTTAATTAATTTATTGATAGTGTAGTGTTAGGTTAATTGTAGGTAATTGTAGGTATTTTATTTAATTATTTTATTGATAGGGTAGTGTTAGGTTTATTTGTAACTTAGGTTAGGATTTATTTTACAGGTAAATTTGTTATTATTTTAACTAGGTAACTATTAAATAGTTATTAACTATTTAATAGCTATTGTACCTGGTTAAAATAATTACAAAGTTGCCTGTAAAATAAATATTAATCCTAAAATAGCTATAATATAATTATAATTTATATTGTAGCTATATTAGGGTTTATTTTACAGGTAAGTATTTAGCTTTAAATAGGAATAAGTTATTTAATAAGAGTTAATTTATTTCGTTAGATGTAAATTATATTTAAGTTAGGGGGGTGTTAGTGTTAGGGTTAGACTTAGCTTTAGGGGTTAATACATTTATTAGAATAGCGGTGAGGTCCGCTCGGCAGATTAGGGGTTAATAATTGAAGGTAGGTGTCGGCGATGTTAGGGAGGGCAGATTAGGGGTTAATACTATTTATGATAGGGTTAGTGAGGCGGATTAGGGGTTAATAACTTTATTATAGTAGCGCTCAGGTCCGCTCGGCAGATTAGGGGTTAATAAGTGTAGGCAGGTGTCGGCGACGTTGAGGGGGGCAGATTAGGGGTTAATAAATATAATATAGGGGTCGGCGATGTTAGGGCAGCAGATTAGGGGTACATAGGGATAACGTAGGTTGCGGCGGTTTACGGAGCGGCAGATTAGGGGTTAAAAAAAATATGCAGGGGTCAGCGATAGCGGGGGCGGCAGATTAGGGGTTAATAAGTGTAAGGGTAGGGGTGTTTAGACTCGGGGTACATGTTAGAGTGTTAGGTGCAGACGTAGGAAGTGTTTCCCCATAGGAAACAATGGGGCTGCGTTAGGAGCTGAACGCTGCTTTTTTGCAGGTGTTAGGTTTTTTTTCAGCTCAAACAGCCCCATTGTTTCCTATGGGAGAATCGTGCACGAGCACGTTTTTGAGGCCGGCCGCATCCGTCAGCAACTCTGGTATCGAGAGTTGCATTTGCGGTAAAAATGCTCTACGCTCCTTTTTTGGAGCCTAACGCAGCATTTGATTAAACTCTCGATACCAGAGTTAAATTTATGGTGCGGCCAGAAAAAAGCCCGCGGAGCGTTAACAGCCCTTTTACCGCCGAACTCCAAATCTAGGCCCTAGTGTGGAGGAGCTGTTTATTCTTCTGTTTTGTGCCAGTTTAAACATCGATCACTCAGAGAAGGTGCAGCAAGAAGTCCCTGTCTAGACCTGCTCTGAGTGATCAAGCAAATAATTTGCTACACGCACAGCCTCAACGGCAGCTCTTCTCCATTAACTTGTATCACACATGTCCCAACTGAGCTGCAGCCCTCCAATCTCCTGGAGAGGACATTTCCAGGGACTGTTCTTGGAAATCAGGGACTGTTGGCAACTATGGAAAACACCTTAAGGCACAGAGCTTTCTTACCCACACTGATGGCCAGTGGTGTCTCCTGGACTTAATTATTGGGGAGGGCCTATGAATGTTTTGTTGGAGAGGTCATGAGAGAATAGGGGGCTGGGCATTTCATAGGTGTGCCAGGCAGAGATGGAGAATGCTGTACAGAAAGGTGGTTAGAAAACTAAGTGACAGTTGGGGGCACATAGTATTTTGGTAATTTTCACAAAGAGAAAATATGAGCATGCTAGCCAACAATATTATTGCACTCCACTTGTAATCTAGCCTAGGGCAGGTGCTACAATAGAGGCAGAGCAGATAACAGACTAATGGCTCAGGGGGGCACGCAAATTTGGTTTTAATGTGTACATTATGTGGTGGCATTATGGCTAGGATGGGAGTATATATACATACAATATATACACACATGCATTCCTATACAGTAAAGTGTATAGATGGCCATAATCATTATTCAGCACAAAATGTCCTATTTCAGTCTACAGATACTTGTCATAATTATACAGTATAGTGTGTTCATTTCAGACTGTTCACCATCAGTGTAAAGGTAGCCATCATCATTATACAATATAGCCTGTTCTGTTTTATTGTGTATAAACCCTCAACATCATTATACAGTGCAGTATATATGTTATCAGTGTATAGATACTCTACATTATTTATATAGTGCAGCATGTTTTCTAGTGTATATATACATTGCATTATCATAAATTGTGTTAATATAAGTGTTGTGTTAGTGTATAAATGTTCATTATCACTATACAGACATTGAATCTTGTCCAAAATAAGTGCGAGTTGTACTGGTCCCATGGCCAAAAAAAAAGTTGGTTCCTGCAGAGCACATTAAAACTTAAATCATGATATTCCTTAAGGCTTGCTGCCAGTGCCAGCAGGAGCCAGCCAAGGGCTGAATAAATTTCATGATGGTCTATTGGCAATATATGTTGCTTGGCTGCCTGTCTGGGGTAAAAAACTCTGCATGTCAAACTGTATTTTGTATGTGACTGACGTGCACTTTTTACCCCAGACAGGCAGCCATCACTTTGTGCCCAGCGCAGCGCAACATATATTGCCAAATAACTCATCATCATAAAATTTATTCAGGACTTGTCTGTGATGGCTGCCGCCAGTTTTTAAAGACTGCAACTTAAGCCACGACCCCAATGCATAGCAGCTGAAGACTGTCAGCTGTCAGGCGCTGTGCACGCTTTGGACACCAGGCCCCACCCCCTGTGCAACGATGCTTGGTTTCAGCACACAGGGCAGTAATGGGTTACATGTGCTGCTGGCTGTCCTCACTTCTGTGCTCCTTGGATGGCGGATTGGCGACTTTGGCTGCTGGCATCCCACTAAAGTTTTAGAGGCACTGACTGACTGGTGGGTCCAGCTGCTCCCACCCGGAGAAGTTCCTCGCACTCTCGCAGCCTTGGGTAATTTTATATCTGTGCGTGTATGTATATATATATATATATATTATATAGCGTGTATGTATATATATTATATATATAATATATATATAATATATATATATATATTATATATTAACGGGGCAGCTCCTAAGCTTACATTCCTGCTTTTTAAATACAGATACCACAAGAACAAAGAAAAATTGATAATAGGAGTTGATTAGAAAGTTGCTTAAAATGTCAGGCTCTAAAAAATGTGGGTTTCATATCCCTTTAACTAGCAATAGGATGGTATGTAATCTTGGGGTGGGGGGTGGGGCGTCAAAATGTATCCTTGCCTGTGTGGCCAAAAATTCTAGCACCGGGCCTGATTTGCAGCTTCTGAGAACTTGTAGTTTAGGCTTGCAAGAGTGAGCCTGCGACCACAAATTTATCCTAGGTGCAGAGATAAATCACCTCAAACTCACGTGTTCGGGGTGATTGAGAAGCCCTTCTCAATTGGTTGCCCAAGAGCAGGGGCAGGATTTAACAACAGAGCTCTTCTGCAGTCTTAAATTTTGGCAGTGACAATTGCAGGAGGACAGTATGTCTGCTTGTGAACTTGTGCACCTGCAGCATGTTATACATGCTAGTATCAGTCTAGGTAAAGAAGTCATCCTGCTTCGTGGTTTGTGTGTTTTATATATTGTCACCATTGTTTGATTCATTATGCAGAGCCACCACTGATTTCCTATATTGTTCAGAGCCACCACTCTGAGCTAGTGATGTATGGGATATACAATCCTACCAGGAGGGGCAAAATTTCCCAAACCTCAAAATGCCTATAAATACACCCCTCACCACACCCACAATTCAGTTTTACAAACTTTGCCTCCTATGGAGGTGGTGAAGTAAGTTTGTGCTTGAATTTTATGATTTCTTCTATGATAAGCACTTCTAAGCATTCTGAAGCCCAATTCCTCTCAGAGTACAATGTTTGTCAGAGGGATGTGAAGAGAGTATCACCTGTTTGATTTTATGGTTTTCCTTGCAGGAATCTTTTCAAGAGTTCTCTGTTATCGGTCGTAGGGATTAATCTCCTACCTCCCTTTTCAGATTGACGATATACTCTTATATACCATTACCTCTGCTGATAGCTTTCGGTACTGGTTTGGCTATCTGCTATATATGGATGGGTGTCTTTCGGTAAGAATGTATCATTATTTTAAGACACTCTCAGCTATGGTTTGGCGCTTTATGTATTAATATAAAGTTTTAAATATATGTATTTTACTTATATTTGCCATGAGTCAGGTCTATGTGTATTTCACTTTGCAGTCCAGCAGTTTCATCATGGGAATCATGTTTAGGAAGTTTGTCTTACCTAGGGTATAGTCTTTTTTCAATTGACTTGTTTTTTCTTTGAAAACTTGCGGGCAAAAGGGAGCAAAATGCTGTTATTTATTGCGTCATTCTTGGCGAGAATTTGTTTGGGGCGCAAATGTGCGTCAGTCATGACAGAAGTTTGTCATTTCCTGCGTTAAGAGGCAAGTTCGTAATTTCCTGTGTTTTAGTTAACGCTAGGTTGTTTGGCACGAGATTGTGTTATGACGCGAGTTGTGTAATTTCCAGATTCTCAACTTCCTTTTGCGTTGTGTGTCATACTTGGCGCCAAAAAATTTAGTTTTATTTTACCTCACTTCCTATATGCTCCTTGCCTTCTTTATGCTCAGAGGGCTATGCTATTTGCTTTTTTTGGCCAAAGTTTGCACTTGCATTTTTCCCATTCCTGAAACTGCTATATGTGGAAATAAGATATTTCTGTTTAATGTTATTTTTCTTTTTTTGCATTTTACAAGATGTCTCAATCTGATCCTGTCTCAGAAGCTGCTGTAGGAACCATGCTGCCTGAACACAGTTCTACCAAAGCTAAGTGTATCTGTTGTAAGCTAGTGGAGATTATATCTCCAGCTGTAGTATGTAACAGTTGTCATGATAAGCTTTTGAATGCAGAGAAGGTTTCATTTAGTGCTAGTACAGTATCTGTTGTTCCTTCAACATCTAAAGTACATGATATCCCTGTTGATATGAAAAATTATATTGCTGATGCGATACAGAAGGCTATGGCTGCTATACCGCCTTCAAATAAACGTAAAAGGTATTTTAAAACTTCTCATAATACTGATGAAATTTGTAATGACCAACAACATACTGATATATCCTCCTCTGATGAGGATCTCTCTGGTTCAGAGGATCCTACTTCAGACATTGACACTGATAAATCATCTTATCTTTTTAAGATTGAGTATATTCGTTCTTTGTTAAAAGAAGTGTTAATAACTTTGGATATTGAAGAGTCTGGTCCTCTTGATAATAAATCCAGTAAATGCTTAAATTCTGTCTATAAACCTCCTGTGACTACTCCTGAGGTTTTTCCTGTTCCCGATGCCATTTCTGATGTGATTGCTAAGGAATGGTCTAAGCCTGGTACTTCTTTAGTTCCTTCTTCAAGGTTTAAAAAGTTGTATCCTTTGCCAGTGGCTAGATTAGAGTTTTGGGAAAAAGTCCCTAAGGTTGATGGGGCTATTTCTACTCTTGCTAAACGTACTACTATTCCTATGGAAGATAGTACCTCTTTTAAGGATCCTTTAGATAGGAAAATTGAATCTTATCTAAAGAAAGCTTATTTGCATTCTGGCTATATGCTCAGACCTGCCATTTCTATGGCTGATACTGCGGCTGCATCAACTTTTTGTTGGATAGCTTAGCACAACGGGAAAAAGACTCTGATTTGCATAGCATTGTTTGTTTGCTTCAACATGATAATTATTTTTCTGTGATGCTATTTTTGATATCATCAAGATAAATGTTAAATCTATGTCTTTAGCTATTTTAGCTACAATAGCTTTATGGCTCAAATCATGGAATGCTGACATGGTATCTAAATCTAGGTTACTATCTCTTTCATTCCAGGGTAATAATTTGTTTGGTTCCCAGTTGGATTCAATTATTTCCACTATTACTGGAGGGAAGGGAGTTTTTTTGCCTCAAGATAAAAAGTCTAAAGGCAAATCTATAGCTTCTAATCGGTTTCATTCCTTTCAACAGAATAGAGAACAGAAAACCACTCCTTCCCCTAAGGACTCAGGCTCCAATTTGAAGCCTTCCTCAAGTTGGAATAAATCCAAGCCTTTCAAGAAACCAAAGCCAGCCCCCAAGACTGCATGAAGGTGTGGCCCTTGATCTAGTTTTACTGACGGGGGCAGATTGAAATTATTTCAAGACGTTTGGGCAGGTTCCATTCAGAATAATTGGATTCAATAATAATAGATATTTCTTTGCATACGTAAATTATCCATTTATAAAGGCCTTCCGGGAGTATTTTTGTAACAATGTATAGTTTTGCTTATTTTTTTAAAACGTGTTGATTTTCAGACTTCTAACCAACCCCCAAAGTGTCAGATGTATACAATCATATATAGACTTATGTTGGTCTAATCTGTCTTCATATGCAGGGCAGGGAGGAGTGGGGGTGTCTGCTCTTCCTGTTTTCTCATCCCTTTTCACAGGGTGTCCCAGCCTAACCTCATCAACAGTGCTAAACTTGTAGCTTCAAAGCAAGTTTTTAAAAGTTTATACATTAGTTTATGTGCATATTCTTCTAAATGGTAGTGTCTATTACACACAGTTATATGAAAATTTGTGTAAACTGCCTCTTTAATGATAGAAAGGAAGCACAGGTTTGTAGCTCTGCTGCAGTTGGAGAATGTTGTTTTACACAGATGAAGACTGTATAAATTTGAACCCTTTAAAGGAACAGTAAAGTCAAAATTAAACATTCATTACTCAGAGCATGCCATTTTAAACAATTTACCAATTTACTTCTATTATCAAATTTGCTTTGATCTATTGGTATCATTTGTTGAAGAATCAACCTAGGTAGGCCTATAGAATTTTAGGAGTGTGTACTTGTCATTAACACTCTATGGCAGTAGTGTTTGCATCTATGTATAACATTGCTATGGACATTGTGGCAAATACTACTTACAGCAGGCACACTCCACAGCTCACCTACAGTAGGATTACTCTTTAACAAAGGATACCAAAGAATTAAGCAAAATTGAAAATAGAAGTAAATTGGAAAGCTTAAAATCTCATGCTTTATCCAATCCCTTTAACTTTAATTTTGTCTTTACTGTCCCTTTAAGGGGTCAATTTACCAAAGGCTTTCGCCAGCCTTTGAGTCCCTACGGCTGCAGGTTCTCACAAGAGAACCTGCTCGCCATATTTAACAAGCAGCGGCCATCATACCGCTGCTTTCCTAACCTTTCGCCACCTCTAAGGTGGCAAAATTCAATCTCTGTGGTCTAGTCTGACCGTGAGATTGACAGCTCCTGCTCGTGCGTGATTGGCTGTGCACGGGCAGGGGGCGGGATTGCACAAGAGTGCAAAATAGCGCTTGTGTGCAATGGTAAATTCCTCCTGGGAAATTTGCCCTGTATATGTGTATATGCGCCCCTGTCCGCCTCAGCTTGATAAATCTAACCTAAGTATGGCATTCTAGCAAGCGTTTGGTCACTTCTTGATTTGTTAGGTCTGCTTGTAAGTGATACTTCTGAGGTATTTGGATTCAATTTAGTCAATACTCTCTGTTAACCACATTGTTTCTGGGTACACAAATCTCAGGCTTTCTTACAGATTCAGACAATGAGTCTATGTCAGAAATTGATCCAGCCCTTTTATCTCAGATCAGCTTGACTTTGAGCTTGTGGTTGTTGTTTCAGTCCTGCTACAGCATTTGTAGTTCCAGGTTTATGCTATTTGTTATTTATTTGCACTTGTGGTTTTATGTTAACATGCTGTTATCTTGGCTCCCTTATGCAGTACTTACCACTGTAAATGGTTCCTTTATGAAGCATCAGGACAGGAACATTAAAACTTGGCCTCCACTAAAGGTAAAATATGCCAAATCCCACTCTATTGTAGTATTTAAGCAAAAGAATATAAGAAATATACAGCATTTATTATTATCATATGCTAGGAAAAAATATATTATGATACATTAGAATTTATATCAACAAATAACAGAACAAAAAATAACAAACATAAATTACTTTATTATTAATTATATACATTTTAATGTATCTGCCCATTTTTCAGATAACCACCTCAGTCATTGGCAACACATGAACAGTCTTCCTCTAGTTCTTTCACCCAAAATAAACTTAATTCCTAAATCAAGTATGATCTGCTTTTGTGTATTAGTTGGTTGGATCTTGACATAGTATACACATTTTTAATATAGTTTTAGATCTGATTCGCTGAGTGTATTTGTGCATTATGTTGCTCTATTTTTAAACTGATTTGAAACCCAAAATTTGTATTTTATAATTAATATAGAGCAGGCAATTTTAGATACATTTTAAATGTATGTCTATTATAACATTTTCTTCATTCTCTTTGTTGGAAAGCAGGAATGTAAACTCAGAAGAGTGCATGTGTCAGGAGCACTATATAGCAGCAGTTTTGCAAGATTGTTATCCATTTGCAAGAGCACTATATGGCAGCACTATATCCTGACATGTAATGCAAGTGCACAAATGTAATTTGTTTCCTATCCCTTTAAGTACTCATTCATTAAATCCATAACCCCTGGAAAATAAGTTAACTCCCTGCTAAAATAACTAAAGGGACATCTTTGTTTCCTATTGAGTCTAATTTCACTTTCATCTTACATTATTTATTCAGCCAATATTTTACTATAAACCTACAATTTCTTTCATGTAATTAGCAAGAGTCCATGAGCTAGTGACGTATGGGATATACATTCCTACCAGGAGGGGCAAAGTTTCCCAAACCTTAAAATGCCTATAAATACACCCCTCACCACACCCACAATTCAGTTTTACAAACTTTGCCTCCGATGGAGGTGGTGAAGTAAGTTTGTGCTAGATTCTACGTTGATATGCGCTTCGCAGCAAGTTGGAGCCCGGTTTTCCTCTCAGCGTGCAGTGAATGTCAGAGGGATGTGAGGAGAGTATTGCCTATTTGAATGCAGTGATCTCCTTCTACGGGGTCTATTTCATAGGTTCTCTGTTATCGGTCGTAGAGATTCATCTCTTACCTCCCTTTTCAGATCGACGATATACTCTTATATTTACCATTACCTCTGCTGATTCTCGTTTCAGTACTGGTTTGGCTTTCTACAAACATGTAGATGAGTGTCCTGGGGTAAGTAAATCTTATTTTCTGTGACACTCTAAGCTATGGTTGGGCACTTTGTTTATAAAGTTCTAAATATATGTATTCAAACATTTATTTGCCTTGACTCAGAATGTTCAACATTCCTTATTTTTCAGACAGTCAGTTTCATATTTGGGATAAATGCATTTGTTTCAATCATTTTTTCTTACCTTAAAAAATTTGACTTTTTCCCTGTGGGCTGTTAGGCTCGCGGGGGCAGAAAATGCTTCATTTTATTGCGTCATTCTTGGCGCGGACTTTTTTGGCGCAAAAATGTTTTTCTGTTTCCGGCGTCATACGTGTCGCCGGAAGTTGCGTCATTTTTTGACTTTTTTTGCGTCAAAAATGTCGGCGTTCCGGATGTGGCGTCATTTTTGGCGCCAAAAGCATTTAGGCGCCAAATAATGTGGGCGTCTTTTTTGGCGCTAAAAAATATGGGCGTCACTTTTGTCTCCACATTATTTAAGTCACATTATTTATTGCTTCTGGTTGCTAGAAGCTTGTTCACTGGCATTTTTTTCCCATTCCTGAAACTGTCATTTAAGGAATTTGATCAATTTTGCTTTATATGTTGTTTTTTTCTTTTACATATTGCAAGATGTTCCACGTTGCAACTGAGTCAGAAGATACTTCAGGAAAATTACTGCCCAGTGCTGGAGCTACCAAGCTAAGTGTATCTGCTATAAACTTTTGGTATCTGTTTCTCCAGCTGTTGTTTGTATTGCATGTCATGTCAAACTTATAAATGCAGATAAAATTTCCTTTAGTACTGTTACATTACCTGTTGCTGTTCCGTCAACATCTAATACTCAGAGTGTTCCTGATAACATAAGAGATTTTATTTTTTAAATCCATTAAGAAGGCTATGTCTGTTATTTCTCCTTCTAGTATACATAAAAGTCTTTTAAAACTTCTCTTTTTTCAGATGAATTTTTAAATGAACATCATCATTCTGATACTGATAATGGTTCTTCTGGTTCAGAGGTTTCTGTCTCAGAGGTTGATGCTGATAAATCTTTGTATTTGTTCAAGATGGAATTTATTCGTTCTTTACTTAAAGAAGTATTATTTGCATTAGAAATAGAGGATTCTGGTCCTCTTGATACTAAATGTAAACGTTTAAATAAGGTTTTTAAATCTCCTGTAGTTATTCCAGAAGTGTTTTATCTCCCTGATGCTATTTCTGAAGTAATTTCCAGGGAATGGAATAATTTGGGTAATTTATTTACTCCTTCTAGACGTTTAAGCAATTATATCCTGTGCCATCTGACAGATTAGAGTTTTTTGGGACAAAAATCCCTAAGGTTATGGGGCTGTCTCTACTCCTGCTAATGTACTACTATTCCTACGGCAGATAGTACTTCATTTAAGGATCCTTTAGATAGGAAAATGGAATCCTTTCTAAGAAAAGCTTACTTATGTTCAGGTAATCTTCTTAGACCTGCTATATTTTTAGCGGATGTTGCTGCAGCTTCAACTTTTTGGTTTAGAAGCTTTAGCGCAACAAGTAACAGATCATAATTTTATAGCATTATTATTATTCTATAACATGCTAATAATTTTATTGGTGATACCATCTTTTGATATCATTAGAGTTGATGTCAGGTATATGTCTCTAGCTATTTTAGCTAGAAAAGCTTTATGGATTAAACTTGGAATGCTGATATGTCTTCTAAGTCAACTTTGCTTTCCCTTTCTTTCCAGGGTAAATAATCATTTTCGTTCCTTTCCTCACAACAAGGAACAAAAGCCCGATCCTTCATCCTCAGGAGCGGTATCAGTTTGGAAACTATTTCCAGTTTGGAATATATCCAAGCCTTATAGAAACCTATAGCCAGCTCCTAAGTACCTATGAAGGTGCGGCCCTTATTCCAGCTCAGCTGGTATGGGGCAGATTACGTTTTCTTCAAAGAAATTTGGATCAATTCCGTTCTCAATCTCTGGTTTCAGAACATTGTTTCAGAAAGGTACAGAATTGGCTTCAAGTTAAGGCCTCCTGCTAAGAGATTTTTTTCTTTCTCGTGTCCCAGTTAACACAGCAAAGGCTCAGCATTTCTGAAATGTGTTTCAGATCTAGAGTTGGCTGGAGTATTTATGCCAGTTCCAGTTCTGGAACAGGGGCTGGGGTTTTATTTTATCTCTTCATTGTACCAAAGAAGGTCAATTCCTTCAGACCAGTTCCGGATCTATCATTATTGAATCGTTATGTTAGGATACCAACATTCAAGATGGTTACTGTAGGACTATCCTGCCTTTTGTTTAGCAAGGGCATTATAGGTCTACAATAGATTTACAGGATGTGTATCTGCATATTCCGATTCATCCAGATCACTTTTAGTGTCTGAGATTCTCTTTTTAGACAATCATTACCAGTTTTTTGGCTCTACCGTTTGGCCTAGCCTCAGTTCCAAGAATTTTTTTCAAAGGTTCTCGGTGCCCTTCTTTCTGTAATCAGAGAACAGGGTTTTGGTATTTCCTTATTTGGACGATATCTTGGTACTTGCTCAGTCTTCTCATTTTCGAAGAATCTCATACGAATCGACTTGTGTTGTTTCTTCAAGTTCATGGTTGGAGGATCAATTTACCAATCAATTCATTGATTCCTCAGACAAGGGTAACCTTTTTAGGTTTCTAGATAGATTCAGTGTCTATGACTCTGTCCTTGTCAGACAAGAGAAGTTTAACATTGATATCAGCTTGTCAAAACCTTCAGTCACAATCATTCCCTTTGGTAGCCTTATGCATGGAAATGTTGGGTCTTAGGACTGCCGCATCAGATGCGATCTCCTTTGCTCGTTTTCACATGCGACCTCTTCAGCTCTGTATGCTGAACCAATGGTGCAGGGATTACTCAAAGATATCTCAATTAATATCTTTAAACCGATTTTACGACACTCTCTGACATGGTGGACAGATCACCATCGTTTAGTTCAGGGGGCTTCTTGTTCTTCCGACCTGGACTATAATCTCAACAGATGCAAGTCTTACAGGTTGGGGAGCTGTGTGGGGGTATCTGACGGCACAAGGGGTTTGGGAATCTCAGGAGGAGAGATTTCCGATCAATATTTTGGAACTCCGTGCAATTTTCAGAGCTCTTCAGTCTTGGCCTCTTCTGAAGAGAGAGTTGTTCATTTGTTTTCAGATAGACAATGTCACAACTGTGGCATACATCAATCATCAAGGAGGGACTCACAGTCCTCTGGCTATGAAAGAAGTATCTCGAATTTTGGTTTGGGCGGAATCCAGCTCCTGTCTAATCTCTGCGGTTCATATCCCAGGTATGGACAATTGGAAAGCGGATTAAATCAGTCGCCAAACGTTGCATCCGGGCGAATGGTCTCTTCACCCAGAGGTATTTCTTCAGATTATTCAAATGTGGGAACTTCCAGAAATAGATCTGATGGCTTCTCATCTAAACAAGAAACTTCCCAGGTATCTGTCCAGATCCCGGGATCCTCAGGCGGAGGCAGTGGATGCATTATCACTTCCTTGGAAGTATCATCCTGCCAATATCTTTCCGCCTCTAGTTTTTCTTCCAAGAGTAATCTCCAAGATTCTGAAGGAATGCTTGTTTGTTCTGCTGGTAGCTCCGGCATGGCCTCACAGGTTTTGGTATGCGGATCTTGTCCGGATGGCCTCTTGCCAACCGTGGACTCTTCCGTTAAGACCAGACCTTCTGTCTCAAGGTCCTTTTTTCCATCAGGATCTGAAATCCTTAAATTTAAAGGTATGGAGATTGAACGCTTGATTCTTGGTCAAAGAGGTTTCTCTGACTCTGTGATTAATACTATGTTTCAGACTCGTAAATCTGTATCCAGAGAGATATATTATAGAGTCTGGAAGACTTATATTTCTTGGTGTCTTTCTCATCATTTTTCTTGGCATTCTTTTAGAATACCGAGAATATTACAGTTTCTTCAGGATGGTTTAGATAAGGGTTTGTCCACAAGTTCCTTGAAAGGACAAATCTCTGCTCTTTCTGTTCTTTTTCACAGAAAGATTGCTATTCTTCCTGATATTCATTGTTTTGTACAAGCTTTGGTTCGTATAAAGCCTGTCATTAAGTCAATTTCTCCTCCTTGGAGTTTGAATTTGGTTCTGGGGGCTCTTCAAGCTCCTCCATTTGAACCTATGCATTCATTGGACATTAAATTACTTTCTTGGAAAGTTTTGTTCCTTTTGACCATCTCTTCTGCCAGAAGAGTTTATGAATTATCTGCTCTTTCTTGTGAGTCTCCTTTTCTGATTTTTCATCAGGATAAGGCGGTGTTGCGAACTTCTTTTGAATTTTTACCTAAGTTGTGAATTCCAACAACATTAGTAGAGACATTGTGGTTCCTTCATTATGTCCTAATCCTAAGAATTCTAAGGAGAAATCATTGCATTCTTTGGATATTGTTAGAGCTTTGAAATATTATGTTGAAGCTACTAAGTCTTTCCGAAAGACTTCTAGTTTATTTGTTATCTTTTCCGGTTCTAGAAAGGCCAGAAAACTTCTGCCATTTCTTTGGCATCTTGGTTGAAATCTTTAATTCATCTTGCCTATGTTGAGTCGGGTAAAACTCCGCCTCAGAGGATTACAGCTCATTCTACTAGGTCAGTTTCTACTTCCTGGGCGTTTAGGAATGAAGCTTCGGTTGATCAGATTTGCAAAGCGGCAACTTGGTCCTCTTTGCATACTTTTACCAAATTCTACCATTTTGATGTATTTTCTTCTTCTGAAGCAGTTTTTGGTAGAAAAGTACTTCAGGCAGCGGTTTCAGTTTGAATCTTCTGCTTATGTTTTTCATTAAACTTTATTTTGGGTGTGGATTATTTTCAGCAGGAATTGGCTGTCTTTATTTTATCCCTCCCTCTCTAGTGACTCTTGTGTGGAAAGATCCACATCTTGGGTAGTCATTATCCCATACGTCACTAGCTCATGGACTCTTGCTAATTACATGAAAGAAAACATAATTTATGTAAGAACTTACCTGATAAATTCATTTCTTTCATATTAGCAAGAGTCCATGAGGCCCGCCCTTTTTTGTGGTGGTTATGATTTTTTTGTATAAAGCACAATTATTCCAATTCCTTATTTTATATGCTTTCGCACTTTTTTCTTATCACCCCACTTCTTGGCTATTCGTTAAACTGAATTGTGGGTGTGGTGAGGGGTGTATTTATAGGCATTTTAAGGTTTGGGAAACTTTGCCCCTCCTGGTAGGAATGTATATCCCATACGTCACTAGCTCATGGACTCTTGCTAATATGAAAGAAATGAATTTATCAGGTAAGTTCTTACATAAATTATGTTTTTCTAATATGCTTTGTTCTCTTTGTATCCTTTGTGAAAAGCATCTATGGGTAGGCTCAGGTGCAGCAATGCACTACTGGGAGCTAGCTGCTGATTGGTGGCCGCACATATATGCCTCTTCTTATTGGCTTACCTAATGTGTTCAGCTCGCTTTCAGTGCATTGCTGCTTTTTCAACAAAGGATACCTAGAGAATGACTCAAGTTTGGTAATAGAAGTAAATTGGAAAGTTGTGTAAAATTATACAGTTTATCTAAATCACAAAAGAAAAATTGTGTTTCTTTGGACCACTTTGTACTCAGCATTTTTGTTATTTAAAATCAGTCATTATCTCCTATTAATTTATATTGCCTTGCGAATTTAAGAAGGCCCTTTTTCCATAAAGATAATAGTAGTTGATCTAATTACCCAGTTCCTGTCAATCACATGCACTTCCAACTTATTTAAATATTTAAATAATGTTTAAGCTGCAAAGATGTCTGCAATCAATGTCATTTACCTGCCAGCTGTGGGGAGTACATTGGCTGCTCTTCAGCGTTAGAAGAACCCTCCAGTTCTTCTTTCTCACTCTCAAGAAGAAAGCTATTTGCTTTCCAAGTTTTAGCTAATTCATTTATAGTGGAAATATTACTCTTTGTTTCATATACTGCTGGTATTAATTATGCATTGTTTTATGCGTTATGGTATGATTTTGTTAAGCTTTTTTAGATCATACTTCAGCATAAACAAACTCATAATACGTTTAGAAAACATATATTTGCAGTATTTTGATAAAATATTCCTTCACCCAGATAGTGGTCAGCCCATAAGTGTATTATGAGTCATAGCACATTATGGTTATATGCACTATTATGATTTATTGCATACTTAATTAGGCTATGGGTCTTTTCTTAATGCATATTATTGACCTCAAGCTATTTGTGTCTTTTTTTTTCCAAATAAAAATCTTATAGTGATATATGGGCCTCTAGTTATCAAGCCGTCAACCTCAAATACGCTGGAATTCCGCAGCGTATTTGTGGCGAGGCTGATTCACCTAAATTATCAAGCCCTATACACCGGCAAAAGTAGAATTTTGTGACGTAAGCTACGATCCGCCGGACTCAGTCCGACACAGATCGATTCTTAGGTCACTCCAGATGTGCCGAACGCAAGTTCGGCACAATCTGACTACTTTTGAAAGTTATCAAATGACTAGCAGGTACGCTCGGCACTTTTCCGGCCCAGCGTACCTGGTTTTGAGGCGGATCCCATAGGAATCAATGGGAGTCTGACCATAGCGAAAGTTCATGTTCGCTGCTGCCCGACATCCCATTGATTCCTATGGGAAATGTCTGCACCTAACACCCTAACATATACCCCGAGTCTAAACACCCCTAATCTGCCCCCATACACCGCCGCCACCTATATTAAACATGTTAACCCCAAAACCGCCGCTCCCGGAGCCCACCGCCACTCTAATAAACTTATTAACCCGAAAACCGCCTCTCCCGGAGCCCACCGCCACTCTAATAAACTTATTAACCCCTAAACCGCCGCTCCCGGACCCCGCCGCAAATATAATACATTTCTTAACCCCTATCCTGCCGATCCCGTACCCCGCCGCAACTAAATAAATTGTTTAACCCCTAAACCTCCGCTGCTGGACCCGCCGCCACCTATATTAAACTTATTAACCCCTAATCTGCCCCCCCTACACCGTCGCCACCTATAATAAATTTATTAACCCCTATCCTGCCCCCCCTATACCGCCACCATCTATATTAAACTAATTAACCCCTAAACCTAAGTCTAACCCTAACCCTAACAGCCCCTAACCTTAAATATTATTTTAATAAATCTAAATAAAAATGACTCTTATTAACTAAGGCCTAGATTTAGAGTTGGGCAGTAGCCGTCAAAACCAGCGTTAGAGGCTCCTAAGGCTGGTTTTGGGCTACCGCCGGTATTTGGAGTCAGTCAGGAAAGGGTCTAACGCTCACTTTGCAGCCGCAACTTTTCCATACCGCAGATCCCCTTACGTCAATTGCGTATCGCATCTTTTCAATGGGATCTTTCTAAGGCCGGTATTTAGAGTCGTGGCTGAAGTGAGCGTTAGAAATCTAACGACAAAACTCCAGCCGCAGAAAAAAGTCAGTAGTTAAGAGCTTTCTGGGCTAACGCCGGTTTATAAAGCTCTTAACTACTGTGCTCTAAAGTACACTAACACCCATAAACTACCTATGTACCCCTAAACCGAGGTCCCCCCACATCGCCGCCACTATATTTAATTTTTTTAACCCCTAATCTTCCGCTCCGTACACTGCCGCCAACTACGTTATCCCTATGTACCCCTAATCTGCTGCCCCTAACACCGCCGACCCCTATATTATATTTATTAACCCCTAATCTGACGCCCCCGCTATCGCTGACCCCTGCATATTATTATTAACCCCTAATCTGCCGCTCCGTACACCACCGCCACCTACATTATAGCTATGTACCCCTAATCTGCTGCCCCTAACACAGCCGACCCCTATATTATATTTATTAACCCCTAATCTGCCCCCCTCAACGTCGCCTCCACCTGCCTACACTTATTAACCCCTAAACTGCCGAGCGGACCGCACCGCTACTATAATAAAGTTATTAACCCCTAATCCGCCTCACTCCCGCCTCAATAACCCTATAATAAATAGTATTAACCCCTAATCTGCCCTCCCTAACATCGCCGACACCTAACTTCAATTATTAACCCCTAATCTGCCGACCGAATCTCGCCGCTACTGTAATAAATGGATTAACCCCTAAAGCTAAGTCTAACCTTAACCCTAACACCCCCTTAAATTAAATATAATTTAAATCTAACAAAATAAATTAACTCTTATTAAATAAATTATTCCTATTTAAAGCTAAATACTTACCTGTAAAATAAACCCTAATATAGCTACAATATAAATTATAATTATATTATAGCTATTTTAGGATTTATATTTATTTTACAGGTAACTTTGTATTTATTTTAACCAGTTACAATAGCTATTAAATAGTTAAGAACTATTTAATAGCTAAAATAGTTAAAATAATTACAAAATTTCCTGTAAAATAAATCCTAACCTAAGTTACAATTAAACCTAACACTACACTATCAATAAATGAATTAAATAAAATACCTACAATTACCTACAATTAAACCTAACACTACACTATCAATAAATAAATTAAATACAATTCCTACAAATAAATACAATGAAATAACCTAACTAAAGTACAAAAAATAAAAAAGAACTAAGTTACAAAAAATAAAAACATGTTTACAAACATTAGAAAAATATTACAACAATTTTAAACTAATTACACCTACTCTAAGCCCCCTAATAAAATAACAAAGCCCCCCAAAATAAAAAAATGCCCTACCCTATTCTAAATTAAAAAAGTTCAAAGCTCTTTTACCTTACCAGCCCTGAACAGGGCCCTTTGCGGGGCATGCCCCAAAGAATTCAGCTCTTTTGCCTGTAAAGAAACCCACATGCAATACCCCCCCCAGCATTACAACCCACCACCCACATACCCCTAATCTAACCCAAACCCCCCTTAAATAAACCTAACACTAAGCCCCTGAAGATCTTCCTACCTTATCTTCACCCTGCCAGGTTCACCGATCCGTCCTCGGAAGTCTTGATCCAAGCCTCGGAAGTGTTGATCCAAGCCCAAGCGGGGGGCTGAAGAGTGACGTCCATCCTCGGGCTGAAGTCTGGATCCAATCGGAACAGCCAATAGAATGCAAGCTCAATCTAATTGGCTGATTGGATCAGCCAATCCAATTGAATTTGAATCTGATTGGCTGATTGAATCAGACAATCAGATTTTTCCTACCTTAATTCCAATTGGCTAATAGAATCCTATCAGCCAATCGGAATTCGAGGGACGCCATCTTGGATGACGTCCCTTAAAGGGAACCTTCATTCGGCGAGTAGGCATTGGTTGAAGAGGATGGATCCACGTCGGCTGGGAAGAAGATGGCTCTGCTCCGGATGGATGAAGATTGAAGACGCCGCCTGGATGAAGACTTCTATCGGATGGAAGACCTCTTCAGCACCCCTTGGATGATGACTTCTATCGGATGGAAGACCTCTTCAGCGCCCCTTGGATGATGACTTCGGCCAGGCTGGGTGAACACGATTCAAGGTAGGGAGATCTTCAGGGGGGTAGTGTTAGGTTTATTTAAGGGGGGTTTGGGTGGGTTAGAGTAGGGGTATGTGGATGGTGGGTTTTAATGTTGGGGGGATTGTATTTTTTTTTACAGGTAAAAGAGCTGATTACTTTGGGGCAATGCCCCGCAAAAAGCCCTTTTAAGGGCTGGTAAAAGAGCTGATTACTTTGTAATGTAGAATAGGGTAGGGACTTTTATTATTTTTTTTTATTATTATTTTATTAGGGGGCTTAGATTAGGTGTAATTAGTTTAACATTCTTGTAATTTTTTTTATTTTCTGTAATTTAGTGTTTGTTTGTTTTTGTAATTTAGTTTAGTTTATTTAATTGTATTTAATTGTAGGTATTGGTAGCTAATTTATTTAATTAATTTAATGATAGTGTAGTGTTAGGTTTAATTGTAACTTAGGTTAGGATTTATTTTACAGGTAATTTTGTATTTCTTTTAGCTAGGTAGTTATTAAATAGTTAATAACTATTTAATAACTATTGTACCTAGTTAAAATAAATACAAAGTTACCTGTAAAATAAATATAAATCCTAAAATAGCTACAATGTAATTATTAATTACATTGTAGCTATATTAGGGTTTATTTTATAGGTAAGTATTTAGTTTTAAATAGGAATAATTAATTTAATACGAGTAATATTATTTAGATTTATTTAATTAATATTTAAGTTAGGGGGGTGTTAGGGTTAATGTTAGACTTAGGTTTAGGGGTTAATAATTTTATTATAGGTTGCAGCGGTATAGGGGGGCAGGATAGGGGTTAATTAGTTTACTATAGGTGGCGGCGGGGTCCGGGAGCGGTGGTTTAGAGGTTAAACAATTTATTTAGTTGCGGTGGGGTACGGGATCCGCAGGATAGGGGTTAATAAATTTATTGTAGGTGGCGGCGGTATAGGGGGGCAGGATAGGGGTTAATAAATGTATTATAGGTGGCGACGGTGTAGGGGGCAGATAAGGGGTTAATAAGTTTAATATAGGTGGCGGGGTCCGGGAGCAGCGGTTTAGGGGTTAAACAATTTATTTAGTTGCGGTGGAGTAAGGGATCCGCAGGATAAGGTTTAATAAATTTATTATAGGTGGCGGTGGTATAGGGGGGGCAGGATAGGGGTTAATAGGTATTATGTAGGTGACGGAGGGGTCCGTGAGCGGCGGTTTAGGGGTTAATACATTTATTATAGTTGCGGCGGGGTCTAGGAGCGGTGGTTTAGGGGTTAATAACTTTATTTAGTTGCGGGGGGCTCCAGGGGCGGTAGTATAGGGGGTAGAACAGTATCGTATAGTGTGAGTGCTTAGTGACAGCTTATCAATAAAGCTGTAGGAAATCCGAAGAGCAGCGAGATCGGATGAGTGATAACTATTACAGTCCGCTGCTCATTGCCCCGTACTTGGTGCGCGGCTTTTTGACAGCTTTTTTGATAACTTTGGCGAACGTATTCAGGTCCGCGGCGGAGATGGTAGGCGAGCTTAGGCGAGCGAATTGGGGCCGGCGAAGGCAGGCACGTACGGAGGTTGATAACTAGAGGCCATGGGCTTAATTTGTGCTATTATATATGTAAAAGTACAAATAAATATTAAAAGATAATTAAAAATAAAGATGTACTAAGGCTATTCATTATGCTGTCTCAATTTTTAATCTTGTTTCAGCCCCTCTAAAAAATATTAAGTCCCAAAAATGGAAATTCTAGTCTTGGTAAATAATTTACGCCTAGATTTAGAGTTCTGCGTTAGCCGTCCAAACCAGCGTTAGGGGGTCCTAATGCTGGTTTTGGCCGCCCGCTGGTATTTAGAGTCAGTCATTAAAGGGTCTAACGCTCACTTTCCAGCTGCAACTTTTCCATACCGCAGATCCCCTTACGTCAATTGCGTATCCTATCTTTTCAATGGGATCTTTCTAACGCTGGTATTTAGAGTCTTGGCTGAAGTGAGCGTTAGAAATCTAACGACAAAACTCCAGCCGCAGAAAAAAGTCAGGAGTTAAGAGCTTTATGGGCTAACGCCGGTTTATAAAGCTCTTAACTACGGTCCTCTAAAGTACACTAACACCCATAAACTACCTATGTACCCCTAAACCGAGGTCCCCCCACATCGCCGCCACTCTAATATTTTTTTTAACCCCTAATCTGCCGACCGCACACCGCCGCAACCTACATTATCCCTATGTACCCCTAATCTGCTACCCCTAACATCGCCGACCCTATATTATATTTATTACCCCCTAATCTGCCCCCCCCAAACGTCGCCGCTACCTACCTACACTTCTTAATCCCTAATCTGCCGACCGGACCTCGCAGCCACTATAATAAATGTATTAACCCCTAAACCGCATCACTCCCGCTTCAAAAACCCTATAATAAATAGTATTAACCCCTAATCTGCCCTCCCTAACGTCGCCGCAACCTAACTTAAAGTATTAACCCCTAATCTGCAAACCGGACCTTGCCGCTACTATAATAAATGTATTAACCCCTAAAGCTAAGTCTAACCCTAACACTAACACCCCCCTAAGTTAAATATAATTTTTATCTAACGAAATAAATTAACTCTTATTAAATAAATTAATCCTATTTAAAGCTAAATACTTACCTGTAAAATAAACCCTAATATAGCTACAATATAACGAATAATTATATTATAGCTATTTTAGGATTTATATTTATTTTACAGGCAACTTTGTATTTATTTTAACTAGGTACAATAGCTATTAAATAGTTAATAACTATTTAATAGCTACCTAGTTAAAATAATTACAAAATTACCTGTAAAATAAATCCTAACCTAAGTTACAATTAAACCTAACACTAAACTATCAATAAATTAATTAAATAAATTACCTACAATTACATACAATTAAATAAACTAAATTACAAAAAAACAAACACTAAATTACAAAAAATAAAAAAAGATTACAAGAATTTTAAACTAATTACACCTACTCTAAGCCCCCTAAAAAAATAACAAAGCCCCCCCCCAAAAAAATGCCCTACCCTATTCTAAAATAAAAAGTTAACAGCTTAAAAGGGCCTTTTGCGGGGCATGCCCCAAAGAAAACAGCTCTTTTGCATTTAAATAAACATACAATACCCCCCAACATTACAACCCACCACCCACATACCCCTAATCTAACCCAAACACCCCTTAAAAAACCTAACACTAAGCCCCTGAAGATCTCCCTACCTTATCTTCACCACGCCAGGTATCACCGATCCGTCCAGAAGAGGGTCCGAAGTCTTCATCCTATCCGGCAAGAAGAGGTCCAGAAGAGGGTCCGAAGTCTTCATCCTATCCGGCAAGAAGAGGACATCCGGACCGGTAGACATGTTCATCCAGGCGGCGTCCTCTATCTTCATCTATCCGGCGCGGAGCGGGACCATCTTGAAGCAGCCGACGTGGATCCATCCTCTTCTTCCGGCGACTCCCGACAAATGAAGGTTCCTTTAAGTGACGTCATCCAAGATGGCGTCCCTCGAATTCCAATTGGCTGATAGGATTCTATCAGCCAATCGGAATTAAGGTAGGAAAAATCTGATTAGCTGATTGAATCAGCCAATCAGATTCAAGTTCAATCCGATTGGCTGATCCAATCAGCCAATCAGATTGAGCTCGCATTCTATTGGCTGTTCCGATCAGCCAATAGAATGCGAGCTCAATCCGATTGGCTGATCCAATCAGCCAATCGGATTAAACTTGAATCTGATTGGCTGATTCAATCAGCCAATCAGATTTTTCCTAACTTAATTCCGATTGGCTGATAGAATCCTATCAGCTAATCGGAAATCGGAATTCGAGGGACGCAATAATAAAATACAGGGGTCAGCGATAGCGGGGGCAGCAGATTAGAGGTTAATAAGTGTAAGGTTAGCGGTGTTTAGACTCGGGGTTCATGTTAGGGTGTTAGGTGCAGACTTAGGAAGTGTCTCCCCATAGGAAACAATGGGGCTGCGTTAGGAGCTGAACGCTGCTTTTTTGCATGTGTTAGGTTTTTTTTCAGCTCAAACTGCCCCATTGTTTCCTATGGGGATATCGTGCACGAGCACGTTTTTGAAGCTGGCCGCGTCCGTTAGCAACGCTGGTATTTAGAGTTGCAGTGGCGGTAAATATGCCTGTACGCTCCCTTTTTGGAGCCTAACGCAGCCCTTTAGAGAACTCTAAATACCAGCGTTGTTTAAAAGGTGTGGGGGAAAAAAAACACGCGTAGCTAACGCACCCCTTCTAACGCAAAACTCTAAATCTAGGTGATAGATTTTAAATATGACAGGATCCAAGTATTTTGCATTTAATATTAGGCATAGGCCTATAGTAAATTAATTCTAAATGTGCTCACAGGCAGCAGCATTTGACGTTTGACGTTGAGTTTTGCGGTATGAGTGAAAAAGCATCGTTATGGCTCTTTTTCACTGCCGCTGGTATTACGAATTTTGCAGGTATATATGTACTGCACACTTTTTGGGCCGTAACACAACGTAACTACCGCAGCTTTTAAAAAGTCCTTTTTCAATGGGACTTCCACAGCGTATTACGAGTTTGCCTGTCTGGCCAAAAAGTGAGTGGTACAGCCTATACAGTCAAGATCCGTACCATAAACTGAAAGTCAGTAGTTATGGGTTTTTTGCTACAACGCCGTAACATAAAACTCATAACTAAAGTGCTAAAAAGTACACTAACACCCATAAACTACCTATTAACCCCTAAACCGAGGCCCTCCCGCATCGCAAACACTAAAATTAAATTATTAACCCCTAAACCGCTGCACTCCCGCAACGTAAACACTAGTTAAATATTATTAACCCCTAATCTGCTGCCCCAATGTCGTCGCCACCTACGAACACTTATTAATCCCTAATCTGCTGTCCCTAACATCGCCGCAACCTGCATTACTGTTCATAAACATGACTAAGGGTGTATAGCCCGAAACGTTGTTCTGTTTTCCTGGCTCCCAGCATGTGGTAATAAAGATAACTTCTGATTAAGGATATTGTGGTGTGACTGCTACTTTTGTGCTACTATCTCTGCAACCTACATTACTGTTACTAACCCCTAATCTGCAGCCCCCAAAATCGCTGCCACTATACTAAAGTTATTAACCCCTAAACCTAACCCTAAGTCTAAGCCTAACACCCCTAACTTTAATATAATTAAAATAAATCTAAATAAATATTACTATCATTAACTAAATAATTCCTATTTAAAACTAAATACCTGAAAATAAAACCTAAGCTAGCTACAATATAACTAATAGTTATATTGTATCTAGCTTAGGTGTTATTTTTATTTCACAGGCAAGTTTGTATTTATTTTAACTAGGTAGAGTAGTTAGTAAATAGTTATTAACTATTTAATAACTACCTAGCTAAAATAAATACAAATTTACCTGTAAAATAAAACCTAACCTGAGTTACACTAACACCTAACCTTACACTACAATTAAATAAATTACATTAATTAAATACAATTAACTAAATTACAAAACCACAAACACTAAATTACACAAAATAAAAAAGAAATTATAAAATATTTAAACTAATTACACCTAATCTAATAGCCCTATCAAAATAAAAAAGCCCCCCCAAAACTAATCTCCCCATTGCTCTGAAAAGGGCATTTGGATGGGCATTGCCCTTAAAAGGGCATCTAGCTCTTTTTCTACCCAAACCCTAATCTAAAAATAAAACCCACCCAATAAACCCTTAAAAAAAACCTAACACTAACCCCCGAAGCTCCACTTACAGTTTTTGAAGACCGGACATCCATCCTCAACGAAGCGGCAGTAGTCTTCATCCAAGTGGGCCGAAGTATTCATCCAAGCCGGTAGAAGTCTTCATCCAGACGGCATCTTCTATCTTCATCCATCCGGCGCAGAGCGGCTCCATCTTCAAGACATCCGGCGCGGAGCATCCTCTTCTTTCCACGGCTAACAAAGAATGAAGGTTCCTTTAAGGGACGCAGTCCAAGATGACGTTCCTTGAATTCCAATTGGCTGATAGAATTTTTATTGTTTATTTTGGGGGGGCTTTTTTATTTTGATAGGCCTATTAGATTAGGTGTAATTAGTTTAAATATTTGATCATTTATTTTTTATTTTGTGTAATTTAGTGTTTTTTTTTTGTAATTTAGTTAATTGTATTTAATTAATGTAATTTATTTAATTGTATTGTAAGGTTAGGTGTTAGTGTTACTCAGGTTAGGTTTTATTTTACAGGTAAATTTGTATTTATTTTAGCTAGGTAGCTAGTAAATAGTTAATAACTATTTAGTAACTAGTCTACCTAGTTAAAATAAATACAAACTTGCCTGTAAAATAAAAATAAAACCTAAGCTAGATACAATGTAACTATTAGTTATATTGCAGCCAGTGGAGGCTCCTCTATGAGCATGTGAACCCCCTGGCCCCTGATGCCCCTGATGAACACCCGGACCCCTGATGAAAAAAAAGAAGAAAAAAAAGAGTGAGAAATTAAAAAAAATAATTAAATTTTTAAAATTTTTAAAACTTTTTTGCTGATTTAAATAAAAAAAATTAATCCAGGCTCCACTGCAGTTTTAACTAAAAACATTTAAAATGGTCATTTTTAATTATTTAGGCTGAAAGTGGAATGGTCTTTTGCCTAATACTTCTATCTATCGCACATGCTGTGCAGTGCGATAGTTAGAAGTATAGGCAAAAGCCCTTTCCACTTTAAAACTGCATTGACTGCAGTGCCACCTACAGGCCAGCCTATAGCTCTCCTTACCGCACAGCTCTTAGTGTGCGAGAGCCAGCTGTCACGTGACACTCGCACACTAAGAGCTGTGTGTGTGGGAGCAACAATGTATCACTAACATTTTTAATACCATTAAATTTAAACACGTATGTATATTGATGTAATAATGTTAATTAAAACTTTATTTTTAATTTTTAAAGTATTACCTATTATTATGTGAATCGATAATAATCGTACTGATGTTAATTTCCAAAAAAAAAGAATAATCCTTATAATATCCCACAAATTGTATGTTTAAACACAATTATTAAATTTAATCTAAATATTTATATGCAAATAATATTTGTTACATTCATTAATGGTTCCGGATTTAAAAAAAAATATATTTAATGCTCGTTATTGTTAGGGAGATTCTCGCAGCGCTGAGCGCGTTATTACTAAAGCTGTATTCTACGTTGGCATCAACTATGTCGGAAATCGATAAACCGGGTCTGCATGTTTTCTTTCGGTGACGTTTTTGATGACGGGTAGGTTAAATCCCGCATGCGCAGAGTAAATCAGCCATGTTGATAACTGTGCTTATCGGTCTCGATTGGAGAAATATAAAATTTCCGAACAAAGTATCTGATAAAAGGTAAAAAAATAAAAATAAATAATATAATTACTATTTGATCTTATTTATATCGATCTGGCTATTGGTTGTCACTTTTATTTCCTGGGTTTAGTGGTCCTATTTACCTCTTCTTGTGCTGGAATAGAGCAAATCACTTGTCCCATTTACTTTACTTCTTTAATTTACTTACTATTTTACTTCTTTAATTTACTTACTACTTTACTTCTTTAATTTACTTCTTGTCCCATTTACCTCTCTTGTCTTCTTGTGCTGGAAATGGAATAGAGCAAATAACTTGTAAACAATGTACAAGCTTTGTAAATGTATAGCTAATGACGTCTCTGAGAATTTGGTGCATCTATAGTGAATCATTTGCATAATACCGCCTCTCTAGCACCCCGTAAAACTGCCACTGTAAACACTGTCTGGTACCATTGACTCATCTACATAAAGGAACATGAAAGAGGAAAAAAAAGTAAAAAGCTCTAATATATTGGTGCATCTTATACATTGGTGCATTTTATGATTCAGATAGGGCATGCAATTTTAAACAACTTTCCAATTTACTTTTATCATCAACTTTGCTTTGCTCTCTTGTGATTCTTTGCTTGTAGGCTCAAAATGATATCTAAATTGTTAAAAACTGCCTCTTATCTCAGTCCATTTTGACAGTTTTTCCCAGTTAGACAGTTCTAGTTCATCTGTGTCATATAGATGATAGTGCTCACTCCTTCTGAGTTATTTATGAGTCAGCACTGATTCGATAAAATGCAAGTCTGCCAAAAGAACTGAAATAAGGGGGCAGTCTGTAGAGGCTTAGATATAAGGTAATCACAGAGGTAAAAAGTATATTAATATAACAGTGTTATGCAAAACTGTGGAATGAGGAAAAAAGGGATTATCTATTTAAACGATAAAAATTCTGGAGTATACTGTCCCTTTAACCCCTACAAAGAAGCTAAATACTCCCCATGCTTAAAGTCAGCCACGTAAGTATCTTTTTCTATTTCTGTCGTTGTGCAACGATATTGATATTCCCTAGTTGGGTGATCTGTATGCGCTCCATTTCAGTATTTTTTGTACTCACAGTTCACCTATGTTCACACATGTCACACCACTTATACACTGAGAATAGTGTCGGCTCATTTAATGATTGAATATTAGGATTAGCACTTTGGTGTTTACATTGTGACTTAGTCGTCACCATAGCAACATAGCACAATAGCAACTGTTTATTATTGTTTTTTACTAGCACCCTGGCAGCTGATTTTTGAGTGAGAGTGCACATCCTTGCTACTACTATATATATATATATATATATATATATACATATATACACATACATATATATAGTGTGTGTATATATATATATATATATATATGTGAACCCCCATTTGAATATCCCACGAGCCGCCACTGATTGCAGCTAGCTTAGGGTTTATTTTATAGGTAAGTATTTAGTTTTAAATAGGAATTATTTAGTTAATGATAGGAATTTTTAATTAGATTTCTTTTAATTATATTAAAGTTAGGGATGTTAGGGTTAGACTTAGGGCTAGGTTTAGGGGTTAATAACTTTAGTATACTGGCAGCGACGTTGGGGGCGGCAGATTAGGGGTTAATAAATGTAGGTAGGTAGCGACAACATTGGGTGGGCAGATTAGGGGTTAATAAGTGTAGGTAGGTAGCGACGACATTGGGGCGGCAGATTAGGGGTTAATAAGTGTAGGTGGGTGGCGACGACATTGGGGCAGCAGATTATGGGTTAATAAGTATAATGTAGGTGGCGGCGATGTCAGCGGCAGATTATGGGTTAATAAGTGTAATGTAGGTGTCGGCGATGTCGGGGCGGCAGATTAGGGGTATTTAGACTCAGGGTTTTTACTTTTCATTCCCCATAGGAATCAATGGGGCTGCGTTACGGAGCTTTACGCTCCTTTATTGCAGGTGTTAGGCTTTTTTTTTAGCCGGCTGTCCTCATTGATGTCTATGGGGAAATCGTGCACGAGCACGTAAAACCAGCTCAAAGCAGCGCTGGTATTTGAGTGCGGTATGGAGCTCAATTTCGCTCAACACTGACATATTGCCTGCTAACGCTGGGTTTATGAAAACCTGTAATAGCAGTGCTATAGGGAGGTGAGCGGTGGCAATAACTTGCAAGTTAGTACTGAGCCGCTCATAACGCAAAACTCGTAATCTAGCCGTATGTTTGGTGACGGATTTCTTGGTGTAAAAGTGAAACAGACAAATCTCTGGATTTGCACAGATACTTGTGTGTTGCACTTTTACATTAATAAATCTGGCTCTAAAAATTGCTGCTGGCACGTTTGCAATTCTCTTACTATCACAAATATTCCCCATGCCTAGTATTAAAGGGCCAGTAAACCCACCAAATAATGTTATATAATTCTGCACATAGTGCAGAATTATATAATATTAGCGTAGCACCATCTTTCTAAAGCAAAGTATTTTAGAGATATTTACCTACGAAACCCCCCAACGCAAATAACTAATTTAATTACTAAGCCTCCTAACCTAACATCCCCGAAATTAACCCCAACTACATTTAAAAAAAATACTACGGTACAATTTAAAAAAAAAAAAAACTAAGATTAAATTAAATAAATCTAAAATTACAGAAAAAAAAATAAAAAAATCAAACCTAATCCAATACCCCTATGAAAATAAAAAAGCTCCCCAAAATAAAAACAATCCCTAAACTAAACTACCAATAGCCCTTAAAAAGGCCTTTTGTAGGGCATTGCCCTAAGTTATACAGTTCTTTTACCTAAAAAAATGACCAATTACCCCCTAACAGTAAAAAAATAAAAATAAAAAAAACCTAAGCTACCCATTGTCCCTAAAGGGGCATTTGTATGGTAATCGCGGAGCGGAGATGACCATGGAGCAGAACCGGCATGGAGCTTCCTCTTCATGCGGTTGCCGCACACTAAAGATTGAATGCAAGGTACCACATTTATATTGGGGTGCCTTGCATTCCTATTGGCTGAAATTTTGAAATCAGCCAATAGGATGTGAGCTACTGAAATCCTATTGGCTGATTTGAACAGGTGGGAGGTGCGTGCAAAGAGACGCGCACGCTGTCGCTCGGTGAGAGAGAGCCGAATCCAACTAGCCCCGCCACTAATCTCCTATTGCCGGAGGGTGAATCCTGCCTGGGGAGAAGTGAACAACGGAGAATCGGAAGTCCATAACGCCAAACCTGGCCGCCTGGTATCGGCCACCAGCCCGCCACCACCACTAAAGGGAAACTTGGTGAAGGTCAGCAACAGAGGGCGACCCTCACACCCCTAACAAGTCTTAAAGCTTCCTCGGAGGATATAATTCAGAGGACTGCGGACGGCAAGTGGAACTACTATCCAGCAACACCGGTGTACAGAAGGGAGGAGTCCCGGCTGTAGCCGGTGGGAAAACAACAACGCCAACGCAGAAGAAGCAACAGGACGGCAGAGCAGCTCAAGCAAGTATAGCTCATTTATACACTTGCCTTACAATGTGCTTGTCTGTGTGCCTGTGGGAAATGTGAATTGTACCGACTATAAAAGTGCTAAGGAAGGGGTGTGAGGTTGGTTGACCCAGAGCAATAGTCTACTTGAGTGACGGTCTACGGGCCTGTTCAGTGGTGGGGCCGGTGAGGGAGTAAAAAAGAACAGTCATTTTACAACTCCAGTCGTAAAAAGCTTTGCTGGAAATACCGCACAAGACCATTGATATAGTGGTCGTATAGATATATAGAGGCAAAGTGAACAAGGAATATGGAACACTAAACGCTAAAGTAAGGGAAACTAAGAGTCACAGAAGTACAGCTGGGATCAGAACTGAGCTTGTAAAATTACCAGAGCGCTGGGATATAGATTGAAATTCTGTAACTGACATTGGTTTAAAGTGCTGGTTTCCTTGAACGTCGTTTACCCCGCTTCCAGGTTAATCCCCCCCTGTGTGGGAACTCTAATACGGGTTTTGCGAGGCTGCTACAGTGAGAACAGCAGTCTTCAACAGGAGGATATTAGCCCTGTACTTTTCCTGGTGGATATGAGAAAGGGGCTGTGAATATAGAGCTGGAATCGCCAGCAGGGTCTAGCTGAGAAAGTTTGTTTACCTCCACGTCTAAAGCTGTGAAGAGGCAGAAATGAACATGATATAACATAGGCGCCTCTCTCACTGAAACAGTCTGCAGAACATTAGACTTTACTCAGCAAAAAGTCATATATTGTCACTGTATAATTCTAGGCTAGATCTATTTGTCAAGGTCATAGAAAAACTCTATATTTGCATTTATAACAGATTCATTTATACTTTAAATTTGTTGGGTAGCAGTAAATGTTGCTATAATATTTGTGTTGTGGGATCAGGCGGTACAGAAAATATTGAAGGAGTATAAACTCTCTTGTTTCTCTGTTTAGATATATACTTCACATTGATAAAATTGAATATTATCTACTAGACACCAGGTCCAGATAGTGGATTCTAGCCGATAGGGGGCGAAAGTTTAAAATCTGCTGTAAAAGGGAACGGTCAGGGTGGAAAGAACCTGATATCACAGAATAACAGTTTGAGCCATAAGCTATAAAATTATGAAACATTAATCACTAAAAAGTTTTACTAGGGGCCCAGTTGGATCCTACACTTTTGTATCTTTTTTACTCACTTTTTTTTTTTTTTTTTTCTTTTTTTTTTTTTTTTCTCTTTTTGACACATTGCAGCAACTGTTGCAATTTAGATCACGGTAGGTGATCACACACTGCAGTTAGTACTGCAAATATAGAATTAAGCTAGAATCACTATTTTTCTTTACACCACATTACACCAACATATTTCATGGAAAGGTATATCCCTAACCTTAAAGTTAAATCCCCAGCGATGCCCCCCAGGAAAGATAAAAAAGTGAAACCAACACATGAGCCAGGCTTAGAAGAAGGTACGGATCAGCAAATAACAGGCACAGAGAAACAGCTGACACTTAACCAGCTAGCAGAAATGATGTTGCCGCAATTTGATTTAGTCAAAAGGGAAATAGCCACTTTATCCTCAGAGATCAGAGCCTTTTCAAATAGGTTATTAGAAGTAGAAGAAAGGATCTCAGGGGTAGAAGATAGACAAAACATTCATGATACAAATTGGTCCAACTATGAGAATAAAATAAAATTAATGCAAGCAAAAATAGAGGACTTGGAAGACAGGTCTCGTAGAAATAACATCCGTATTATCGGATTACCAGAGACAAGCGAGTATAAAGATCTTGTCGCTTTTGCTGCAGTAATTTTACCACAACTATTAGGAATGCAGCAAAAAGAGACAATTCAGGTTGAGAGAGCACATAGAACAGGTCCGGTGAGGGAGCCCCAAGATGGTAGCAGCCGCCCAAGGATGGTCATAATCAAGTATTTAAACTTCCAACACAAAACACAGATTATGAGCCATTATAGAAAAATCCAGGGGTTTAAGATAGATATGAAGCCAATCCATTTGTTTCAGGACTTCTCAGTGGAGACGTCCTCTAAGAGAAAGGCAATGGCACCATACTGCTCAGGGTTAATCAAAGCGGGGTTTCAGGCGAACATGAGGTATCCTGCAAAAATTGTCACTTTTTTAGAAGGTAAAATGTTCATATTAAATACAGTTATGGAAGCAAAGAAATACTGTACAGAAAATGGTATAGAGTTATGACAGAATGAAAAGGGTAAGGTTTTTTTCTAAAGATAGTATTTTGGTTTAACATCGATGAGGCTATATGACAAGAATCACGATGTATTTTTGTTTCTTTTCCTCCTTTTTTTTTTTTTCCCTCTCTTTCTCCCTTTCTCTCCCCACCACCCGTTATTTACATGTTGGTTGAAGTATGTTTTTTTATTACGTCACAGGGCACTGCTAGTGGCCTTGAACACCCGATCCCGTTTGATCTCGGAAGTGGAACAGGCCAGAGTTTGGTCAGTACCGGGATGGGTATCCGCCTGGGAACACCAAGAGCGGCAGCCATGATCAGGCAAACGGAAGGGCTAAACTCTCTCCCTGACAGAGAGGTAGGAAAAGTTTTAATGCTCTATGTATTTCTTTGATTATAGTTTTTAATATAAATATTAAATTGTTATGTTGAAGTTTGTTTCTTGGAATGTGGGTGGTATCACCTCCCCCATTAAAAGAAAGAATGTGTTAAAATTGTTAAAACAGCACACGCCTGACATCATATTTTTACAAGAGCTACATTTGAAAGCAGTAGAGATACAAAAATTGCAAACTAATTGGATTACCGAGATTGTGGCAACTCCCTGCAACAATAGGAAGCGAGGCGTTGCCATAATGTTCAGTAGAAAGCTGACATATGTGGTAAAAAGTCAGATTATAGACCCTAACGGGAGGTTTTTGTTTGTAGAAATTGAAATTAATAATCAAATATGGATTCTGTGTAATATATACGGCCCAAATGAAACTGAGTCAGAATTCTGGGTGACAATAACAAATAAATTGAGGAAGTATTTGGGTCAACACATAGTAATGGAGGGTGATTTTAACGCCACAATGTGTCCAGAAATTGATAGATTACGATTTAGAGCTAAAAGGAAACATACTAGAGAGGCTAAGCTTTTGAGGAATATGGCCAAGACGTTAAAACTGCGGGACATCTGGCGTATACAGCATCCGGATGAGCGTGAATTTTCATGCGAATCAAAAGCATTTAACAATTTCTCACGTATAGACATGTTTTTGGTAAGTGAAGGATTATTGACATTAGAAATTACGTCGCATATAAAAGAAATACTCATTTCTGATCATGCGATAATTACAATGCAGATAGAGGATGCTAATATAAAAGGTCGCAATAGGAATATGTTTTCTTTCCCCAAATACATGTATTCAGATGAAAAGTTTAGAAACTTTCTGTCAGAAAAATGGAAAGAGTATTATAGACTGAACAGTTTAGGTACGTTGCGTCCAGAAGTATTATGGGAAGCAGGAAAAGCAGTTCTGCGTGGCAAAATTAAAAATTATATGGTCAAGAGGAAGAGGAAGCTAAAAGCAAGGGAAGCGCAGTTGGGTAGTCAACTTAACAACGCATACAGAAGTTACATAAATACTCCAAGCAATTATGCTTGGAAAAGATATAGAACGGCTAAAGATGAGCACGAGTCTTTTCTCAGAGAGAAGTGGGCAAGGGAAGAGATCCGCACAAGAGCATTTTGTCAGGGATATCAAGGGATCGCCTCGAAACATCTTGCCAAATTAATAAAGCATAAGAAAAGTAATAACCTGATACCATTTATCAAAGAAGGGAATAAAGCATTGATTTCAACTACTGAGACAAGAGAGGCCTTTCATAGATATTATCAGAAACTGTATGCAAAGGTGGAAATAGATCAGAATAGAATGATAGAATTCTGGCAAAAAATTCAAGTCCCCTTAATAGACTCAGCTGAGTTAGAACAGCTAAATGCCCCGATAACAGAGAGTGAGGTTAAAAGCATGATCGATAGAATCAAAACTAATAAAGCGCCAGGGCCTGACGGACTTCCGTCAGAATTTTACAAAATTATTAAAGAGGATATTGTAGGTACATTAACAGAATTATATAACGACTATTTTGTACATGGTAATTTAAATTCACAGTATTTCACGGATTCAATAGTGACATTAATACACAAGAAAGGGAAAGCTCCAGATGAAATGGGATCCTATCGTCCAATATCACTCCTGAATCAAGATTACAAAATTCTAACATCAATCATTGCAGATAGGTTGAAAAAGGGGGTGAGCAAATTAATTCACCAGGACCAATCCGGATTTATTCCGGGGAGGAACCCGGTACGGAACATGCAGAGAGTATTAGTTATTTTAGATCATTATTCCAACAGGATACAAAGACCGATTAATAAATCACAGGCAGACATGGCAATGATCACAATAGACGCAGAAAAAGCGTTTGATTCAATAATTTGGGAACACCTATTTACGACGCTTAAGAAATTCGGTCTTAATGGTAATTTGGTGCAGTTAATTAAAAAGATTTATACTGCTCCTCGATCTCAACTACTAGTTAATGGTGAATTATCTCAATTTCTAACCTTACAAAGAGGTACTAGACAAGGGTGCCCTCTGTCGCCCTTGCTTTTCGATCTCGCATTAGAACCACTGGCTGTACAAATTAGGCAAGAACTTAAAGGTATAGAACTGGGGGGGCATAACGTCGTAATCTCATTATACGCGGACGATATCATGTTACTATTACAGAACACTAAAAAGAATATCCCTAAAGGTTTGGCAATTATTAATAATTTTACAACTTTTTCGGGATACAAAATTAACAAAGAAAAGTCAGAATTGTTATGGATAAATCAAACAAGAGAGAGCCCTTTACGACATGGGTTTACAGTTGTAAAATCGTTAAAGTATCTAGGCATTAGGATAAGCAAAAATCCTAACGATTGGTATAGTTTAAATTACTCAGATTTCTTTGACAAGTTAGAGGACAGATTAAGTAAGTGGAATGTAAGATACTTATCGCTCTCCGCGAAGATAGCACTGATAAAATCGATCATCTTCCCCAAGTTACTATTTTTACTGCAAAATTTACCCATTTTTATAAACAAACGGGACATAGCAAGATATAATAGAGCATGTGCGAACTTTATCTGGGGGAAAAAGAGAAGCCGCATAGCAACTGAGAAATTGGTTCAAAGTAAAAGATGGACGGGTTTGGCCTTGCCAGACATTAAGAGATACAACATAGTTTCGCTTCTGAAATTCGGAGTGGACTGGCTAACGGAAGCCAATTATGTTACTTATTATGATTTAGAAAATAAATTAATAGAACCATTTGATCTTAAGGCCATTTTACACTACCCATTTAAGAGGTTGCCGAGTAATGTCTGCAATTATTTAACTTATGTCAATGTGGTACGGGCATGGCAGATATTTTGTGGATTAGTAGGGCAGGAATTCCATCTGTCAAAATATTTACCGTTTATTGGTACCCCGGATTTTACACCCGGATTTTTTGACAATGTGGCATTTAGAATCTGGCATAAGAAAGGGCTGAGATATTTTTTTCAATTAGTCCAGGGGGATGGGCAAGTCATGCAAACGTTTGAAGCTTTGGCTAATCAATATCAGTTGCCGACAAAAACCTTCTACGCTTACCTGCAAGCCAGAAGCTATTTATCTAAACCATTGCAAATATACCGATTCGTGTGGGATCCCGGGATTGAGGCAGGAGTGAAATTGTACGCGGGCGGGAAAAGATCAATATCATATTGGTATACACTCTTAAAAAATATAACAGGGCAAGCACATGTAAATGAAAGGGAACGGTTCTTAAGCAAGTACATTAATGAGTTTCAAGTTGAAGATATTGGTAGGAGTATAAGCCTGGCAAATGCAGCTACGAGTGTAACTAGTTGGAAAGAATCACAATTCAAGCTCTTAAATAACTTTTATCTAACTCCTGCGAGGATCAGCAAATGGGGACAAATAGGTCAAAAGGGGAATTGCTTTAAATGTCAGAGAGAGGGAGCAGACTTACTACATTGTATATGGAAGTGCCCTAAAATACATCAATATTGGAGAAAAATCCAATTTTGGGTCAATAGGTTTTTAAGTACGGAATGGGTCCCCCAACCACGGCATATTTTTCTTTTAAAAGAACATGGGCGGTGTTACAAACTGCTGTTTGTAACTGGCCCTTTAAATGGAAAATTGCCCTGCTTCCCTGGATTTTGGAGAAGCCTATTTGCCAGCCTCCTTCCACATGACTATGGCCCCTGGAAGATTGTGCCCCTGAGGACATATTGACTTTTGTTGGGTGTGTGTGGCCCTTTAAGAACCGTCTGGGGACATATTGTGACTTTGGTGAACAATGCCCCTTTAAGACTATGTCCCCAGACCTGTGAAATGACTTGTCCCTGGCTTTCTCCCACTTGGTTCAGTTTCATTGTGTGCCATTAAGAGTTAAATTTTGTTCAGCTTCAAGAAACCTATTCTAAATACAAGTCTGCTGGGATTAGCTCTAATTAGGTTTAGTGATCAACTTTCCCATTGTCTAATCAGACTAGTATTGATAAGGTGGACTGCATTGTTTTATTGTGTGTAATGTTATCTGCTGAAGTAAATGTTGTGGCCTGTCAAAGGGAGTGTCTCTCTATCTAATATCAAATGTGTGATGGGGGATTTTATGCCTCCCTCTGAGAGTGTCCTGTTTGCATGTAACCTCAATAAAAAGGAGGCTGTGTGCTCCAGCACATCAGACCTATGTTGACCCTCTAACTTGAAGCTTTGACTCATGTTTGTAGGATACAGCTTATATCACTACAGGGATTGCTATGTTTTTCATACTCCCTTAGCTACAGGGATTGCTACAGAAGGAAGAGGTTCACCTACTGGAGCCTGGTCGTAGGTCCAGGGCGCAGAGCAGACGGCGAGATACCAGCCCAGCAGCGGTGGTTCGTGGAGTCTGCGTTACTTATGGTGGCTACGCAGCAGTTAGAGTGACTACGGTGCTGCTGCTCCTTTGGGGAGCGCTAGGAGCATCCTTTTCTACGGTCCAACTTCCAGCCAGCCTGGAGGCAACCGTAACATTTGGCGGCAGCGGTGGGATCGCGTCCTAGCGCAAGGAGCAGCACCACAACAGCACTGGTATCGTAGGAGAGTAATTGAGGGCAACGCTAGCCACTGCGCAGCGTCCCTACCTACAGCAGCATGGAGCTGACAAGATACTGGTCAGAACCATGTGAAGAGCACCTCAACCGGATCCGTCGCTATGAGGGCGCGGATTTCGTTCCAGAGGTAAAGAGGCGGCTAGTCCGATATGGTCCAGACCCTGCGCAGGAGGTAGTCAGTCGCATCATCCGGGAATTGGATACGGAGAACAAAGCGGCACGAGCCTTTGAGCGCCAACTGTGGAGTTTGAGGGTATGGACACCTGGTCTCTCTCCCCAGCCGCAGCATGTTCCACAGGGAGAGGAGAGCAGCGACCTCCCTCCCCAGCGGCAGTATACTGTGCAGAGGGAAGAGACAACCGGTCTCCTTCCCCAACCCCAACCAGAGATACCAGAGGCAGCAGGCCTCATAGACTGGTCCTGGGAGGACCCCCAGCAGGCAGGTGGAGGTGGGACCGCAGTCTCTCTACCGGCCCTACAGGGATGCTGGGCAGGCAGCCCAGATCCCCAGCGACAGACCCAGCTACAGGGAGGGGAGAGCATCGACCTCCCTCCCCAGCCGGAGTGTGCCTTCCAGGGAGAGGAGACAACCGGTCTCTCTCCCCAGCCGCAGCATGTTCCACGGGAAGAGGAGAGCATCGACCTCCCTTCCCAACGGCCGCCGGAGTATCAGGAGGAGGAGGTAAGCCAATCTCCCCCTCCCCAGCTAACTCCTAACTTGGGCCCAGGGTTAACAGTGGAGATGTTAACCCCCACTGACCCCCACGTTCCCTTTGCCACCGGGCAGGACTATGCCCCAATTCCCCCAGCAGAAGAGCTGGCATCAGGACAGAGCGCTGCTGGCCTCTGCCCTACAGACCTTGTCCTTGTTACAGGACTGGCCTGCAAACCCCTCACCCCAGCAGAAGCGCTGGCACCAGGGCAGAGTGCCGCTGGCCTCTGCCCCCCAAGTACCATCAGCTATTTGCCCAGCTGCGCCAGGAAGGCCGAGGATGCTACACTTTCATCCTACAACCTGGAACTTACAGGCCAGTACTACGTATTGTGGGGGGGCTACTTTGCTGCTAACGATTATTTGTGGGTGGGTTGCGAGACTAACTTAGGCACTGACCGGCAGAAGGTCAGGTGCCTGGTTAGTCTCCCTCCAAAAGGGGAGATATGTTACAAACTGCTGTTTGTAACTGGCCCTTTAAATGGAAAATTGCCCTGCTTCCCTGGATTTTGGAGAAGCCTATTTGCCAGCCTCCTTCCACATGACTATGGCCCCTGGAAGATTGTGCCCCTGAGGACATATTGACTTTTGTTGGGTGTGTGTGGCCCTTTAAGAACCGTCTGGGGACATATTGTGACTTTGGTGAACAATGCCCCTTTAAGACTATGTCCCCAGACCTGTGAAATGACTTGTCCCTGGCTTTCTCCCACTTGGTTCAGTTTCATTGTGTGCCATTAAGAGTTAAATTTTGTTCAGCTTCAAGAAACCTATTCTAAATACAAGTCTGCTGGGATTAGCTCTAATTAGGTTTAGTGATCAACTTTCCCATTGTCTAATCAGACTAGTATTGATAAGGTGGACTGCATTGTTTTATTGTGTGTAATGTTATCTGCTGAAGTAAATGTTGTGGCCTGTCAAAGGGAGTGTCTCTCTATCTAATATCAAATGTGTGATGGGGGATTTTATGCCTCCCTCTGAGAGTGTCCTGTTTGCATGTAACCTCAATAAAAAGGAGGCTGTGTGCTCCAGCACATCAGACCTATGTTGACCCTCTAACTTGAAGCTTTGACTCATGTTTGTAGGATACAGCTTATATCACTACAGGGATTGCTATGTTTTTCATACTCCCTTAGCTACAGGGATTGCTACAGAAGGAAGAGGTTCACCTACTGGAGCCTGGTCGTAGGTCCAGGGCGCAGAGCAGACGGCGAGATACCAGCCCAGCAGCGGTGGTTCGTGGAGTCTGCGTTACTTATGGTGGCTACGCAGCAGTTAGAGTGACTACGGTGCTGCTGCTCCTTTGGGGAGCGCTAGGAGCATCCTTTTCTACGGTCCAACTTCCAGCCAGCCTGGAGGCAACCGTAACAGGCGGTATAAAGGTGAGGGCCAATTAATTAATTTGGCCATTTTGGCGGCGAGGCATATGATTTTTCTGAAATGGGGAACCCCCGTGGCCCCGACAATTACTGAATTTGTTCACACAATTAAGTTACAAATGATTATGGAAAGACAGTACCTGGCTGGAGGATCAGAAAAGGAGTTAAGGCACTTCTTTGATAAATGGAAGAAGGTAATTTTAGCATGGCCATTACAGGCTCAGATCCAATTTGTTTCACCCCTTAAGCAGAATGTTAACTTTTTGACATTAGTAGCGGGTGAGGTCCTTCCGCCATCTTGGCTTTAATGCCTCTCTGCCAGGGACGTATTAGCAGCTGACTATAAACGGTGATAATAAATAGTGTACATAACGTGGGTGTTTTTTTTTTTTTTTCTCTTTTCCTCTCTTTCTTTTTTTTCTCTTGTTGCCAAATAGGCATTAAATATCTATATCATGCATAGCTGTAATATTTGGAATAGACAGTAGGACAGCAAGACATGTTAGCAAGCAATAAGCGGAAATTTATGTTTGTACTGTATGCTGTGTTTCTTCAATATGTATATGAGGATGCTGGCTACTATGATTTACGAAGCTTAATAAAAAGTCTAATTAAAAAAAATAAAAAAATAAAAATAAAAATATCAATACCAAGTTCAACAACTTTGCCTTATCATTTTAACAAAAATAACCTTTTTTATAAAAGATTGAATGCAAGGTACCACATTTATATTGGAGTGCCTTGCATTCCTATTGGCTGAAATTTTGAAATCAGCCAATAGGATGTGAGCTACTGAAATCCTATTGGCTGATTTGAACAGCCAATAGGATTTCAGTCGCTCTCATCCTATTGGCTGATTTCAAAATTTCTGCCAATAGGAATGCAAGCTACCTAAATGGGGAACATTGCATTCAATATTCAGTATGTGGCAGCGACCGCATGAAGAGGATTCTCCACGCCAGTCCTGCTCCACGGTCATCTCTGCTCCATGATCACCTCTGTGCCGCCTTTGCTTCGGATGAAGATAGATGTCCCCGCGCTGGATGAAGACCTTCAAAGCCTGTATAAAGACCTTCACCGCGGAACTGTACCTATTTCTGGGTTTTTGTTTAATGTTTTGGAGGTTTTTTTTATCTTTAGATTAGGGATTTTTTTTATGGCTGCAAAAGAGCTGTTTGTAAAAGAGCTGATTGCCCTTTTAAGGGGGTTGATTTGGAGGGGGGTTTTCCTGTTAGGGGGTAATTGGTAATTTTTTAAGGTAAAAGAGCTGTTTAACTTAGGGCAATACCCTAAAAATGGCCCTTTTAAGGGCTATTGGTAGTTTAGTTTAGATTAGGGGGTGTTTTTATTTTGGGGGGGGGTTATTTTTATGGGGTAATTTTGTTTATTATCTTCAGTAATTTTAAATAGACTGCCCTCTTGGCAGGCTTATCACCTAATATATATACATACACATACCTGCATATATTCATATAGATATATAGGTACTCTGCAACAAAAGAACACAAAAGAAGGCGCCTCCTAGTGCAACATAGTCACACCAAATTTTCCAAGAGCGAAATATATAACCGTTGTGCTCACAGGGAAGGCAGCACCCAAAATTTGCTAATTCTCGCCAGGTGGTATATCACAGTGACGCTGGTTATAGGATCAACTGCCCACTGCTCCTCCAGACATTGTTGATCAGGAACGTAGTTGTGAACCAGTATAAATTAAAAGTTTATTTTTTAAAAAAGCTTTAAAACATAAGTGCTAAAAACAAAAGGGAAAGCAAAACAATCTTTGCTCCCTAATAAGCAGAACCGCTACAAGTTACTCAGCTGTACTGGCTGTTTCATCATCATTGTTCTATAGATATATTTTTAAATTATGTATATGTATATATATATATATATATATATATATATATATATATATATACAGTATATATATATATATTTGTGAGTGTATATATACAGACAAAATAGCAGTGTGTGTTGCAACAATTTATACAAAGTGAAAACAAAGAAAATGTTTACCCCTCCCCCTAATTACAAGGAAAAAAAGTCAATGGGTTGCCATAGTAACAGAAAACCAAACACAATGAATAAAACTTCATGTAGCCATAAAAAACTGCATGTGGGAAAGCCTCTAATGATGCTCGAACAAGGATGGCAAATCACAGGTCAGCCATCAGATTTGCAATCAAGAACAAGAAAAGCGACCAACCTGTCGCCAGACACCTCATGGAGGCTGGACACAATACTACTGATCTACGATTCATCCTAATTTATCATGTGCCCCCATTGAGGCGTGGGGATGACAGGAACAAAGTCCTCATTCAAGTTAAAGCAAGATGGACTTATCGCTTAAATACCATGCAACCCTATGCTTGATTGGCAATGCTTCTTATAGCCTAATGAGGGTCCATGCCCTCTAGAGTTTAATGAGGGTTCATGATACATAAAAATTTCATTTCAATATCATTATGCCTAATGCACATACTGTCTAATTGGTAACATTGTGTGTGCCCTTGACCCCATTATAGCTATGTACAGTCTGTGTCATGTTCAATCCACCTCTTTCCACATATTTTCTCCCATAGTCTCTGTTATTTTCTCCTGGCACCATGTAGAACAGCCCTGACAATTTATTTTTCAAGCTCACCTGAAATATTGTTTCTGCCTACTAAGCGGGCATAGATCCTTGTTGTGACTTGGTATAGCATGTCTTAGCATTTGGCTAATCTTACCACATGATCTATTTATGGTGCCAAACATTATTGGAGCCATTTATGCTCCTGGTCACTTCTGTGCTTCCTGTGGACATATACGGTTTACAATTATTTATTCCTTGTGCTCATTCATGATTTGTATATACCTGTCCTCCCCTTACATGTTCTTTCCTAACAGAGACTAATTTTTCCTAACAGAGACTATTCTTTTTCTCCTACAGAGACAGCGTGTCATCTGATTGCTCACGACTTTGACAGCTGGCAAAATGCTGTTTTGTTTACTCATCTGATTTCACGCGTGCCATGTGATGACTTCATGGCTGCCCTGCCGATCGGACACACTCTGCCTCTGTGTGCACATCCACTATGCAGCTGACTCTATCTCTCACGGATCTGATGGTCTAAGGTATCGTAATTAGTAACCCCCATGCCCTGATAGCAAGTTTGCTTTATTTTGATCATGTATAGATGCCTTGGAGTTTTTGATGTTATGATCGTAATCCCTAGCCTAGATACACTACATTTTCGATTCTCCCTGAGGTAATTTCTTCCAGTTTACTTGTGTATAATACTCTGTATTGTCTACACTTTTTTGATATTGGTGATATCATTGATGTAATATATGGCTACATGCAGTTTTATTATGGCTACACGCAGTTTCTTTCCTAAGATATAGTGAGTCCACGACGTCATCAATTACTAGTGGGAATATCTCTCCTGTCCAGCAGGAGGCGGCAAAGAGCACCACAGCAAAAGCTGTTTAAAATATCACTCCTCTTCCCATAATCCCCAGTCATTCTCTTTGCCTCTGTCAATGGAGGAGGTAAAGTTTTGGTGTCTGAAGAAATTAAATTCTTTATGGGGATAGTTTTCCCTGCAAGCAAGGATTTGGGTATAGCTGTAGTCCACGTCAATCTCTGCTGCAGAGTAGTGGTGGTTTTTAAGCAGTTAGGAAGTTGTAAGGTGGTGCTTACTTTGTTTCCTAACATATTGCTGCCCTAAGTGTAGAAAGCCAGAGTTGGTTACTCTTTTCTTTCTATTTTCCACAGGTCTCTCATAGGAGTTTTTGTCCTTTCATGCCTTGTGAGCTGTCTTCCTGCCGGACAGCTAGACTGCAGGTAAGTGCTTTTTTGTTTTCTAGGTATAGAAGACTTTGCACTTTTAAAGATTCATTATTTATATTCTGCAGTTTTTCTTTCTGTGATGTAGTAATCCTTTAAATAGGATTTGTTTGGCAGTATGCAGGCACTATGGATTTGCACATTAGACCGGGTGCTGCTAAATTTTTATTTTTTGGCAAATGTTTGTTTTGTTTGTATAGTAACGGTTGTTGCTATGTCTTTTTCGATTGGGCGCCTTTTTTCTTGTCTGCACTTTCCCGGATGTGCTAGGCATGTGATCCTTGTGTTTCAGTTATATGGAATGGATTGGCGTCTCTGTGTTGTTGCTGCAGTCTGTCTTAGTGTATGTGCAGTTGCGTGTTAATCTCTGTGTCCTCTTCAAGTCTCCTGGAATTGCGGTAGGCACCTCAGTACTGCTGAGGTGTAGAGGTTGTCTAACTTTAGTTTTTTTTATAACGTTTTTTGTTTTTTACATTTCTCTTAAAGTGACAGTTGTCCTTTATTCAAATTTATTTTCTTAGCTATGGACATGGATAATGATGATATTGTTTTTAATAAATGTTTATTATGTTTTGAGGTGAAAATTGTTTCTCCTTTGCAATTTTGTACTACTTGTTTAGCTAGAATGCTTCAATGTAAATATAAATTATTGCCTTATGAACCTAATGTCTCACAGGATGATGCTGTTCAGGCAATGCCGCAGCCTTCTCCTTAATTGTCCCAAGCCTCTATGGTGTCACATGCAGTGCCCTGCGGTTCCTCTCAACCTCCTGGTGGGGTATGTTTGCCTGCAGATTTCACCAAACAGATATCTTCTGCTGTATCTGCTGCTTTATCTGCCTTTCCTGTTTAAGGAAAATGCAAGAGGAAAATTTAACACTTATTAGATTGTAAAGTGCCTGTTTCAGCAGCTACTATACAGGTTGATCTTCCTCATAATCCTAGGGAGGATGTTACCTCAGTTCCTTCTAAGGGTGAAATTTCTGATTTGACAGTGTTAAAAGGCCATGATACCCAAATGTTGAAACACTTGAAAGTTATGCAGCATAGCTGAAAAAGATGACTAGAAAATATCACCTGAACATCTCTATGTAAAAAAGAAAGATATTTTACCTCACAAATTCATCAGTAGCCACATCCCATTGTGAAAGACTTCTAAGCAGCAAATCAGTATGTCTGTCCCGGGACAGCTAAGTGAGTGAGCTTACGTGCACACTCATCTTATTTCCCTATTCAGTTTAAGGAAGTTTACTATGAATTCTCATGAGAGTTAAGTGAAATTTCATGAGATCATAGTAAAAGAGTTCATGATTTCAGCACTGTTGATGCTGATTGGCTGCTGTTCATTTCTTCATTTTTTTTAATTTTTTTTACCTGCAGCTGGGCAGTAGCTGAAGTATAACTTTTTACACAGAACTTACTCTGCTGAGCTGAGGACATTGTGAGGTAAAATATCTTCCTTTTTTACATAGAGATGCTCAGGTGATATTTTCCTGTCAGCTTTTTACAGTTATACTGCATCAATTTCAAGTGATTTAGCATATGAGTATTATGTCCATTTAATCTTTTTTCTGAGGTGGAAGAAGTAAGCTTTAGGTTTAAGCTTGAATATCTTCATGTTTTATTAAAGGAGGTTTTGGCAACTTTGGATGATTCTGACTCTCCTGTTGTAGTTAACCCTAAGAAATCTAGTAAGCTTAATAGATTCTATGATGTATCTTCCTCTATGGAAGTGTTTCCTTTTCCAGATTGTGTGACAGAGATTATTGCGCAGGAATGGGACAAAACAGGGATTCCTTTCTCTCCGTTTTCAGTGTTTAAGAAGATGTATCCTATTGCTGAATTCATTAAGGATTCTTGGCACACAGTGCCTAAAGTAGAAGGGGCTATTTCTTCTTTGGCTAAGAGAACTATGATCCCTATAGAGGATAGTTGCTCTTTTAAGGATCCTATGGATAAGAAGCTGGAGGTATATTTGAAGAAGATGTATGTGCATCAGGGTCTTCAATAGCAACCTGCAGTTTGTATTGCCACAGTGATTAGTGCAGCATCTTATTGATGCAATGCTTTATCTGAATCTATTTTAGAGGAAACTTTGTTAGAGGAAATTCAGGATAGGATTAAGGTTATTAAGCTAGCCAATTCTTTCATTTCTGATGCTAACATGCAAGTTATTAAATTGGGGGCCAAGCTGTCTGGTTACTCTGTCTTGGCTGGCAGGGCTTTGTGGCTTAAGTCTTGGTCAGCTGATGTTTCCTCCAAGTCTATGCTTTCGGCGCTTCCCTACAAGGGTAAGACTTTGTTTGGGCCTGGACTGGCCAAAATAATATCTGATATTATGGGTGGAAAAGGATCTTTTTTACCGCAAGACAAGAAGATTAGATTTAAGGGACACCAAAGTAATTTTCATTCCTTTCATAATTTCAAAAGTCAAAAGCCTTCCTCTTCTGCTTTAAACAAGAACAATCCAAGTCCTCTTGGAGATCCAGTCAGTCCTGGAACAAGGGGAAGCAATCTAAGAAACTCTCAACTGAGTCGGGTCAAGTGGGGGGCAGACTTTCCCTGTTTTATTGGGAGTGGTTACGAGATGTCCCAGATCCTTGGACTGGGGGCATTGTTTCTCAGGGTTACAAAATATAATTCAATTTTCTCCCTCCCAAGGGCAGGTTTCACCTCTCAAGGTTGTCTGCAGATAAGGTAAAAAGAGAGGCATTCTTGAACTGCGTTCAGGATCTTTTCTCTCTGGGAGTGATAGTTCCAGTAAAGGAACAGGATCTAGGATTCTATTCAAATCTGTTTGTAGTTCCCAAAAAAGAGGGAACTTTTTGTCCCATTCTAGACCTAAAGTTTCTCAGGGTGCCATCCTTAAAAATGGAGACCATTCAGGCCATTCTTCCTTTGGTTCAGGAAGGTCAGTTCATGACGACCATAGACCTGAAGGATGCATATCTTCATGTTCCTATTCCCAGGGATCATCACAAATTTCTGAGATTCGCTTTTCTAGACAAAAACTTTCAGTTTGTGGCTCTTCCGTTTGGTCTTGCCACAGCTCCCAGAATTTTCTCAAAGGTTCTGGCGGCTCTCTTAGCAGTTATCAGGTCTTGGGGAATTGGGGTGGCACCTTACTTAGACGACATTCTGGTTCAGGCGCCATCTTTTCAACAAGCAAACTCCCATACAGAGATCTTGTTGTCTTTTCTACGCTCCCATGGATGGAAAGTGAATCTGGGAAAGAGTTCCCTTGTTCCAGCTACAAGGGTGGCGTTCTTAGGGACTATAATAGATTCCCTAGCTATGAAGATTTTTCTGACAGAGGTCAGGAAATCCAAAATTCTCTCTGTTTGCCTCTCTCTTCAGTCTACTGTTCGGCCATCTGTAGCCCAATGTATGGAACTAATTTGGTTGATGGTCGCTTCCATGGACATCATTCCCTTTGCTCGATTCCATTTGAGAGCTCTGCAATTATGCATGCTCAAACAATGGAATGGAAACCATTCTGATCTGTCACAGAGGATATAGCTAGACGTGTTAATGAGAGACTCTCTTCCATAGTGGTTTTCTCAGGAGCATCTGTCTCAGGGCACTTGCTTCCGGAGACCTTCTTGGGTGCTCGTGACCACAGATGCCAGCCTGCTAGGCTGGGGAGCAGTCTGGAACTTGTTAAAGGCACAGGGGTTATGGACTCAGGAAGAGTCTGCTCTCCCCATAAACATCTTGGAGTTGAGAGCGATTTACAATTCTCTGTTAACTTGGCCTCAGTTGGCTTTAGCCGCTTTATCAGATTTCAGTCGGACTATATCACTTCAGTGGCTTACATCAACCACCAGGCAGGAACTCGGAGTTCCTTAGCCATGAAGGAGGTGGCACAAATTATTCAGTGGGCAGAAGCTCACAATTGTTGTCTATCTGCCATCCACATTGCAGGAGTAGACAACTTGGAGGCGGATTTTTTGAGCAGACAGACTTTTCTTCCCGGGGAGTGGGCTCTCCATCCGGAGGTGTTCTCGAGGTTAACCCTCAAGTGGGGGATGCCGGAGTTGGATCTGATGGCATCTTGGCAGAACATCAAGCTTCCAAGGTACAGTTCAAGATCAAGAGATCCGCAGGCAGCTCTGATAGATGCTCTGGCGGTGCATTGGGGATTCGGTCTAGCTTAACTGTTTCCTCTGTTTGCTCTTCTTTCACAAGTCATTGCTCGTATCAAACAGGAGAGAGTGTGAGTAATTCTAATAGCTCCAGCATGGCCGCGCAGGATCTGGTATGCAGACCTAGTGAACATGTCATCTCTACCTCCTTGGAGGCTGCCTCTGAGGAAGGATCTTCTAATTCAGGGTCCTTTCTTCCATCCAAATCTCGTTTCTCTGAAACTGACTGCTTGGAGATTGAACGCTTAGTTTTGTCTAAGCGTGGTTTTTCTGAGTTGGTCATTAAGACCATGGTCCAGGCTCATAAGCCTGTTACTCGGAAAATTTACCATAAGGTATGGCGTAAATACCTTTATTGGTGTGAATCTAAGGGCCACTCTTGGAGTAGGGTTAAGATTCCTAGAATTTTGTCTTTTTTTCCAGGAAGGTCTGGAGAAGGGTTTGTCAGTCACTACTCTGAAGGGTCAGATTTCTGCTTTATCTATTTTGTTGCATAAGCGTTTGGCGGTTGTACCAGATGTTCAATCTTTTTGTCAGGCCTTGGTCAGAATCAAGCCTGTGTTTGTCGGTTATTCCTTCTTGGAGTCTTAATCTTGTGCTTAAGGTTTTGCAGCAGGCTCCGTTTGAGCCAATGCATTCCTTAGCTATTAAATTGTTATCTTGGAAGGTTTTGTTTCTTGTTGCTATTTTTTCTGTGAGGAGAGTTTCGGTACTCTCAGCTTTGCAGTATGATTCTCCTTACCTTATCTTTCATGCGGATAAGGTGGTCCTACGTACTAGGTTGGGTTTTCTTCCTAAAGTGGTTTCAGTTAGGAATATTAATCAGGAAATAGTTGTTTCTTCTCTCTGTCCCAATCCTTCCTCTCATAAGGAGCGTCTGTTGTACAACTTGGATGCAGTGCGTGCTTTACAATTCTATTTACAGGCGACTAAGGAAGGGCATTGTGAATTCTCTAAGTATGTACATACATTTTATATGCATTCACATATTCCACATATCTATATAGTATGTATTTATTTTTGAGGAGCTTTGTGTTTTTAGAAGGTCTTTGCATTAAACATATTGTTTAGGTAATTTTTTTTATTATATATCTGTTATATTAATTCTTTTTATAGGATGTTTGAGATTGACACTTTTCTTTTTCTTTTTTTGACTTGTCTGATGTTAAATTGGTGCTTTGACACTTGAGAGGTTGAGTTCATATAGAATGGGCTGTTGCCATGGTTAAGAATGTATACATTACCCTTAGCATCTTGATAGCCATCTTGTGTCAGGGTACTGAACCTCTCCTGATTTGTAGATTTGGAGCACGACGCATCTCCCATTAAGCTTCGTAATTTCATACAATCACATACAATCACATCATGTTTACAATGTATTGTACACGGTTACCGGCAAGTGGCTCCACCCTCTAGTCTCCGATTGGCTGAATAGCGCATTTGTTAGTGTGTGACTATGGCAACTGATAATGAGGTATATCTGCACACTATCAGGCCCATTTATCAAGCTCCGTATGGAGCTTGAAGGGCCGTGTTTCTGGCGAGTCTTCAGACTCGCCAGAAACACAAGTTATGAAGCAGCGATCTAAAGACCGCTGCTTCATAACCCTGTCCGCCTGCTCTGAGCAGGCGGACAGGAACCGCCGGAAATCAACCCGATCGAATACGATCGGGTTGATTGACAGCTCCCTGCTGGCGGCCGATTGGCCGCGAGTCAGCAGGGGGCGGCGTTGCACCAGCAGCTCTTGTGAGCTGCTGGTGCAATGTTAAATGTGGAGAGCGTATTGCTCTCCGCATTTAGCGAGGTCTTGCGGACCTGATCCGCAGTGTCGGATCAGGTCCGCAAGCCCTTTGATAAATGGGCCCCTATGAGTGGATCCTTTTCGGAGATCAGGATACAGAGGTGATGAGCTGTGTTTAGTTTATATTATATGTGTATATATATATATATATATATATATGTTTTGTGTATATATGCATGGCAGCAGAATGCTTTATGAGTGCAACTCACCGGATTTGTGTATTGTTCACAATTATGATTGTTACAATTAAACACGATTATAATATAACACTGCACTATTTTGCTGTCATGGCTATGAATTTGGGATCTTTAGTTTTATGGCAAGCATCTTTATTAATATATATGCACTAATAACTCCAATAGATTAAGGATAAGAAGGGGTTAACGGATAGTGAGCCCTAGAGGAGATTAATCACCTGTATCCCTCTGCTCACACAGCAGTAGCTAATATATTGTTAAGGTCATATGCAGAGGATTCTTCCATTTCATTGGATAATTTTAAAACATTGTATGTTTGTTAAATGCTTTATATATGATGTGATGTTAATTTTTTTTATTCACTGCCTGAGGAAAAGTGCCATAAGCACTCTGAAATGCGTTGCAGATTATACTCAAGTTTTAAATATATTTTTTTGTTCCAATAAATAGTCCTCTATGCATAGAGGTTATTTTGGTTTTATCTATGTAACAGTATACGTTGGGTATTGGAGCTCAACTGCAGATATAGGACTAATTGTTTAGTTTAAAGAAGTATTTGGAATGTATCACCTCCAGATATGATTGCACTACGGTATCTGAGTGCTATCAGTGTAAGGTAAGGAGATGAAGTTAGTCAGTATACAAGCCTCAAGGGGTTAATATATTTGGCCAGTATTAGTTAACTGAAACAAACTATGTGAAAGTTCAGTTAAATTGGAATGATAACGATACAATAAATTGTTGTAATAAGAAACTGTGCAGAGTATTGTTCATCCAAGAAATAGCTTAGTCTGTATTTTACCTCCTGAAATCGGCACTGTAAGTGTTCTCAATTTTCAAGGATGGCTATAACATTTTTATCTGGACTGTAGAGATAAGAGAAGATAATACCCTTGAGTGTTAAACGTGAGGTGCGTGAATTAACACAGCCTGATGTTGTGCACTCCTCAAACAGCCTAATACTAGCTGACAGGCTGTCCGTGTGTAAATGGAAGAAAGGGGAGGAGTTTTCCTCTAGCATCATCTTCAGCTTCTCTAGAGCGGTAAGTAAGTTTGCTTAGCTGCGTACACAGTGCCCGGATCCATGTTGCATATATGAACCGATGTGTAGAGGTGAGAGGTTAAGGATCACTGAGTACAAGATGATTGTAGAGGGTCCACCGTGAGCATTGTAAGCACTTGAGAACAGAGTTAACCACAATGTTGCGGCTCAGAGATACAAGGTACAGGAAATAAGAAACTGCAACTAAGTTGCGTGAGGCTCAGAAATAACTCTGCAGATGATTTAGTCAGAACATAGGAGACACAGGTAGTTTGTAATCCCAAAACGTTGAAGAGCTCAGTGAGCGCAGCTGCTATCTAACAGCTAGACAAAATACTAAGCAGAGAGGTTTGTGAACTCAGATGCTTTAACAGGTTGGTGGGCAGGGCTAAATGAGTCATAGCTGGAATTTAAAGGTACAATGTATAACAAGAACTCTGACAATCTAATACTGTGAGTGTGTTTTTTTTCCTTTATTCCAATGGTGGATCTAGCTCTTGGGCTCATATTAATCCAGCTGGTTTGATTTGCACTGCATTATAGTGCACCACTTTTGTGAGTATATTCTTTGGAGGGTCTTTGGGATTTTTCTCTATTTTTTAATGATTTCATGCACTACTGGAGCACCCTTCCCCCTCCCTCTTTGTATCTTAATTTGTAGCAATCATTGGTATTTCCATGATCCGGAGTGAGCCAGCTGGTGGGCTCTGATCTATCCAGCCTGCCTGACTTGTACTGCCACATAGAGCTCTACTTTTGTGAGTATCATTCTGTAGAGTGATATTTTGATATAATTTTCAAAAATTGTTGTGATCTTCTGCACCATTGGAGCTCCTTTTTCTGTTTTTTCATATTTGCAGTTTCTCCACTTTGTTCCAAGAAGAGCTGATCCTGGTGTATCTCTCCTTAACCATCAACGGAAGCCTCTAGTGGGCACCTTTGTCCTGAGGGACCATCTTTTATGGACTTTATTTGGTGACTAAGGATTTTTGCCAGTCTTCTGCCCTTTTTGTTTGTTTCTCAGGAAAGCATAAGGGTCAGAAGGCTACTGCTACCTTTCTTTCTTTTTGGTTGAGAAGTATGATTCATTTTGCTTATGAGACTGCTGGACAGCAGCCTTCTGAGAGAATTACAGCTCATTCCACTAGGGCTGTCTCGTCGTCTTGGGCTTTCAAAAATTAAGCTTCTGAGGAACAGATTTGCAAGGCTGCAACTTGGTCCTCTTTGCATACTTTTTCCAAATTTGATACTTTTGCCTCAGCCGAGGCTTATTTTGGGAGAAAGGTTCTTCAAGCGGTGGTGCATTATGTTTAGGTCTGCCTGTCTTGCTATCCCTCCCTAGTCATCTGTGTCCTCTAGCTTGGGTAATTGATGATGTTGTGGACTCACCATATCTTAGGAAAGAAAACAAAATTTATGCTTGCCTGATAAATTTCTTTCTTTTCAGATATGGTGAGTTCACAACCCCAACCTTAAATTTAAGACAGTTATTTTTTGACTAAACCTCAGGCACCTCTACACCTTTGCGTTATTCCTTTTTCCATTTCCCTTTGGTCGAATGACTGGGGATTATGGGAAGGGGAGTGATATTTAACAGCTTTTGCTGTGGTGCTCTTTGCCCCCTCCTGCTGGACAGGAGAGATATTCCCACTAGTAATTGATGACGTTGTGAACTCACCATATCCGGAAATAAATACATTTATCAGGTAAGCATAAATTTAGTTTTTATTCATTGTGTTTGATTTTCTGTTTGTTTGTTTTTCTTGTAATTAGGGGGAGGGGTTTACAATTTCACTGTTTTCACTTTGTATAAATTGTTGCAACACACTGCTTTTTTTTCTGAGGAAAGGGATACGTCACATTAAAGGCACCTGTAATTTAAATTTATTAAAAAAAAAGTGTAGCTGAAATAATGACTTGTGTATACAGGGAGTGCAGAATTATTAGGCAAATGAGTATTTTGACCACATCATCCTCTTTATGCATGTTGTCTTACTCCAAGCTGTATAGGCTCGAAAGCCTACTACCAATTAAGCATATTAGGTGATGTGTATCTCTGTAATGAGAAGGGGTGTGGTCTAATGACATCAACACCCTATATCAGGTGTGCATAATTATTAGGCAACTTCCTTTCCTTTGGCAAAATGGGTCAAAAGAAGGACTTGACAGGCTCAGAAAAGTCAAAAATAGTGAGATATCTTGCAGAGGGATGCAGCACTCTTAAAATTGCAAAGCTTCTGAAGCGTGATCATCGAACAATCAAGCGTTTCATTCAAAATAGTCAACAGGGTCGCAAGAAGCGTGTGGAAAAACCAAGGCGCAAAATAACTGCCCATGAACTGAGAAAAGTCAAGCATGCAGCTGCCAAGATGCCACTTGCCACCAGTTTGGCCATATTTCAGAGCTGCAACATCACTTTAGTGCCCAAAAGCACAAGGTGTGCAATACTCAGAGACATGGCCAAGGTAAGAAAGGCTGAAAGACGACCACCACTGAACAAGACACACAAGCTGAAACGTCAAGACTGGGCCAAGAAATATCTCAAGACTGATTTTTCTAAGGTTTTATGGACTGATGAAATGAGAGTGAGTCTTGATGGGCCAGATGGATGGGCCCGTGGCTGGATTGGTAAAGGGCAGAGAGCTCCAGTCCGACTCAGACGCCAGCAAGGTGGAGGTGGAGTACAGGTTTGGGCTGGTATCATCAAAGATGAGCTTGTGGGGCCTTTTCGGGTTGAGGATGGAGTCAAGCTCAACTCCCAGTCCTACTGCCAGTTTCTGGAAGACACCTTCTTCAAGCAGTGGTACAGGAAGAAGTCTGCATCCTTCAAGAAAAACATGATTTTCATGCAGGACAATGCTCCATCACACGCGTCCAAGTACTCCACAGTGTGGCTGGCATGAAAGGGTATAAAAGAAGAAAATCTAATGACATGGCCTCCTTGTTCACCTGATCTGAACCCCATTGAGAACCTGTGGTCCATCATCAAATGTGAGATTTACAAGGAGGGAAAACAGTACACCTCTCTGAACAGTGTCTGGGAGGCTGTGGTTGCTGCTACACGCAATGTTGATGGTGAACAGATCAAAACACTGACAGAATCCATGGATGTCAGGCTTTTGAGTGTCCTTGCAAAGAAAGGTGGCTATATTGGTCACTGATTTGTTTTTGTTTTGTTTTTGAATGTCAGAAATGTATATTTGTGAATGTTGAGATGTTATATTGGTTTCACTGGTAAAAATAAATAATTGAAATGGGTATATATTTGTTTTTTGTTAAGTTGCCTAATAATTATGCACAGTAATAGTCACCTGCACACACAGATATCCCCCTAAAATAGCTATAACTAAAAACAAACTAAAAACTACTTCCAAAACTATTCAGCTTTGATATTAATGAGTTTTTTGGGTTCATTGAGAACATGGTTGTTGTTCAATAATAAAATTAATCCTCAAAAATACAACTTGCCTAATAATTCTGCACTCCCTGTAGTTACTAATTGAGAGCCTTGTCAGGAAATGTATTTTAGGCTGCCCCAAATAGTTGTGCATAGCAGTGACGTGCAGTAATAGAAAGCAGGGGAGGCACCGGGGAGGGGAGTTTTTATTTATTAATGAAAAAAAATGTTGAGTATTTTCCTGGTCTAAACTTTATTGACCACGCCCCCCCAGGTACCCACCCCACCCCCTCCCTCCACTGGCGCAACAGGTCCCACAGTGCACAATCACATAATTTATTAATCAGATGATCAGATCCATGTTGCGCAATTAAGAGGCAGTGAGCGGTTCGGCTGCCCTCCAAGATTGCGCAACAATGGATGCTTGATAATGTTCTTAGCTCACTATGAGCTAGCACCACCCAGTGGTGTCTCACTGGACCCATACCACGCTCCAATAGAGGTGGTTCTCAAAACCGCCTCTATGCTGGAGCTAATCCGGACAGCCAATCAGCTGTCAGAGCTGCCGGATTGACTTGGATTCGACAATTGCGTTGGCATGCAGGAACAGAACTTGAAGCAGGAGAAAACTGCTGCAGTGCTGACTCCTCTCATGTGTCCTACTGTACTTCTCCTTTCAAGTTTGTCACCTGTGATATAAGGTACTACACTACTAGGAGCCTAGCTTTTCCTTACAGACACAGGCGCAGCTTTCTATAGTCGGTGGAAGGAGTATACTAAGATGGAAGGGAGGACCCTGGATCGCCCGCCGAAACAGAGTAAGATATGTCTATATACAGTAAGTCTTTTTGAAATTGTTAGACTTAACTGGCAGCATTATTACTCACTGGGGGTGAAGAAATAATGACTGGGACATACTATCACGTCTGACAGCTTATTGGCGCCGGTGCTGTGCACTTTGTATGGGGATTTTGTTGCTCTCTTCTTTTGTACTACACTACTACATCATGCACATTTGTGATAAATATACTGCTCTGGGCTTAGCACAGAAGCACACTTTGGGATGCATACGCTTCCTGTGTATACTGCTGCCAACACATGCTGCTCAATTTATATCGCAGACACACACTTGTACATAATATGAAAGATCTATCTTATTTGTATGTAATGCTGATAAACACTGTTGTTTGCACAGATAAACAATGTTCTGTGAGCTGTGTGTAATATAGATAAATTACATTGATTATGATTCTGACAAACATACTGGTCTGTGTGTAATACAGATTCATTTCCTGGTTCATGCTACTGACACACGTTTCTGTAATACAGAGGGCATTTAAATGTATGTAAAATACTTATGCACACCCTGCCCTATGGATATTACAGATTCACACTTTACTGTGTCTTTAATGAAGATTTATACCCTGTTTTGTGTAGAATGATTTAGTTAGTTATCATCTAAAGGTAGTTATTGCAATTTTAACAACTAAAGAAACTTTAGCTTTACACTAAAAAACGTTTGCTTTACACTGTGTACCTGCTAGTGACACACCAATCCCACACCTTCAGCTGTTTATTATTTTGTCAGTGTCTAGATGTAATGCCATGTACAGCCTGTAGCTTTTTCTTTCTCTCCCTGGAATCATGGACAGCTGCTTGTAGATAATTATACTGTCACTGATTGTTATATTAGAGAGGAAAACACTGCTCTGACAGATTCCAAAACTCAATTTTGCCATGGCTTTTTTAGACAATTAGTAATTGTACCCATTATTAAGACCATTGTTACAGTTACATTTCATATAGCTGCTGTAATTGCTTAGCAGGATTTTAGTGTTTGTCAAATATAGATTTTAGAGTCTGAGTCTAGATGAGGGGAATAAGGACTGACTCTAGCAAATAACCAGTGTTGCTTTGTGCATTGCCACTGTGCAACTGCTCTACCTTAGTCCCAAGAAAGGTTAGATTAGTTTATAGTGTTTTGGGAATTGTGGCATGATGGGAAACTTTTTTGTACTTGTAGTCAGCCAGTGACTGCTGGAAATGTTTTTGTGTGTGGGTCTGTCTGCCTGCCTGTGTGGGTCTGTCTGTCTGCCTGTGTGTGTGGGCTTGTCTGCCTGTGTGTGGAAGTCTGTCTGCCTGTGTGGGTCTGTCTGTCTGCCTGTGTGTGTGGGTTTGTCTGCCTGTGTATGGGGGTCTCTCTGTCTCCCTGTGTGTGCGGGTCTGTCTGTCTGTGTGTCTCAGTCTGTCTGCCTCTATGTGTGGGTCTGTCTGCCTGCCTGTGTGTATGGGTCTGTCTGCCTGTGCGTGTGGGTCTGCCTGCCTATGTGTGTGGGTCTGTCTGCCTGTGTGTGTGGGTCTGTCTGCCTGCCTGTGTGTGTGGGTCTGCCTACCTGCCTGTGAGTGTGGGTCTGTCTGCCTGCCTGTGTGTGTGGGTCTGCCTGCCTGTGTGTGTATGTCTGTCTAGTACTGGTGTTATGTGCTAGAGGTTGACATAACTAACTCTTTTCAGGTGCTAAATACTTGTTGGTCTCACAGTAATTTAGTGATATATATATATATATATATATATATATATATATATATATATATATATACACATGTTTGCTTCTTGGGCGTATCATAGCCAGTGCCTCACCAGCCTCTGACCTCACCGCACGTCACTGGTGCATAGGCATATAAAATCATATTTTACAAAAAGAACACATTCCTAGAGCAGGATGAAAAAGAGAAATGTCTCTGAACACAAAACTTAGGGTTTAGGAAATAGTGAGAATCAATGTTAAAATATAACTTTTAATGTTGGAAAGTAAAATGACAGCAAGATACGAACAGATACACTGTTTGCTGCCCTACAAGAAACTTTTAAAAACACTACAACACCGGTACCGATTGAAGGACTTAAATTCCTAAAATATATAGTTAAAGTGAATGGTCAAGGGGTGTCTAGGGGTGTCAAAAATGCTGAATATAAACTTTGCACGAGTGTTGAATATATTTATAGGCTGAAAAAGCACATAGTTGAATTACAGATTTTTAATCAAAAGCATAGAAAGTTGCCTTGCTAAATGCCAGTAATCTGACCCAAAACTATGTGCTTAACTGTTGTCTCAGTACTGAACTCGGTTAATGGATTTGGTTTTACAATTTGAAAATAGGATAGCACATTTATATTTCGCTATTGTAAAGTCCAAAAGGACATAAGCTACTGCCAATGATCAAACACAAATTTGGTGCTGACAGGGTTAATTATTGCCAAAAGGTAGTAAAATAAAACTTGGTTTGTTATAATAGATCTAAGTTCATCATGAACATTATCTACTGCACTCTTTTGATACCCATGGTCTAATGTTCTCAAATATCTCTGACCTGCTGGCAGTGATCTAACATAAAGCAAGGAGTGCTAATTATGTTAACTGTAATCCCTGTGTGCACGTTAATAAACAAAGTTAAATCTATTTATTTGCATACCACCAACTTGAATTAGACACGAGCAGAAGTTAATTTATTAGTTTTGTAGCACAATTTGCATACCATGAGTTAAAGCTTGAAAACAAATGAGCATATGACTATCCCCCAGAAAAGTGCCGATAGACCAGAAGCGGAATATAAATGTGCTTTTCTATTTTCAAACAGTAAAACCCAATCCATTAACAAGTTAATTTTTGAGACAACAGTTAAGCACAAAGCAAAAAAGAAAAAAAAGCACTTAAAGAAATTCGAACATGGGATGATACTATCATCAAACAATCGGACAAGGATGGTAATGTAATTCTATGGCCAAAAAATATGTATTTAGAAGAAATAATGAACCAATTAAACAATACCAAATGTTACAAAAAACTATTTGGGAACCCCTCGGAGAATTACCTAGAAATATACAACAGAATTATAACCAATGCTTATAAAGATAATATCATCAGTGAGACAGAAAAACAGTTTCTAACTCAGCTCCATCCTAAAGTACTAACTGTGTATTTGATCCCCAAAATTCATAAAAACATCAAAAAACCACCGGGCAGACCCATAGTGTCTGGTAACGGGGGACTAACTGAGAAAGCGAGTCAATATATTGATTTTCACCTGAGGGAATACCTATATACCTTACCTGTGTATGTTAAGGATACCATTGAGGTACTTAAGAAAAACTAGTCAATTTATCACTAACTCAGAATTCTCTTTTAGTTACAGCCAATGTAGAATCCCTCTACACAAGCATACAACACAATTTAGGAGAACAAGCTATATCCTATTTTCTGTCCACAAATCAATGTAATAACAAGGAACATGACACTTTCATCTTGAAATTATTACATTTTGTGCTTCATTTCAATTTTTTTACTTTCAAAGATCAATTTTATCTACAAGCTCAAGGGACAGCCATGGGCACTGCTTGTGCCTCCACCTATGCCAATTAATTTTAAGGGTGGTGGGAAGGCAAGAGGGTATTCATTGATGACAATGACAAATATACGCAACATATACCGTTATGGATAAGATATATTGACAATGTGCTATTCCTTTGGGAAGGTTCTGTAGAAATGCTGGATGAATTTATGAGGACTATCAATAACAATGATTTAAACATCAAGTTAACTTATGAGTACAGCATCAGTGAAATTCATTTCCTAGATTTGAAAATAATGAAAGAACCTAATGGATCTGTATCCACTAACATCTATAGGAAAGATACTGCCACAAATACCCTGCTTCATCATACCAGTGCCCATGCACAGAACACTCTTAAAGCCATCCCCAAAAGACACAATTTTTCTGATATTCAAAGATTCAAAAAGGAATCTATTAATTTGACCAATAGACTCCTAGAACATGGTTGCAGTAACAGATCTATAAAAAGCACACGTACATATGCATTGAGAACGGAATGGAAAAGTCTCTTACAAACAAAACCCAAACAAGGGGATGATACTATAAGACTGATCACAACTTTCAATCCACAAATGAATAAAATAATTGAGATTATAAATAACAATTGGCATATATTACAGAATGACCCTCTTCTATCTAACCAAATTTGCACAAGAGTATCCATTGGCCACAAAAGACCAAAAAACTTACGTGACATATTAGTTAAAAGTCATTATGTCCACAATCCGAGGAAAGAAGCTAAAACCAAGGGAATGTTCCCATGTGATAGATGTAATGCATGCACAAAAGTATGGAAGCTAAAATCAATCAAGGACAAATATGATCAGATCCATCACATACCCACATATTTCTTATGTTCAACATCTGGTGTGATATATGTACTAAAATGCCCATGCAAACTTTTCTATGTTAGCATGACGACCAGACAAGCCAGAACACGCATATTTGAACATTGCAGAAACAATTGCAATGCTAAAAAAGAATCTGAAAAAGGAAAAACCATCACTAGTGTAGCAAAACACTTCTTATACAAACACAATAGTAATGATTCAGTTCTGCAATTTGCAGTAATCCAACAGGCCAATCTGGGAATAAGAGGTGGTGACATAGAGAAAGCCTTGTTACGCATAGAATGTAGATGGATCCATTTACTTAATTGTTTTAGACCTTATGGCATGCATGACTATAATAATTTATTTGTTTATGTATAAGATGACCTTCTTGTAAGCTTCCCTTATCAGTCAACAATATTGTCATCTCTAAAAATTATAATAATCTTATAGTATCTTTAGTACACATTTGACACTGTTATCAGATCACTCATACTAATGACCTTTTGTATGTTTCACATTTTTATGTTTTTAATATTGCACTTGGTTCACACCACTTACCAGAATGTTATGGTAACATTTGCTGATACATTCAGCTACTTTAAAAATTAATATATTACATACTCTCACATGTTCTTTTATTAAGTTAGTATATCTAACTCTGTTACACTGAAGCCTTTCACTTATATCATTTTTTTGAATTACAATAATTTATTTTCATTGTGTTATAACTCAACAATCACAGATTACTCCCACACTCCTCACAACACAATTCCTTTTCATTCAACTCACTTTTCATTCATAATCACCTGCATTTATGATTGACTCACATCATTTTTTCTCATTACCACATTTACTTATGTTTTTATAACTGTCCTTTTGCACTCTTACAATGTTTTTTCAGTATGCTATATTTACACGGACAACACAGACATTAGGAACAACCTATTATGATTTTGAATTAGTTATACAATATCCCTTTAAGAAATATATTATTTATTAAAACAGTTTTTATATTGTCATGCAAATACAATTATCATCTAATACTTCACACACAGTTAATCAAGTTTAATACGTTTATGACTTTTTTGTGTGTTTTTATTCCTGATTGTCAATCATATTGTGATTCTTTTAAACAATATTTACAATAATTATTACTTCCTTATAAGATCCAGTCAGAGGCAGAGAATACAGTAAAATAACGTCAATGACAAATATTCCTATGATCATAACAGTCTCAGATTTAATATGGATCAGGAACTAACATCTGTTCATCACCCTGTAATTTCTATTCCTGTCCGATGAGAAGAATTTAATTTATCTGATATCCTCTATTGTGGTACGGCTTCATGATCTCCGTGGTAAGGTATCAACAAGATGCAGATTGGCTATCTGACGACCACGTGTCTTACCTGAGGATCGTCTTTAGCCAATAGTGTTACATGTCACGTACTAATGAGTAGCCAATCAAAATCGGTGGGAGGGATTACAGATGCGGTGAATATGATCCACTGTCAGTCCCGCGTACCCCTCTGAGGAAGCAACAGTGAAACACGACTGCGTTAGGGGACACCTGTCTTATTTTTTAATTTGCTCAACACTGGCTATTGCTCTAGGGATGTGTTCTTTTTGTAAAACCTGTAATTTAAAGTCCAGCGAGTGCAAGCCTGTTTTTGTTTTTCTACTATGATTATCTGCATGTACCCTGGCAATTTAACCAAGAAGTAAGAGTGCTCTCCTGCTGTGTATATATATATATATATATATACAGTTGTTCTCATAAGTTTACATACCCTGGCAGAATTTATGATTTTTTTGCCATTTTTCAGAGAATATGAATGATAACACAAAAACTTTTCTTTTACTCATGGTTAGTGTTTGGCTGAAGCCTATAATTATCAATCAACTGTGTTTATTCTTTTTAAATCATAATGACAACAGAAACTACCCAAATTACCCTTATCAAAAAGTTTACATACCCTGGTGATTTTGGCCTGATAACATGCACACAAGTTGACACAAAGGGGTTTGAATGGCTATTAAAGGTAACCATCCTCACCTGTGATCTGTTTTCTTGTAATTAGTGTGTGTGTATAAAAGGTCAATGAGTTTCTAGACTCCTGACAGACCCCTGCATCTTTCATCCAGTGCTGCACTGACAATTCTGAGTCATGAGGAAAGCAAAAGAATTGTCAAAGGATCTGCGGGAAAAGGTAGTTGAACTGTATACAACAGGAAAGAGATATAAAAAGATATCCAAGGAATTGAGAATGCAAATCAGCAGTGTTCAAACTTTAATCAAGAAGTGGAAAATGAGGGGTTCTGTTGAAACCAAACCACTGTCAGGTAGACCAACTAAAATTTCAGCCACAACTGCTAGGAAATTTTTTCAGGATGCAAAGACAAACCCACAAGTAACTTTAGTTGAAATACAGGATATGTGGTGTGGCTGTTTCAAGAGGCACAATAAGGAGGCACTTGAAGAAAGATGGGCTGCATGGTCTAATCGGCAAAAGAAAGTCATTACTATGCAAATGCCACAAAGTATCCCACTTACAATACGCCAAAAAGCCCAGAGACAAGCTTCAAACCTTCTGGCACAAAGTCATTTGGAGTGATGAGACCAAAATTGAGCTTTTTGGCCACAACCATAAACGCTACATTTGGAGAGGAGTCAACAAGGCCTGTGATGAAAGGTGCACCATTCCTACTGTGAAACACGGAGGTGGATCACTGATGTTTTGGTGATATGTGAGCTACAAAGGCACAGGAAATTTGGTCAGAATTGATGGCAAGATGAATGCAGTATGTTATCAAACAGAACGCCTCATTTTCCACTTCTTGATTAGAGTTTGAACACTGCTAGTTTGAATTTTCAATTCCTTGGATATCTTTTTACATCCCTTTCCTGTTTTATACAGTTCAACTACCTTTTTCCCAAACATCCTTTGACAATTCTTTTTCTTTTCCCATGCGTGTGAGCAAAGCGTTAAATAGCTTCCTGCTTGTAATCTGGCCCTTAATATTTTACTTATTTCACAACAGCAGTTAGGATGCAAACGAACCAATCCGATCAAAATGGAGTGTAACAAACTGCAGACACAAGAGAATCTCAAAATCATTGTTACTTTGACAAGACTTCTTCAGAAACATCTTGCATTGGAATGGATATACATCTAGAGGTGAAAGTGGAACACAATATTTATAAATTGACAAAAGATGCAATAAAATAGTACAATAATTTTTGGAGCAAAATGGAGAAGCAAATACATATTAGATAGAGTGCAATAAAATAGGGAAATACTATAACTTCATAGGGAAATACATCAAATCAAAAACAAATTCACATTTCTGTTATATATTTTTTTTTGGGGGGGGGGCTCGTTCAGAGAAAATAGAAGAGTAGGAAACTAGTCTAGTGACTAGTGATCAGCCAAACAGGACTGGCACATGTTAAAGGGACAGTCTAGTCAAAATTAAACTGTCCTAATTCAGATAGGACATCAAATTTGCTTTTTTCTCTTGGTATTCTTTGTTGTAAGCTAAACATAGGTAGGCTTATATGCTAATTTCTAAACCCTTGAAAGCCGCCTCTTATATGAGTGCATTTGACAGTTTTTTACTGCTAGACAGTGCTAATTCATTGCGCCACTCCCGTGGAGTTACTTATGAAACAGCACTGATTGGCTAAAATGCAATTCAAAAGAACTGAATTAAGGGGGGAGTCTGCAGATGCTTAGATACAATGTAATCACAGAGGTAAAAAGTGTATTAATATAACAGTGTTGTTTATGCAAAACAATACAAATTATGGAGTAGACTGTTTTTTAAGTAACTCTGCTGCCACTACTGCTTCTGCCCTCCCTGCTCTATGGTTGTCATCATCTATCAATGCCAAATCCTCACGGAACTGCTGGCCACTGTGTCCAAGGGGCTCTAGGCACGTTACCCTCCTCCTCCCGTACCTGGAGGTGTAGTTTTGAGGTTTATGTACGAACGACCTTTTAAAAAGCCGAAACGCTATCGGCGAAACATGTTAGGGATGGGTATCTGACAATACCCTGTTGTTTTTCTTTTTAAATGGCATAGTTAACTTTAAAAAGTAACGCTTTATTATAGTGGCATTTGGCTTAAATCAGTACTAATAACTTGGGGGTTATTTGAAAACCGCTAGTGGCAATCGTTAAAAGCTATCTACAGGGTAATAGAACAACAGTTATAACGGCCAACTTGTGAAATCAATCGCACGGATATAGATTGTAAAAAACTATATAATAATACCGTATAGCTATAGCGGTTAGCTAGTGACAACTTTAAAAAGCCAATTATGGATCACTATTATAACTGTTAGCCACATATTTGGGCTGCTCCAACTTATACCGCAGCAATCATTTGTTGATAGTATAAGTGTACAAAAGCCGGGTACTAGCAATTATAGTGCCATAAGACAACTTCAAGCATTCTAGACGGTAGAAAATTGCAATAGCTAACTTTAAAAGAAATCAAAAGACAGCCACTTTAGAATAAAGTAAAGATCAATACCGTGTGAACACTTTTAAGCTATAACAGCCAGAACTTATAACTGGTTACTTATACGTATACTGTAACTATCAGCGATAAGCTATCGATACACAAACCAAGTAGGCTGCATAGAACATATCACTCAAAGAAACTTTTGTAAATATTTAGAATACCGTCTCTTATGTATTATATTATAAAAGCAAAATATGCCAAGGCTGCCAAGTGACTAAAAACAGTTGATAATATACAAAGTGAGATATACTGTTCGTCACTAAGTATATACCACTTAAGTTTGTACACCAAAGCACCAACACATGCCAGACTCTAAACCAAGATATCAAAAATAAAACCCTGTTGCAAAAACTGATTAATTACACAGTATGTATCAAAGATATTCAAGTCACTTCTGATATTCAAAAAGTTATATTGTGTATCAAATATATTCAAGTCACTTCTGATATTCAAAAAATTATATTGTGTATATATACCCATATTATAATCTACTGCAACACAAGGGATAATATATCAAGGTTGAGTTAAAACCGTATTATGAACTTACAACTATCAGGAACTCAGTAATTTACCTGAAGGAGTTAACAATACTTATATAGAGATTTATAGATCCATAAAGTGAAAAAAACAAAACTACTCAAGCATACCAGTTACTAAAGTGACCCTTACTGATAGTACTTTGCTATTTACTTTTCAAATACGGTTGATTAACTATATATGTGAATGTCTGCATGACAGAATTTTGAAATATACAGCGGTGTAGAATACCCCAGAACACCAGCTAATTATTCATTGGATAGACTTATATTTACTATTTAGATAATCCAGAATATTTTACAATAGAGGCAATCTATCCACTTGATATTCAGTGCCACTTCTTTATATTTAGTAAAGTTGCTATGTGTTTTTAAAGTACAAACACTTACACGACCACAATTGTTTTAATTTAATGTTGATTTAATAAAAGTTATGTTTTAATTTTCTTTCAAACCTTTGGCTCACAATAGCTGTTTAAGTTTCATACCAATATTAATATTTTCACAAGGAACTGAAGTGCTACTAAGGTGCATTCTTTCAGTCTCTATCTCCTATGATATAGACTATACTCGTAACTAGTGTCGTTTCATGCACAAGCACTCAAGCTCACAAGGTATATATGCATATACCCTATATTAACAAATACAGAAATTGGATAAATTCTTGCACGGTATCCAGACACAGTCATAGAAAAGGATAGGTTGTATGCAAATAACTTAAATATATTCTCTGTATATATTAAAGTAATACACTGAGCGTTCCAATTTTACTAGTGTAGTGCTCTTGCTATTTTTTGTTAAATTATGTACGAACAGGCCAACCTACCTAGTTGAGTAACTCTGCTGCTGCTACTAACACCACTTGTACCCTCCCTGCTATGTGGTGGTTATCTTCCGTCAATAACAAATCCTGAAGAAACTGCTGGCTGCTGTGTCCAATGGGCTCTAGGCATGTGTTTCCCTCCTCCTCTTCTGCCTGGAGGTGTATTTTTGAGGTTTATTTAATGTCAGGCCTACTTATCAAGTTGAGTAACTGTGCTGCCTGCTGCTGCCACTCCTGCCCTCCCTGCTCTGTGGTGGTCATCATCCATCACTGGCAAATCTTCAGGAAACTGCTGGTCACTATGTCCAAGGGACTCTAAAAACTTTTGTCCTCTTTCCTTGGAGGCATATTTTTGGGGTTTATGTGCTATTATTATCAGAAGCATTCTGCTTCCTGCTGCTGCCTCTCTTGTTCCTGCTTACAAGGATAACTATTACCTACAAACTGTGTGTGAGAAACTGAGGAAAGTGGGTACATATATAAGCACAAGGGATTTGGAAAAAAAAGAGTTGAATAAAAAAAAATGTATGGAAAGGTAGTAGTGGTGCTTTTAATTTTAATTTATTGTTTGAATTCTCTTTGTAAAACTTGTTCTAGTTCCTGTTTGTTCCAGTGTCCAAGTTAGCAATTAATCTTTGGGTTGTAGGCATTTCCTAGCAGTTTAAGGCCTAGATTTAGAGTTCGGCGGTAAAAGGGCTGTTAACGCTCCGCGGGTTTTTTTCTGGCCGCACCATAAATTTAACTCTGGTATCGAGAGTTCAAACAAATGCTGCGTTAGGCTCCAAAAAAGGAGCGTAGAGCATTTTTACCGCAAATGCAACTCTCGATACCAGAGTTGCTTACGGACGCGGCCGGCATCAAAAACGTGCTCGTGCACGATTCTCCCATAGGAAACAATGGGGCTGTTTGAGCTGAAAAAAAACCTAACACCTGCAAAAAAGCAGCGTTCAGCTCCTAACGCAGCCCCATTGTTTCCTATGGGGAAACACCTCCTAAGTCTGCACCTAACACCCTAACATGTACCCCGAGTCTAAACACCCCTAACCTTACACTTATTAACTCCTAATCTGCCGCCCCCGCTATCGCTGACCCCTGCATTACACTTTTAACCCCTAATCTGCCGCTCCGTAAACCGCCGCCACCTACGTTATCCCTATGTACCCCTAATCTGCTGCCCTAACATCGCCGACCCCTATGTTATATTTATTAACCCCTAATCTGCCCCCCACAACGTCGCCGACACCTGCCTACACTTATTAACCCCTAATCTGCCGAGCGGACCTGAGCGCTACTATAATAAAGTTATTAACCCCTAATCCGCCTCACTAACCCTATCATAAATAGTATTAACCCCTAATCTGCCCTCCCTAACATCGCCGACACCTACCTTCAATTATTAACCCCTAATCTGCCGACCGGAGCTCACCGCTATTCTAATAAATGTATTAACCCCTAAAGCTAAGTCTAACCCTAACACTAACACCCCCCTAATTTAAATATAATTTTTATCTAACGAAATAAATTAACTCTTATTAAATAAATGATTCCTATTTAAAGCTAAATACTTACCTGTAAAATAAATCCTAATATAGCTACAATATAAATTATAATTATATTATAGCTATTTTAGGATTAATATTTATTTTACAGGCAACTTTGTAATTATTTTAACCAGGTACAATAGCTATTAAATAGTTAAGAACTATTTAATAGTTACCTAGTTAAAATAATAACAAATTTACCTGTAAAATAAATCCTAACCTAAGATATAATTAAACCTAACACTACCCTATCAATAAAATAATTAAATAAACTACCTACAATTACCTACAATTAACCTAACACTACACTATCAATAAATTAATTAAACACAATTGCTACAAATAAATAAAATTAAATAAACTATCTAAAGTACAAAAAATAAAAAAGAACTAAGTTACAGAAAATAATAAAATATTTACAAACATAAGAAAAATATTACAACAATTTTAAACTAATTACACCTACTCTAAGCCCCCTAATAAAATAACAAAGCCCCCCAAAATAAAAAATTCCCTACCCTATTCTAAAATACAAATATTACAAGCTCTTTTACCTTACCAGCCCTGAACAGGGCCCTTTGCGGGGCATGCCCCAAGAATTTCAGCTCTTTTGCCTGTAAAAAAAAACATACAATACCCCCCCCCCAACATTACAACCCACCACCCACATACCCCTAATCTAACCCAAACCCCCCTTAAATAAACCTAACACTACCCCCCTGATGATCTTCCTACCTTGTCTTCACCATGCCAGGTTCACCGATCCGTCCTGGCTCCAAGATCTTCATCCAACCCAAGCGGGGGCTAGACATCCACTGAAGAAGTCCAGAAGAGGGTCCAAAGTCTTCCTCCTATCCGGCAAGAAGAGGACATCCGGACCGGCAAACATCTTCTCCAAGCGGCATCTTCTATCTTCTTCCATCCGATGACGACCGGCTCCATCTTGAAGACCTCCAGCGCGGATCCATCCTCTTCTTCCGACGACTAGACGACGAATGACGGTTCCTTTAAGGGACGTCATCCAAGATGGCGTCCCTCGAATTCCGATTGGCTGATAGGATTCTATCAGCCAATCGGAATTAAGGTAGGAATTTTCTGATTGGCTGATGGAATCAGCCAATCAGAATATAGTTCAATCCGATTGGCTGATCCAATCAGCCAATCAGATTGAGCTCGCATTCTATTGGCTGATCGGAACAGCCAATAGAATGCGAGCTCAATCTGATTGGCTGATTGGATCAGCCAATCGGATTGAACTATATTCTGATTGGCTGATTCCATCAGCCAATCAGAAAATTCCTACCTTAATTCCGATTGGCTGATAGAATCCTATCAGCCAATCGGAATTCGAGGGACGCCATCTTGGATGACGTCCCTTAAAGGAACCGTCATTCGTCGTCTAGTCGTCGGAAGAAGAGGATGGATCCGCGCTGGAGGTCTTCAAGATGGAGCCGGTCGTCATCGGATGGAAGAAGATAGAAGATGCCGCTTGGAGAAGATGTTTGCAAGGTCCGGATGTCCTCTTCTTGCCGGATAGGAGGAAGACTTTGGACCCTCTTCTGGACTTCTTCAGTGGATGTCTAGCCCCCGCTTGGGTTGGATGAAGATCTTGGAGCCAGGACGGATCGGTGAACCTGGCATGGTGAAGACAAGGTAGGAAGATCATCAGGGGGGTAGTGTTAGGTTTATTTAAGGGGGGTTTGGGTTAGATTAGGGGTATGTGGGTGGTGGGTTGTAATGTTGGGGGGGGGGTATTGTATGTTTTTTTTTACAGGCAAAAGAGCTGAAATTCTTGGGGCATGCCCCGCAAAGGGCCCTGTTCAGGGCTGGTAAGGTAAAAGAGCTTGTAATATTTGTATTTTAGAATAGGGTAGGGAATTTTTTATTTTGGGGGGCTTTGTTATTTTATTAGGGGGCTTAGAGTAGGTGTAATTAGTTTAAAATTGTTGTAATATTTTTCTTATGTTTGTAAATATTTTATTATTTTCTGTAACTTAGTTCTTTTTTATTTTTTGTACTTTAGATAGTTTATTTAATTTTATTTATTTGTAGCAATTGTGTTTAATTAATTTATTGATAGTGTAGTGTTAGGTTAATTGTAGGTAATTGTAGGTAGTTTATTTAATTATTTTATTGATAGGGTAGTGTTAGGTTTAATTATATCTTAGGTTAGGATTTATTTTACAGGTAAATTTGTAATTATTTTAACTAGGTAACTATTAAATAGTTCTTAACTATTTAATAGCTATTGTACCTGGTTAAAATAATTACAAAGTTGCCTGTAAAATAAATATCAATCCTAAAATAGCTATAATATAATTATAATTTATATTGTAGCTATATTAGGATGTATTTTACAGGTAAGTATTTAGCTTTAAATAGGAATTATTTATTTAATAAGAGTTAATTTATTTCGTTAGATAAAAATTATATTTAACTTAGGGGGGTGTTAGTGTTAGGGTTAGACTTAGCTTTAGGGGTTAATACATTTATTAGAATAGCGGTGAGCTCCGGTCGGCAGATTAGGGGTTAATAATTGAAGGTAGGTGTCGGCGATGTTAGGGAGGGCAGATTAGGGGTTAATACTATTTATGATAGGGTTAGTGAGGCGGATTAGGGGTTAATAACTTTATTATAGTAGCGCTCAGGTCCGCTCGGCAGATTAGGGGTTAATAAGTGTAGGTAGGTGTCGGCGACGTTGTGGGGGGCAGATTAGGGGTTAATAAATATAACATAGGGGTCGGCGATGTTAGGGGTAGCAGATTAGGGGTACATAGGGATAACGTAGGTGGCGGCGATTTGCGGTCGGAAGATTAGGGGTTAATTATTTTAAGTAGCTTGCGGCGACGTTGTGGGGGGCAAGTTAGGGGTTAATAGATATAATACAGGGGTCGGCGGTGTTAGGGGCAGCAGATTAGGGGTACATAAGTATAACGTAGGTGGCGGTCGGCAGATTAGGGGTTAAAAATTTTAATCGAGTGGCGGCGATGTGGGGGGACCTCGGTTTAGGGGTACATAGGTAGTTTATGGGTGTTAGTGTACTTTAGGGTACAGTAGTTAAGAGCTTTATAAACCGGCGTTAGCCAGAAAGCTCTTAACTCCTGCTATTTTCAGGCGGCTGGAATCTTGTCGTTAGAGCTCTAACGCTCACTGCAGAAACGACTCTAAATATCGGCGTTAGGAAGATCCCATTGAAAAGATAGGCTACGCAAATGGCGTAGGGGGATCTGCGGTATGGAAAAGTCGCGGCTGTAAAGTGAGCGTTAGACCCTTTAATCACTGACTCCAAATACCAGCGGGCGCCCAAAACCAGCGTTAGGAGCCTCTAACGCTGGTTTTGACGGCTACCGCCGAACTCTAAATCTAGGCCTAAGTTTGTGGCTAAAATGAAAGTTTTTTTGCGGACTTCCTATAGGCTCTAATTTGATTGAACGAATTTGGTTTCAAACTAAATTTTTATCAAAATATTTGGCAGAACCAAATGAATGAAATTCTGACAACCCGAATCGATTTTTCACCTGTGCACATGTCTAAACATGTCAAGGATGAAGATACAGCATAAAGTATTTAGTAGAAATATAGTAAGACTTTCACAGACATTAAGAAAAGCTCATTTGACAGAGAATTCTTAAGACTGTTGATAGTAAAAGAGGAATCTGACAAGGGGCCAGTGATATTACAGAGTGAGGTCAGAGGAGCTTTGTTTACTAGTTATTGTGGAACACCTAGCATTTTAAGTGCTCTTAACATTATCCTCAGTCAAGGACCCCACAAAAGACAGGTAAAAATATTAATAGATGTGAGATTCCCACTATACCATTTTCTTTAGATAGGGAAGCCATAGGAAGGGAACTTCCTCCATTAGCCCAATGGAAAAGCCACCATTAGGCAGTGGAGAACTCCAGGACCAAACTAGAATGTCAAACACAGATTTGGAAACAAGATTTAGAAACAAAAATTTAACAATCTGGTGAACTTGTTTTTAGAATGATATACACTGGGGGTCATTATGGCTTTTGAGCAATGGGTTGGAAAGTCCTGCTATAAACTAACAAATACCCTAGGTCCATTCATTTCTTATCAACGCTACTTTAATTCCTGGTCTTAAAACCTTCACTAGGAGAGTCTCTTATGAACTCTGAATATGGTTAATCTGTGTTACTGAATGGGCTTCTGAGTGCAAGTCTCCATCAATCTCACCATCACAAATATTCATCCATAGCACTTGATAAGTGGCATCAGAGCTACTATATATAAACCCCTTATGTTTATGTACCCATTGTCCTTAAAGAGTAATAATCAAGTGTTCACATGCCATATTTCTACCATTGTTACCAAATGAAAACAGTGGCAGTTTCTTTTTTCCAGTGAACAAATGTTACTGTTATTTTATTTTTTTTATATTTTTTATTGAGGTTAACCAAAATAAGCACAGACATTATACACCAGTAAAATACAACAGTACAAGTTACAGGGTCTGCACAATGTCAGAAGAGTTACACACATACATAAGTGTAGAAACCTCATGTTCTGCAGCAGTTCTAAATCTTTACAGCATATGAGACATGCTAACTGTATCAAGTAAAGAGCACCAGTATAATCATATGCAGAACTAAAAAAAAAGGAAACAAACAAATTTAAAACCTCATTTTTTCTTATATATCCAAGATTTCTATACTCTATCCAAGCGCCCCCCAACATAAACAAAAATTATAAGATACGCATACCCCAGTTAGTTATTAGTGACCACTCTTGAGACACAACTGTTGAATATGAATGAGGGGCAAGGATTGGGGATAAATATTATAAGATAAGCATACCCCAGTTAGTTATTAGTGATCACTCTTGAGACACAAGTGTTGAATATAAATGAGGGGCAAGGATTGGGGATAAAAATTATAAGATAAGCATACCCCAGTTAGCTATTAGTGATTACTCTTGAGACACAAGTGTTGAATATGAATGAGGGGCAAGGATTGGGGATAAAATTATACGATAAGCATACCCCAGTTAGTTATTAGTGACCACTCTTGGGCCACAAGTGTTGAATATGAATGGGGGCAAGGATTGGGGATAAAATTATATGATAAGCATACCCCAGTTAGTTATTAGTGACCACTCTTGGGCCACAAGTGTTGAATATGAATGGGGGCAAGGATTGGGGAATACATCAGGGCCACTCTTGGACCCATTCCAAACAGGATTGCAAAATAGAAGATGTATAGGCCACTCTTGGGCCTCAGTATATATTGTGCAAAATAACTTATTTATCCAAGAATATCAATGTACCCCCTAAATATAGAAAAATAAGGTGAAGCATACCCCAACTGAAAATGAATGGCCACTCTTGGACTACGGAAATTGAGTATAAATAAGGGGTAAATGTTGGGGGATATAACATTGCATTAGTGCAGTTCTGTATAAAATAATAATATAAAGTTATATTCCTATTGTATTAGTACACAGAACAGCAGGAAATATCTATCCAAATATGTGAAGACTATTACATATGTTATTAACTATTATACCTATTACTAGAGAGAACAGCATACTTATAAATATAGAAACATATATAGCTCTTTTGGAAAAACAACTAGAAACCCTTTCCATGGTAGACTACACTCTCATAAAGTGGTTATTAATCTATTGACCTAGTCATATTGTTTGTGTCAATAGCAGGAGCAGTACCAGAATACACCTTACAGGGCATTGTATGTATGGAAATGTTGCAATGAATATGTGTACATAAACATTTTGTACTGACTTCTGAAAATAAAACTAAATTATGTCTGCTTTCTAATCTGAGGGCTTTTAAATGGCACGGGCTGCATGGGGGCCTTAATATAAACTGTATGCAAATAGCTTACATAAGAATTATCATGAGTATGTCAGGCTATACACTAAGAACTCTTTATAGTCTATTGCTCCTAACAAATAGAGAGTAGTTACACTTAAGCTGTGGTCACAGGGCTGTTATTACTACATACCCAAACCCTCTAATCTCCTCTTGAAAGAGGTATAACCAAGCTGGAGAACTATTAGGGCTACTAGTTAGACTATTATCGTCATTATATTGAATATAAGAGCAAATTGAGCCCCAGACAGATAATTTAGGTGTTACTGCAGGGGAAACTCCTATCTTATCCCTTTTCGTCTAGCAATAAGCAACTACTTCCAAAAATAGTATGCACCCTGTGAAGATATCTGATTTACATATTACAGGGAATATAAAAAGAAAATTCAGACACAAGTTGTTCTCGTTTATCCAAGAGGCATATAGCATGCAATTATAACATTTTAACTGTATGTTTAGGCAGCTTAAACTGTGCTTAGGCAAACAAAGGTCTTCCTAGGTACTAAGGGAGGCAAAATATGCATACCAAAAGTCCAGTAAACCATAAGAGTGTAAAGCGTTCCATATGTTGGCAAATACAACCAGGGTCATCATAAGTATGGTAAGGGAGAGGTTTTCACTAAAATGAGGCCCCCCTAGAACTGAAGGGACACGTAACATGGCCATCTTATCCGATACCAATTCTGCAAGGAGATATGATCATAAACTGGGTTAATACATATGTAGACACTGACGTCCTGGGGTACTTGTATAGGAATCCTCATTTGAGCAATCAGTTCCACCCTTTTGTGCCGACAGTATCCGAGGCTCAAGGTCTGTCATCGGGCATTCATAGTCCATGTTCTTCTGTGCCTCAATCTGCAAATGTCCCTTCTGGACAGCCATGTCCGCCGCCATTAGGTCTCACAATGAATCTGGAGGCCACCTGGGAGAGCCGACCGTGCTCCCCCCATATCCAAGATGTGGAGGCCCACTTTCCAAGGTAGATGGACTTTATCCTTTTTATCGCTAAATCGCTGCGTTCCATGGGGCCTGTCTCCTTGCTCCTCATGGAACTTTACAACCTGACCTCCCTTCAGTGTCTTATAGAACAGCTCTGGCAGCTTAGCAGGATAGCTTAGTGCAGCATTCCCATCTTCTATGTAATTTATAGGGTTCTGTGTGCATCTATGTTGCGGAAGCTGCTGCAGTGATAGCTGTCCCTCTATTGTTTTGGCAGGCAATTTAGTAGATCCTGGGGGGGGGGGGGGTGGTAGCAGAATCCTAATGTTAGACCGTCGCCTTAGGTCCCGATGGTCCAGAACAGTGTTCCTGAGTCACTCTCACAGCAAACTTAACCTTGGTAGGCGTAATAGGTAGTAAAGCTTTTATTTTCTAAGGTAGATGGTGCTGTACATTAGAGATATTCGACGGATATCTATAATCATCTTCAGGAGCTCCTGTTATTGCAGCCATACTTGGTCGCTTGCCGGACATGCCCCCCCAAATGTGACATTTAATGTTCTCTCACAGTAATTATCGGCTAGATTTAGAGTTTTGCGGCCAAAGGGGTGCATTAACTACGCGTGTTTCCCCCCCCCCCCGCACCTTTTAAATACCGTTGGTCTGTAGAGTTCTCTGAAGGGCTGCGTTAGGCTCCAAAAATGGAGCGTAGAGGCATATTTACCGCCACTTCAACTCTCAATACCAGCGTTGCTTACGGTAGCGGCTAGCTGGAAAAACGTGCTCGTGCACGATTCCCCCATAGGAAACAATGGGGCAGTTTGGGATGAAAAAAAACCTAACACCTGCAAAAAAGCAGCGTTAAGCTCCCAACGCAGCCCCATTGTTTCCTATGGGGAACGCTTTCTAAGTCTGCACCTAACACCCTAACATGTACCCCGAATCTAAACACCCCTAATCTTACACTTATTAACCTCTAATCTGCCGCCCCCGCTATCGCTGACCCCTGCATTTTATTATTAACCCCTAATCTGCCGCTCCGGACACCGCCGCATCCTACATTATACCTATGTACCCCTAATCTGCTGCCCACAACACCGCCGACCCCTATAGTATATTTATTAACCCCTAATCTGCCCCCCCATCATCGCCGCTACCTTACATACACTTATTAACCCCTAATCTGCCGACCAGACCTCGCCACCACTATCAGATTCAAGTTCAATCAGATTGGCTGATCCAATCAGCCAATCAGATTGAGCTTGCATTCTATTGGCTGATCGGAACAGCCAATAGAATGCGAGCTCAATCTGATTGGCTGATTGGATCAGCCAATCGGATTGAATTTGAATCTGATTGGCTGATTTAATCAGCCAATCAGATTTTTCCTACCTTAATTCCGATTGGCTGATAGAATCCTATCAGCCAATTGGAATTCGAGGGACGCCATATTGGATGACATCACTTAAAGGAACCTTCATTCATCGGTAGTCGTCGGTAGAAGAGGATGTTCCGCGCCGGAGGTCTTGAAGATGGAGCCGCTCCTCGTTGGATGGATGAAGATAGAAGATGCCGCTTGGATGAAGATGTTTGCCGGTCCTGATGTCCTCTGCTGCCCGGATAGGATGAAGACTTCTGCCGCTCCGGATGTCTTCTTTTGGTCCATCGCTGCTCGGCTGAGTGAAGACGACTCAAGGTAGGGAGATCTTCAGGGGGTAGTGTTAGGTTTATTTAAGGGGGGTTTGGGTTAGAGTAGGGGTATGTGGGTGGTGGGTTGTAATGTTGGGGGGTGGTTTTGTGTTTTTTTTACAGGCAAAAGAGCTGATTTCTTTGGGGCATGCCCCGCAAAAAGCCCTTTTAAGGGCTGGTAAGGTAATAGAGCTGTTAACGATTTTAATTTAGATTAGGGTAGGGAATTTTTTTTATTTTGGGGGGCTTTGTTATTTTATTAGGGGGCTTAGAGTAGGTGTAATTAGCTTAAAATTCTTGTAATCTTTTTTTAATTTTTGTAATTTAGAGTTGTTTTTTTTGTAATTTAGTTTAGTTTATTTAATTGCAGGTACTTGTAGTTAATTGATTTAATTTATTTATTGATAGTGTAGTGTTAGGTTTAATTGTAACTTAGGTTAGGATTTATTTTACAGGTAATTTTGTAATTATTTTAACTAGGTAGCTATTAGTTAATAACTATTTAATAGCTATTGTACCTAGTTAAAATAAATACAAAGTTGCCTGTAAAATAAATATAAATCCTAAAATAGCTACAATATAATTATTCGTTATATTGTAACTATATTAGGGTTTATTTTTCAGGTAAGTATTTAGCTTTAAATAGGAAGACTTTAGTTAATAATATTTAATTTATTTCGTTAGAATAAAATTATATTTAAGTTAGGAGGGTGTTAGGGTTAGGGTTAGACTTAGCTTTAGGGGCTAATACATTTATTATAGTAGCGGCGAGGTCCAGTCGGCAGATTAGGGGTTAATACTTGAAGTTGGGTGTCGGCGATGCTAGGGAAGGCAGATTAGGGGTTAATACTATTTATTATAGGGGTTGTGAGGCGAGAGGGCGGCGGTTTAAGGGTTAATACATTTATTAGACTAGCAGCGAGGTCCGGTCGGCAGATTAGGGGTTAATAAGTGTAGGTAGGTAGCGGCGACGTGTGGGGGGGGCAGATTAGGGGTTAATAAATATTATGTAGGTGTCGGCAATGTTAGGGGCAGCATATTAGGGGTTCATAGGGATAATGTAGGTGGCGGTGATGTGCGGTCGGCAGATTAGGGGTTAAAAAATTTATTATAGTGGCGGCGATGTGGGGGGACCTCGGTTTAGGGGTACATAAGTAGTTTATGGGTGTTAGTGTACTTTAGAGCACAGTAGTTAAGAGCTTTATAAACCGGCGTTAGCCCAGAAAGCTCTTAACTACTGACTTTTTTCTGCGGCTGGAGTGTTGTCGGTAGAGGGTCTAATGCTCACTTCAGCCAAGACTCTAAATACCGGCGTTAGGAAGATCCCATTGAAAAGATAGGCTACGCAATTGACATAAGGGAATCTGCGGTATGGAAAAGTCGCGGCTGGAAAGTAAGCGTTAGACCCTTTCCTGGCTGACTCTAAATACCAGCGGGCGGTAAAAACAGCGTTAGGAGCCCTTAACGCTGCTTTTGACGGCTAACGCAGAACTCTAAATCTAGGCGAATGTTAATTAACATTTTATATTTACGTGATATAATCACAATATTGATTAACTGTATTCTCAAGTATTCATGAATTAACAGAAATATTATTACTTTATATGTCATTCCATGTTATGTGAAATCATCATCATCAGAGACTTGCTGGAACCATAAGATTATGAGGTTTGTGATAATTAATACCAATAAAGTTTAACAAAGGAGAACCACTTTCCTGATCAGTAGAAGTGGTGTCAAGTAATCATGACAAAATACAAACGGCTAGATTACGAGTTGTGCGTTAGGGTAAAAAAGCAGCGTTAAGAGGTCCTAACGCTGCTTTTTTACGCCCGCTGCTATTACGAGTCTTGCAGGTTTAGGGGCACCGCACACTTCTTTGGCCTTACCGCAAAACGACTTACGTAAACTTTGTAAAGTCTTTTTTTCTATGGGACTTCCATAGCACTGATATTACGAGTCTGTCCTAGGAGGCCAAAATGTGAGCGGTACACCCTACCCCTATCAAGAGTCCTAACGTATTTAAAAGTCAGTAGTTATGAGTTTTATAGTTTTATGGTACAACGCTGTAACATAAAACTCATAACTAAAGTGCTAAAAAGTACACTAACACCCATAAACTACCTATTAACCCCTAAATCAAGGACCTCCCGCATCGCAAATACTAAAATAAAAATTTTAACCCCTAATCTGCCGCCCCGGACACCGCCGCCACCTACATTATATGTATGAACCCCTAATCTGCTGACCCCAACATTGCCGTCACCTACATTATATTTATTAACCCCTAATCTGCCGCCCCCAATGTTGCCGCCACCTACCTACACTTATTAACCCCTAATCTGCCGCCCCCAACGTCGCCGCCACTATAATAAACATATTTACCCCTAAACCGCCGCACTCCCACCTCAAAAACATTAGTTAAATTTTATTAACCCCTAATCTGCAGTCCCTAACATCGCCGCCACCTACCTACATTTATTAACCCCTAATCTGCCGCCCCCAACGTCGCCGCCACTATATTAAAGTTATTAACCCCTAAACCTAACACTCCCTAACTTAAATATAATTTAAATAAATCTAAATAAATATTCCTATCATTACCTAAATTATTCCTATTTAAAACTAAATACTTACCTGTAAAATAAACCCTAAGATAGCTACAATATAACAAATAGTTACATTGTAGCCAGCTTAGGATTTATTTTTATTTTACAGGCAAGTTTGTATTTATTTTAACTAGGTAGAATAATTATTAAATAGTTATTAACTATTTAATAACTACCTAGCTAAAATAAAGACAAATTTACCTGTAAAATAAAACCTAACCTAAGTTACACTAACACCTAACACTACACTATAATTAAATAAATTAAATAAATTAAATACAATTACCTAAATTAAATTAAATTAGCTAAAGTACAAAAAGAAACAAACACTAAATTACAGAAAATAATAAGCAAATTACAGAAATTTAAACTAATTACACCTAATCTAATAGCCCTATTAAAATAAAAAGCCCCCCCCCCCAAAAAAAAATCCCCTAGCCTAAACTAAACTACCAATAGCCCTTAAAAGGGACTTTTGCGGGGCATTGCCCCAAAGTAATCAGCTCTTTTACCTGTAAAAAAAATACAAACAACCCCCCCAACAGTAAAACCCACCACCCACACAACCAACCCCCCAAATAAAATACTATCTAAAAAAAACTAAGCTCCCCATTGCCCTGAAAAGGGCATTTGGATGGGAATTGCCCTTAAAAAGGCAGTTAGCTCTTTTGCCGCCCAAACCCTAATCTAAAAAATAAAACCCACCCAATACACCCTTAAAAAAAAACTAACACTGTCTTCATCCAAGCCGGGCGAAGTGGTCCTCCAGACGGGCAGAAGTCTTCATCCAAGCCAGGTGAAGTGGTCCTCCAGATGGGCAGAAGTCTTCATCCAAGCCGGGCAGAAGTGATTCTCCAGGCGGGTAGAAGTCTTCATCCAGACGGCATCTTCTATCTTCATCCATCCGGCACGGAGCGGGTCCATCTTTAAGACATCTGATGCGGAGCATCCTCTTCATCCGACGAGTAAAACAGAATGAAGGTACCTTTAAGTGACATCATTTTTGATGGCGTCCCTTAGATTCCTATTGGCTGATAGAACTCTATCAGCCAATCGGAATTAAGGTAGAAAAAATCCTATTGCTGATGCAATCAGCCAATAGGATTGAGCTTGCATTCTATTTGCTGATTGGAACAGGCTATAGAATGCAAGCTCAATCCTATTGGCTGATTGTAGGAAGGTGGCGGTGATGTTAGGGCGGGCAGATTAGGGGTTAATAATATTTAACTAATGTTTGCGAGGCGGGAGTGTGACGGTTTAGCGATTAATATGTTTATTATAGTGGCTGCGACGTTGGGGGCGGCATATTAGGGGTTAATAAGTGTAGGTAGGTGGCGGCGACAATGGGGGTGGCAGATTAGGGGTTAATAAATATAATGTAGGTTTCGGCGATGTTGGGGGCAGCAGATTAGGGGTTCATAAGTATAATGTAGGTGGCGCAGTATCCGGAGCGGTAGATTAGGGGTTAATAATATAATGCTGGTGTCGGTGATGTCGGGGGCGGCAGATTAGAGTTAATAAATGTAAGATTAGGGGTGTTTAGACTCGGGGTTCATGTTAGGGTGTTAGGTGTAGACATAACTTTTATTTCCCCATAGGAATCAATGGGGCTGTGTTAGGGAGCTTTAAGCTGCTTTTTTGTAGGTATTAGACTTTTTTTTCAGCCAGCTCTCCCCGTTGATACCTATAGGGAAATCGTGCACGAGCACGTTATACCAGCTCACCGCTGACTTAAGCAGCGCTGGTATTGGAGTGTGGTAATGAGCAAAATTTTGCTCAACGCTCACTTCTTGTCTTTTAACGATGGGTTTCTGAAAACTTGTAATACCAGCACTGCAGGTAAGTGAGCGGTGAGAGAAAACTGCTCGTTAGCACCGCATAGCTTCTAACTCAAAACTCTTAATCTAGGTGAAAGCTTACACAGGTAATGGAAATGGCAAAAAATATTTTTGCTGAAAGACTTGAAAATAAAGCTGTTCATTTAAGTATTGCTTGATGTGCAGATCTCGTATAATATCCGTGATAGGCAGAAGGCAGCAAAAACTCATGAACGCTGATACAGCACAACAACAGTGTGAGCATAATAATGACAATGATTGTAGGGAAACTACCAATATCACATATAACACAGTAGGGAAGTAAAGGTTACGAAGTCAGACACCTAGATCAAACCAGCATAGACTAATACATTTCAAATCAAATAGCAGATGTGTAATAACAAACAAGCCGTGGTCTAACAGTATAAGGAGATTTGTTTTAAAACTCTGAACCATAAACATAGTCAAATAAACAATCCAAGGTCAGTAATAGACTTCAGTGGTATAACATAAATCAAAGTTAGGGAAGCAAAGGTCAGTGATGAGAGTCAAAATTTAGTTCAAAATACCAGAGTAAAGAGATAACTCAATAAACAAGCAGATAAACACTGCAAACAGATAATACAGTCTGCATACCATGCTGTAAACACTACCTGTGTCCTGTTCATCTGTACTATTCCCTCCTGCTTATTTATTGGGTTTAAAATGTACCCTTCTTTATCAGAATTTGAGCCTCTCCAGGGACCATGTTTCCCTTATTTGAAAGAATATTGAAAAGTTAAAAATATCAAATTTAACATTCAAATGCCAATTTCAATGTTGTATGTATTTCTTTCCTAAGATATGGAGAGTCCACGACGTCATTCAATTACTAGAGAGAATATCACTCCTGGCCAGCAGGAGGAGGCAAAGAGCACCACAGCAAAGCTGTTAAGTATCACTCCCCTACTCATAATTCCCAGTCATTCTCTTTGCCTCTGTCAATAGAGGAGGTGAAGTTTGGTGTCTGAAGTAATGAATTCTTTTTTTGGATACTTTTCCCTGCAAGCAAGGATTTGGGGTTTAGCTGAGTCCATGTCAATTTCTGCAGTAGAGTAGTGGTTGCTTTTAAGCAGTTAGGAAGTTGTGAGGTAGTCCTTGCTCTGTTTCCTAACATATTTCTGCCCTAGCTATAGAAAGCCAGAGTTGGCTACTTTGTTCTTTCTTTTTTTTACAGGTCTATGTAAGGAGTATTTTTCCTTTCACGCCTTGTGAACTGTCGTCCTGCCTGACAGTTGGATTGCAGGTAAGTGCTTTTGTCTTCTTGGTATTGGAGACTTGCACTTTAAGAATTTATTGCTGCAATTTTTGGACCTGGTCTGGCAGAAATTATTTCTGAAATTACAGGTGGAAAAGGGTCTTTTCTACCACAAGACAAGAAGAATAGACCTAAAGGACGTCAAAGTAATTTCCGTTCCTTTCATAACTTTAGAGGTCAAAAGTCTTCTTCTTCCTCTTTCAAGCAGGAAAGTCCAAGTCTTCTTGGGGACCCAGTCAGTCATGGAATGAGGGTATGCAGCTAAGAAAGCCCGCAGCTGAGTCTAAGACAGCATGAAGGTTCTGCCCCCGGTCCGGGATCTGATCAAGTGGGGGGCAGACTTTCCCTGTTTTGTCAAGCTTGGATACGCGATGTCCCAGATCCTTAGGCTGTGGACATAGTATCTCAGAGTTACAAAATAGAATTTAAATCTCTTCCTCCCAAGGGCAGATTTAACCTCTCAAAGTTTTTGGCAGATCAGGTAAAAAGAGAGGCATTGTTGAACTGCATTCAGGATCTTTCCTCTCTGGGAGTGATTGTTCCAGCTCCTGTAAAGTAACAGGGTCTAGGTTTCTATTCAAATCTGTTTGTGGTGCCCAAAAAAGAGGGAGCTTTTCGACCCATTTTAGATCTAAAGTGTCTCAACAAGTTTCTCAAGGTTCCATCCTTCAAAATGGAGACCGTTCAGTCCATTCTTCCTTTGGTCCAAGATGGTCAGTTCATGTCAACTATAGACCTGAAGGATACGTATCTTCATGTTCCCATTCACAGGGATCATCACAAGTTTCTAAGATTCACTTTTCAAGACAAACACTTTCAGTTTGTGGCTTTTCCGTTTGGCCTTGCCACAGCTCCCAGAATTTTCACAAAGGTTCTGGGGGCTCTTTTGCTAGTGATCAGGTCTTGGGAAATTGTAGTGGTGCCCTACCTGGATGATATATTGGTTCAGGCACCATCTTTTCAACAAGCAAACTCTCATACAGAGACCTTGTTGTCTTTTCTATGTTCCCACAGTTGGAAAGTGAATCTGGGAAGTTCCAGCTACAAGGGTGGTTTTCTTAGGCACCATAATAGATTCCCTATCTATGAAGATTTTTGTGACGGAGGTCAGAAAATCAAAAATTCTCTCCTCTAGCCTCTCTCTTAAGTCTTCTGTTCGGCCATCAGTAGCTCAATGAATGGAGGTAATTAGTCTGATGGTCACTACCATGGACATCATTCCCTTTGCTCAATTCCATTTGAGAGCTCTGCAGTTATGCATGCTCAGACAATGGAACGGAAACCATTCGGATTTGTCTCAGAGGATAGTTCTAGACCAGCTGACAAAAGACTCTCTTCCGTGGTGGATTTCTCAGGAGCATCTGTCTCAGGGCACATGCTTTAGGAGACCTTCCTGGGTGACTGTGACCACAGACGCGAGCCTGCTAGGCTGGAAGGCTGGAAAGCAGTCTGGGACTTGTTAAAGGTGCAGGGTCTATGGTCTCGGGAGTACTCTGCTCTCCTCATAAACATCTTGCAGTTGAGAGCTATCTTCAATGCTCTGATGGCTTGGCCTCAGTTAATTGTCTTTAGCCTGGTTTATCATGTTTCAGTCGGACAACATCACCTCAGTGGCTTACATCAACCACCAGGGAGGAAAACGGAGTTCCTTAGCCATGAAGGTGGCACGGATTATTCAGTGAGCAGAAGCTCACAATTGTTTATCTGCCATCCACATTCCAGGAGTGGAAAACTGGGAAGCGGATTTCCTGAGCAGACAGACATTTCATCCCAGGGAGAGGGCTCTCCAACCGTAGGTGTTCTCCAGGTTAACCCTCAAATGGGGGGTGCCGAAGTTGGATCTAATGGTGTCTCAGCAGAACCCCAAGCTTCCAAGGCACGGTTCAAGGTCAAGAGATCCACAGGTCGCTCTGAGAGATGTTCTGGTGGTTGCTTGGGCTTTCGGTCTAGCATATCTGTTTCCTCCGTTGGCGCTCCTTCCACGAGTCATTGCTCGTATCAAACAAAAGAGAGCATCTGTAATTCTTATAGCTCTGGCATGGCCTCACAGGATCTGGTATGCAGACCTAGTGAAGATTTAATCTCTGTCACCTTGGAGGTTGCCTCTAAGGAAGGACCTTCTAACTCAGGGTCCATTTCTCCATCCAAATATCATTTCTCTGAAGCTGACTGCTTGGAGATTGAACACTTAGTTCTGTCTAAGCATCGGTCATCAAGAGCATGGTCCAGGCTCGCAAGCCTATTGCTCAAAAGATTTACCATAGGGTATGGCTTACATACCTTTATTGGTGTGAATCTAAGGGCTACTCTTGGAGTAGGGTCAGGATCCCTAAAATGTTGTCTTTCCACCAGGAAGGTTTGGAGAAAGGATTGTCAGTCAGTACTCTGAAAGGTCAGATTTCTGCTTTATCTATTCTGTCACATAGGCGTCTAGTGGTTGTGCCAGATGTTCAATCTTTTTGTCAGGCCTTGGTCAGAATCAGGCCTGTGTTTAAATCTGTTAATCATCCTTGGTGTCTTAACCTTGTTCTTAAAGTTTTGCAGCAGGCTCCGTTTGAGCCTATGCATTCTTTAGATATTAAGTTGTTATCATGGAAGGTTTTGTTTCTTGTTTACCATGTACCGAAGGTGCATAAAGACATTGAGAGCCTGGCTTGATGCCATTTTACAACCTATTGCCAAGGGACAGTTGAGCTACCTGGAGGACAGCACACACTTAATCAACAAATTAGAAAACATTGAGTGGCAAGAGCACTATACGTGGATAGTAGTAGATATTTCATCATTATACACATGTATTCCTCGGTGTTCAAATTGTTGAATTATTCTTAACCAAAGAGTTAAAATTGGATGACATCACCAAACACTATATAGGAGATATTTCGAGGTATCTTTTATCTCACAATTTCTTTATCTTTAATCAAGAGTTCTTTCAACAAACATGCAGCACTGCGATGGGGGCAAAATTTGCCAATTTCTATGTAGCATGGTGGGAGCTCTCCTATATACAGTATATAGTTCAATGAATCCATGGTGTGAAGACATTGTCTTTTATTCACGATATATTGATGACCTGCTTTTCATAGTTAAAAAACCATTAGATGACTTTTCACACCATGAATTCATGAATCATTTAAACGACAACCATATGGGACTCAAATTCATGGGCACTTACAGTAGAACTGAAGTAAACTTAGATTTAACCTTACAAATACATAACAATCAAATATGTACAAAAACATATAGAAAACCCACCGCTGGGAACACTATTCTGCATGCCAGATCACAACACCCCAAACATTTGGTATAGGCTATACCTAAAGGACAGTTTATTAGACTCAGGAGGAACACTAAATCAGATGAAGTCTATGACCAACAGGCCATTGAGCTTGAAAAAAGACTAGTCAACAGAGGTTATAACAAAAATAATCTATCCAAATGTCACCAACTAGTGAAAATATCTGATGCTAATATAACAACTAGACAACATAAAGATTCAAATAACAGTGATTTCACAACTGAGTACACTATGCAATATGTTCAAATTGTAAAAATACTTAAAAAACATATGCATCTCTTGTTAGGAGATGAGATTCTAAAACCGATTGTCAGAAACTGCCAATTTGTTCCAACCCCCCCCCCCCCCAGAAGTCCCTTTCTCATAGTTTTGTAAGCAATAACATTCCTTCCATAGAATCCACATGGCTAAAACACAAAGGCAATTTTAGATGTGGCAGTAAAAACTGCAACACTTGCATTATGATCTTGAGAAGTGACTCTTAAATCAAGTATCACTAATCAAAAATGTGAGATTCAGTTTTATGCCAATTGTGGTACTCAATGGGTGGTTTACATGCTAACCTGCAATCTTTGTCATGGTCAATATATAGGACAAACTTCCAGAGAACTTCCAGAGAACTAAGAAAAAGAGTAGGGGAACATGTTAGAGATGTCAAAAATTATGTAAACAGAGCAAAATTATCGGTTCAAGTTATAGACTTAGCTAGAGTTCCAATAAGATGTGGTAAGTAACAAAAACAAAATCCTTAATAAGAAGGAATTATTTTGGATTTTAAAATTAAAAACAAGAATCCCCTTAGGAATGAATAAAGAGTTTGACATCAGCTACTATTTTTTAGACAATTAATGCCTGTTAGGAACTGTATTTTGTATGTCACATTTCATATCATATCCTGCATTTGGTTTATTATGTCCCTAATGCGTTCTACTGCTACGTATTAGAAAATCAAGACAAAAAATTGTATCTGGTCCTTAAAGTGAAGGTAAAGTTTTCCTGTTTTTTAAGCTTTATTACATTATGCATATGCTATATAGTATGATCGCAATTTTTTTTTTAAGTATTGCAATATATATGATGGTATATAAACTATTCTTATTTACTCACGCTTCTATTATTAGCTCCTCCCTCCATGAATTTCCTTGTTTTTCACCCTATTACATACAGAGCGGTCCCACCCGCTCTATACGTACTTCAAAAGCGCGTTCTCGCCTGCCAGAGAATTTGCGCATGCGCAAACGCTTCTCCATATATTCTATTTGCGCCTGCGTGAGTCACATTCTATTGCGACCTTATGCTTGCTTTAATCTGCGCGGGAGCGAGCCTGGCTTGAAATGTAGAGCAAGTAACCCAAACGCATGCGCAGAAGGACAAGAACCCCAAACGCATGCGCAGAAGGACAAGAACTGTTGTGACGTCAAATGACGGCCGCCTAACGGCCAGAGTTACCATTGGATGATGCATAAACGTGACCGGAGAGTTAAAAAAAAAAAAAAAAGGGTTGTTTGGGAAACGGAACGATATAGAAAGAAATAAGGTGAGAACTGTGTTAATATATGAAATTATTAAAAATCATGAATTAAAGTACCATTATTTTTATTAGTATTAACATTAACTATAATCAAATCCTGCTAAGTTTACCTTCACTTTAAGTATGAATCTTATAATATTATTCACTACAGCAAGATCAGATGGTCACCCCTAATGTGAGGCCTGTGTTGTTAAATGATCAGGTCTCATCCATGTTAAATATGAGAAAATGTAACTTAATGTGGTCTCATTTATCATGTAGTTTATCATAAAAATATCCTAAGTGTTTAAAATTTAAATGAACTATTTACTCTATTTGTTTATCTATAGATATTTTGTAAAACAAGTGTATTGTGTCACCCCAGCACTGTGATTATAAATCTGCTTCATTGTTTGTTTTTAACACTCATTTGGTATGTGTTTTAATCTTAGTTGGAGTAGCAAGAGTTAACCGGTTTGTACCTTTGGTATAAATTGCCTATCTCTACTACACCTCATTAGTCTATGAATAAGCGCCACTAGGGGGCGTGAAACGCATAAGACTGACCTTGTATGCATGTCTGCCCTCTGTTTGTGAACACGCTATGTTTTTTATGTGTTACAATAAAGGTATGTTTTTATTTTTCTACTAACTGAGCAGTTCCTGCTTTTTCTTGACCCTTTGAATTACATACAACCTGATCCGCCATTTGCTATGGCACTCCAGGTATTGTGAGTAGCAGAGTTTATTTACAGTTAGGAGATCATTTTCTCCATTTGCACGGACTGGTAGTCAGACCATGTTCCGGATACCCCTTTCTTTTGTTTGTTTCTTGTTGCTATCTCTTCTGCTTGGAGAGTTTCGGAATTCTCGGCTTTGCAGTATGATTCGCCTTACCTTATCTTTCATGCGGATAAGGTTGTTCTTCGTACTAGGTTGGAATTTCTCCATTAAGCGGTTTCGGCTAAAAATATTTGTCACGGATACCGGTCTGCAAGGGTTTACACCCCTACCCCCTACATCCTCACCCCTGTTGCTTCTCAGTGGTTTTGGGCTCCTCAGAGCAACCACAATCTCCGGAAGCTTTTTGTTTGCTTTTATTGGCTTGTTTTTGTGTTAAGAGAAGAGCTGGTCTATGACCGGGAAAACCCTCCTAGGATGGCCGGGCTCCTGGAACTCCCAATCGGCCGCCTCACAATGGACACCCGCCTAACCCCTTTCAGGCTGGCCGGCTCCTGGAACTTCCGGTCGGCCACAGGACAGCAGGACACCTGTTAACTTTACCCCTGGTCGCTCCAGCAGCCCTTTGCCCCAGAGCTCTGCTCTTTTGGGGATTGGTAGCCCCTAGGGAGGACAAGAGCTGGGGGAATTATTGGAGGGGAGCTCTTTTGGGAACCGGGGGGTTTTGGACACCCCTAATCCCATAACTTCAACGGACTGTAACCCGGTCCCCAGTAACGAATTATGCTGATTTTTGGGCTGTGGCATCTGGAGACCGAGAGCTTTAAAATTACACCCTGGAAGTGCCACCGCTCCACCGGTATCACCCTGAAACCGCCACCCCTGTGTCCTGGAACTGTGGCTGCTATGGAGGTGACGGTCCGTCTGGAGGGGCGGGAATGGCGGGAAAATTGTGGGATTGTCTTTTGTCTCATCAAGATGAGATGTGTGTATAAAAGGAGTGTGTGTTTTCAATAAAATTAGTTCTTGTTTCACCTGAATGCTAGTCTGTCTAGTTATTTGGGTGGGTTCCAGCTAAAATCACTTTCCTGGGCTACGTAGCAGCCTGTCCCAGGCAGAGGAAGGACCCTCAGGCAGAGCTACCCAGTCGGGGTAGCTGGAGTCTGCCACAGGGTGAGACCCTGAATACTGGTGCTGTCGGGCATCAGGGGTGGCTACAGGCTGTGGTCACTTGCCAGCTACATAGTTGCAGTTGGCAGGGAGGAAGCAGGACCCATTTGGCGGAGCTACCCAGTCGGGGTAGCCGGGGTATCCGTCACAATATTAATCAGGAAATTGTTGTTCTTTTTCTCTGTCCCAATCCTTCTTTTCATAAGGAGCCTCTAAGGCACAACTTAGATGTTGTGTGTGCTCTTATATTCTATTTACAGGCGACTAAGGATTTTTGCTCTTTTTATTTGTTTCTCAGGAAAGCGTAAGGGTAAGAAGGCTACTGCTACTTCTCTTCTTTTTGGTTGAGAAGTATGATTCATTTTGCTTATGAGACTGCTGGACAGCTTCAAAAATGAAGCTTCTGTGGAGTTGATTTGCAAGGCTGCAACTTGGTCCTCTCTGCAAACTTTTTATAAATTTCATACTTTTGCCTCGGCTGAGGCTTCTTTTGGGAGAAAGGTTCTTCAAGCGGTGGTGCCTTCTGTTTAGGTCTGCCTGTCTTGTTTATTCTGTGTCCTCTAGCTTGGGTATTGGTTCCCACTATTAATTGAATGATGTTGTGGACTCTCAATATCTTAGGAAAGAAAACAAAATTTATGCTTACCTGATAAATGTATTTATTTCCGGATATGGAGAGTTTACGACCCCACCCTTTTTTATGACAGTTATTTTTGTCTAAACTTCAGGCACCTCTACACCTTTGTGTTATTCCTTTTTCCGTTTCCCTTTGGTCGAATGACTGGGGATTATGGGTAGGGGAGTGATACCTAACAGCTTTGCTGTGGTGCTCTTTGCCTCCTCCTGTTGGCCAGGAGTGATATTCCCACTAGTAATTGAATGACGTTGTGGACTCTCCATATCCGGAAATAAATAAATTTATCAGGTAAGCATAATTTTTGTTTTTTAAATCGATAAAACAAAAATGTAAACACATTGGAAATACTATATGTATTTTATAATAATACATTATAAAGCTGCAACATATTATGAAATGCTATGACAAATGAAAAGACATTTGCATGAATAATAGTGAGGGCCCTGCATGTGAGTCACTGTTATCTATAATGTATCTTTACATGAGATGATCAACAGAGCAGATAGACTTGTAAGCTTATATTCCCCCAGCTGTAACACTGTAACACGTAAATATTTTTAGGTTAAACAAAATAAGAGGCAAGGGTGCATCCCTTAGAGTGTGACTGTTCAGGTATTACTTAATGTGATTTAACCAATGAGTATAATTATAAATATGAATATAGTTTTGTTTTGTATCCCCCCCTCCTTGTAACAGGAAGTTGCTAATTAAGTTGCTTGCACTGAGACAGGAAAACAGAGTGCACATGTGTGTTTCTTTCCTAAGATATGGTGAGTCCACGGAATCATTAATTACTAGTGGGAATACCACTCCTGGCCAGCAGGAGGAGGCAAAGAGCACTACAGCATAGCTGCTATATGTCACTTCCCTTACCCATAATCCCCAGTCATTCTCTTTGCCTGCGGTGCAAAGAGGAGGTGAAGTTTGGTGTCTGATCTACAATCAAGATTTTTTTATTTTAAAGCAGAGTAGGTTTGCTAAAGGGTCTAGCCTTAGCCCATGTCAGTCTCTTCAGTAGGGCAGTGGGGGCTTTTAAGCAATTGGGAACTTGTGGGGTACAATCCTCACTGTGTTTTCCCAAAACATTTTGCTGCCCTACTTAGATAGCCTGAGTAAGTTTACTCAGTCTTTCTGTATTTCCACAGGTCCATGTGAGGGAAGGCATCCTCTCAAACCAGGTGAGCTGTCCTGCTGCAGGACCGATGAATATTAAGGTAAGTGCCAATTTAATTTTTCTATGTAGCAGGGAACAATTTGGCACTTATTCAGCTGAAACGCTGCAGGGGGATGTTTTTTATTATTCCTGTCAGGGTGCAGGATTTTATGGCAGTTTTTGTAGGCACTGTTAGTGTGAGGAGTTATTTATTTTATTGATGGCTCAGTGAGGATCCGTTTTTAGTAATTGACTTTGTTGGGGGGGTTTATTGTTTGTTTTTAAGCCTGTTTTTTGTTTGCTGTAGGACCGCCCCTTTTAGGGAGGTTCTGATTGTTTGATGTAAGAGTTTTTTTGGTGCTTTTCTTCACTTCCTGTAGAGTGAGGTGCGCATATTTCTGATGCTCTGCTGTTTAGAAGGCTTCTTGCTGTTTTTGCTTCTCTGAAAATCCGGATTGTAAACGGGATTGTTTTTTTCCTCAGTTTGCTGCGGGTTGCAGGACAGGTGGGGCACCTCAGTAATTCTGCTGAGGTGTAGAGTGTTACCTGCGGTATGTTTTCTTTATTTGGTAAATTTAAAGGGAACATTTATTTAAGAATGTTTTTTTGGTTCTGTATTATATCCTTTGTTAAAAGACAAAAAAAAGTTAGATTTTTTTATTTGCTTCTTTTTTTTGTATTATGGATCAGGAGGCTGTGCAGGATGTTACCTGTAGCTTATGTTTTGCCCAGATAGAACCCCCAGTACCTTTTTGTTCTTCATGTATTGAAAGAACTTTAGCTTATAGAAACAGACTTTTTGATTCTGAGCCATCATTAGCTAAGGCGGATGCTGTTCAGGAGCCTCCTGTTTCAGATGTGCCACAGCTTTCTCCTCGTGTCCCAATCCTATTCATCTGCACATGCAGCGCCCTGAGTTTCCTCTCATGCTCCGTCTGGAGTTACTTTGCAAGATATTGCTGCTCATGTATCTTCTGCGGTATCTGAGGCGCTGTCTGCTTTTCCCATGCTGCAGCGAAAACGCAAAAGGAAATTTGAAGAAACCGTAAGTAAGGTTTCTGATCCTGAGGTGGCTAATCAAAGTTTTTCCTCTCAGAAGTCTGATTCTTGTGCATCTGAGGGTGTGTTTTTCCTCCAATATCTTATAAAGCAATTACTGTATATGCCTGATTATTTTACCCTTACTCAAATGGCAACAGGTTATGTGCCTAGGAGAGATGCAGGAAATTGATGGAGCAGGCTTTTGATGGAGATGAAAATAATTCCAAACTTTGGGAGAAAAAATTATTGGGAAATCTACAGCTGATAAATCTCAAGGATAACTATCCTGGGCGTGCCAGCAGACACCGAAGATAAGGATGAAGACAGATGTAAGAATGAGGAGGTTACACTGAAATAATTCAATTGGGAAGTGACTTTCACACAAATTAAAGACACAGTTGAGAAGTTTTGAAGATACAGAAAAATACTGGGCTAGTCCAAATGAAGAGGTCTTAAAAGTGACTAACACAATTCCAAGACTAAAAGTTAGAGACAACTTTAATATTATCTGTTACAATTTCGGCCAAAAAAAACGATTAAATTGGTTAAATAGTCAAGACAAGATTCCCAAGACAGATTTTAAGAGCCCCGACATTGTGGGAACAAAGATTTGGCCTAGGTTTGCCACTTAGGGGGACTCTCTACTTCCACTACTATGCCCTAGATATGCCACAAGAGCATAACACAGTCAGTATATAGCCTGGGAGAGAGATCTCCACTTTGGAGAGACTGCTGTGAATTGGTCCAGGGAGCTCTATATTGTGCAACATTGTGGGAACTCTACTACAAAATTACAATCTGCTGGCACCTAGTCCCTGCTAGATTACACAGGATTTTTAAAACCATTTACCCCTTTTCTTGGAGTAAATGTGGCAACTTGGGGACACCATCACATATTTGGTGGGAGTGCCCCAAAATAAGGGGCCTTTGGAGATTGATCTTTGAAATTTTATATTCAGACAACTGCTTGCCCTGCAGTGGGTCCTCCTAAATATTAGGACTCCCAAATTAAGAAAATCCACCAAATTTTTGATGACTTGCTTCCTTATGCAACTAAACTTGCCATTGCAAGAGACTGAAAAAAGATCTCCCCCTTCCTTAGCCCAAGTATTATCCATTATGGTTTACATCAGTGATTGGCAAAGTGTCCGTACACGGACACTGGTGTCCGTGACTGGCCCTTACAGTGTCAGCCTCTGGTTTTGTGGCAGGGAGGGACATGGAAGGAGTAGGACAGATGAATGCTGGTTCTGACTCCTCCTTGACGCACGCGGCACCAGGTTTTGCAGGGTTGGTCCGCGCCTGTTTGATGATGATGCTCAGTAGTGGGAAAGACTTTGGTAACCATTGGCTCAGTGCTGGTGTGGGCATTTTCTACTTGTGCCGTCATAGATACTGTGAGCTTTGCTTCAAATGAGCAGAGTCAGAGTGGAGCCATTGAACTTGCACATATAGTGCTTTTATTTTGACATCTTGGTCAGCAACCTAACGTTATAATTTTGCTTGCATCACCCACAGTAAAATCTGGTGATTTTAATCCCACAGTACATGCTCTCTTACTGCAGGGACACAGTTTAACTGCTTGTTGGAAGAACAATTCTAACTATAGGCTGCAGTATAGTCATGGAGTACCTGGAGTGACATACTGTCTGAGTGGCACTAAAGGACTCCTCTGGCTCCTGACTCCCTTTATCATTTAGCCGGACAGCGTAGATGTTCCCTTTAGTATTCTATATGCTAACAATGGTTACATACAGAGCTGGCACCGCCCCGGAGTGGGCAGACTGAGGCCCTATTCGGTAAGGTTCTTACAAATTAATCTTTATTCAGAAAAAAACAGAATTTGTGCTTCCTGAAGGCGCAGAGAGATGGAGTGAATTAACATGTTTCTAGTAGGATTGCCAGTTGAACTGTTAAGTTTATAATATGAACATTTAATTTGGGACTTGCTTAACATATTGAGGCCCATTTATCAAGCTCCGAATGGAGCTTGAGGGCCCGTGTTTCTGGCGAGTTTTCAGACTCACCAGAAACGCAAGTTACGGAACAGCGGTCTAAAGACCGCTGCTCCATAACCCTGTCCGCCTGCTCAGAGCAGGCGGACAGGAATCGGCCCAATTCAACCCGATTGAGTATGATCGGGTTCATTGACACCTCCCTGCTGGCGGTTCTCCGCATTCAGCGAGGTCTTGCGGATCTGATCCGCACTGTCGGATCAGGTCTGCAAGACCTTTGATAATTCGGCCTCTTTGTATACTTTTATGTGTGCTGTATAATACCTAAAAACATTAAGGATGTTTTATATTGGGGAGTGTATGGACATTGTGCATTGCAGCGTCTGTTTGTTAAATTATTGTTGGGCCTGTGGTTAGTGGATGAGACCATAGGTCCAATTAGGCTTTGGCATACTTCTAAACTATTCATGTCTCTTATGTGAGATTAGTTAGAAGTAGACTTCTAGGTTTGTTTGTTTGTTTTTATCTGTGCCTTAATAGGAGTTTTCATTTTTGTGGAGGGTATCATTTTTGTGTAAATAAATGTCTGAGCGCTTTACAGAGGGTGCCTGGTGTTATGACATTAGATTGCACAGTTGCACTGCATCGCATATAGGTTAGCAGTTTCAGGACCATCTTTAACACAGGGCAAAAGGGGCAGCTGCCCAGGGCCCAGTTTCTGTTGAGGGGCCCAAGAGTCCTTAAAAAAAAAAAAAACATTTTTTTTTTTTTTTTATGGTTCATACCAGACTACTGATTTGACATGGGGAACACACACATTCAGTCATAATACTGTCACAGTCAAAAGTACTCTGCTTATATATATATTTTTTTAAACTGTGCCAGACCGTGCCGGTGTCATGTGACATGCCAAGCTATTGCCATGTGCTGTTTTAGATGTGCACTGTGCAGCACTGAATGCAAAGCCCTAACTCGGCATCCAGCCATTCCCACTGCATCATAAAAGGTCCTACTGGGGTTACCACTGTTACCAGGTAACTGCTCTGGTGGTAGGCATTGTTTCTGGGTAGGGCTGACTGTAGGCGCATGCAGCAGAAAGCTGGAGCGGCAAGCATGTGAGGATTTGAGCATCTTTGCAGCTGCATACACTGCTCTCTTCAGTCTTGAGGCTATGTAACTCATCTCACACTGTATCCATGCAACCTTGGACAGACAGCATCCAGTCTGCTGGTTCCCTTAGCCCTGCTCTTTCTGCTGTGGCCCTAAGATCAAATAACTGAAGTTTGTTAGGGGAACAGTGCTTTGTAGAAAGGTGTCAGTGGGAAGAATAAGTGAGTGTACACACACCCCTCCCCATGCAGCATTGTCTAGTGCAAGGTGAGAGGGAACTTGTTCCTAGCAAAGAAGTGACATGTGCTGCTGTGGCTGATGTATAGTGTCATGCTGATACTTCACACATTAATGTAAGGTTTATTTTTATAGTTTTTGTTTTCTCTCTGTCTCAGATTTTACAGCTTCCCATAGATGCTGTTCCAGTCAGTAAACTTATACTGCACCTCCATGCTTCCTTCTCAGTCTTTACCTTGCTTTGCTCCTGTTGGCTGCCCTAAATCTCTTTAACCAACTAACCTCACACCAGAATCACATTCAAAAGAATATTAAATGAATCCACAGTGGAGGAATTTATATATTTATTTACTTATTAGTACTGATTAGGTCCAGTTTCACATATTGCAATTTATTTCTTTTTTTAAATGATTAGCTCAGCAGTGAATAATCCACTGCTGGGCTAATAATTAAAAAAAAAAAAAATAGATTTTGTTGTTTTTTGGGATGTTGGGGTGGAGAGCGAAATTGCATGGGGGGGGCAAGAAAATTTTCGCCCAGGGCCCAGTCAATATTAAAGACGGCCCTGAGCAGTTTGTCTTGCTTGGAACTTTCTTACTTAGCCCCTTGCTGCCATCAGCTCCCTCCCCTTCTCCTCATGTCTTCAGGGTTGTTTTTAAATCAATTCTCTTTTCTGACCCTGGTATACTCTTTAAATTACAGAGACAGATGAGGTAGCTCTGCTCAGCCCTACTCTGTTTCATCTAATTGCACAGTAGAAAGACAGCTCAGACACCAGGTCACATAAAGCTAGGATTAGGAACCTTGACAGGGATTGACAGCTCTCTGTGAGGTAACTAAATAGGACTAACTCTTTTAAATAAAAGGAAAAACAGGGATGATGATGATACAATGACATATGTTGATATATAGCCATAGTCTCCAAAATGCAAACAAATAATAATAAAAAAGCCTCACTTTAAAGTTAAACTGAAGGTGCTGGCTGATTCAACAAAACTTTCCTAACTCTGATTTAGATTATAGATCAGATAGTAAAGTTTTGTTGAATCTGCCAGCACCTTTAGTTTAATTGGACATGAAACCCAAAAATGTTCTTTCATGCTTCAGATAGAGAATGCAATTTTAAACAACATTCCAGTTTACTGCTATTATTATATTTGCTTTATTCTTTAGATATCTCTTGTTGAAGAAATAGCAATGCACATGGGTGAGCCAGTCTATGTGCAGCTACAGAGCTAAATATGCTTTTCCACAAAGGATATCAAGGGAATGAAGCGAATTAGATAAAATAAGTCAATTGGAAAGTTGTTTAAAATTACATGCTCTTTCTAAATCATGAAATAAAACATTTGGGTTTCATGTCCCTTTAACTTTAAATTGAAGCTTTATTTTTTGCATTCTGGAGAATTTGGCTACATAGTAACATATGTTGAAAAAATTTTACGCTGTAGTTCTAGAAAATTAACAAACCTTGATTTAATACTTTGTTTTTTCTTTCATGCCTTGGTGTCCTTCACTAAGGTCTGTACTTTGGAATGTTTCCGCCCCAGCCTTGTTCTGTGCCTATCCCCGGATTACATTAAAAATATGGTTTTCTATGCCTTCAGGATAACAAAGACTGATCTTTACTATGAAATCTGGTCCTCCGGGAATACACTTTTTCCAAATGAATCTGCCAATGATAACCACCGCCTTGTCCCTTCTTCCTCTCCATTCTCTCCCCCCCTTTTTTTTTCTCTCCCCCACTTCAGTGACTAACCCAGAGATAATATATTTATACACTTATCTGCTATCACCTTTGTTAGATTGCACTAATGCCATTATTATAAGACACTGAGAGCTATTATGTAAAAGAATCCAATCTACTCCAGATTTTATTTTTTTCTGAGGGAGAACCCTGTATACGACCTTTGTAATCTTTTACTACATAATTACTGTTCGGTTACAAGCAGTCATTCCCTAGTGCTCCCTATAATTTATTATACTAGATTACTATAACAACGTTAGCCACTGAAAGATTGCAGATACAGCTCCATATGGAATTATAAGGTGCATAAGATCTGACAAGGGTACTGAGTTTATGGCAAAGAGTTTGCAATCACTGATAAGTAAAAGAGACATCAGACATTAAACCTCATCACCATACTCAGCCCATCAGAATGGGACTGCAGAAAGAAATTGGAGGACACTATTTGAAATGGCAAGATGTTTGCTGATTGAGTGTAAGTTGGCAAATAAGTTGTAGACATATGCAGTAATGACATTGGCTCAAATGAGGAACAGATATTTTAATAACTGCTTAAAGCAAACACAATATTATTTGCTGACAGGCGAGAAACCTAAGCTTTCTAAAATGAGAACATTTTTGGATCAGAATATTTTGCATATAAGTATGACAGAAGAAAATTAGAGTCTAAATGCAAAATAGTAATTTTTCTAGGATATGGCAAAAACAGACCCTCTTATCTTGTATTCTACCCAGACACTGAAAAGATCCTTAAAGGGACATTATACACCCATTTTTTCTTTGCATAAATGTTTTGTAGATGATCTATTTATATAGCCCATGAAGTTGTTTTTTTTTAAAAAATGTTTAGTTTTGCTTATTTTTAAATAACATTGCTCAGATTTTCAGACTCCTAACCAAGCCCCAAAGTTTTATGTGAGTACTGATGTATACCTTCTCCAGCTTGCTCCTGTTTGTGTAAAGGGTCTTTTCATATGCAAAAGAAGGGGGAGGGGGGAAAAGTGTCTTATTTCCCACTTGCAGTGGGCTTTCCAGCTACCTTTTCAACAAAGCTAAACTGAAAGCTTCTAAGTAAGTTTTTAAACAGTTTTATACTGGATTTTTATATCGGTATCTGTGCATCTTATTCTTTATAGTAGTGCCTATTACATGCAGTTATATGAAAATGAGTGTATAATGTCCCTTTAAACACAGACTTGTAAAGTTTATCACAAAGAAAGTTGTAGAAAGACAGACTTAAACTGATCTATTACTTGATGAAGAGGCTTACAAAAAGGAGAATTATACAAATTCAATACCAAAGACTAATCATGACCCTGGTGCTCGTTAGCCTAAAAGACATAGAAAAAACCCTCAAATACTCGGAGGACTACATTTCAGATTTAAAACATGAAGATCAAATATTAACAAATATCGATTATTGTTGGTGTTTGATGTACCACAAACTTTCAAAGATGCTATAAGTTTACTCCAGTCACAATTCTAGCAATGCTATGGGACAAGAAATAGATCCCCTAACAGAAAATGGCACATTCATTTTCATCACTCTACCAGAAGGTAAATAATCAGTGATGGGGGTTGATGGGTGTATGCAGTAAAGAATAAATTTGATGGAACAAAACATTTAAGGCCAGATATGTTGCTAAAAGTTATAGTCAAATAAAAGGAATTGATTACAAATAATTTATTTCTTCAATCAAAAACATTACATAAGTACGCATTTTGATGCAACCAGCAGCACAGTATGATTTGCTTATCCATCAGATGAATGGGGAAACAGCTTACCTACATACTCCAATTGATTGTGAAATTTATGTTCACCAACTAGAAGGCTTTAAGATCAAGACTAAATAAAATGGGAAATTAGTTTTAAAATGTAATAAGCCATTGTATGACCTATAACGATCAGGTAGAAATTGGAATAAGATGCTACATGATCATCTAAGTGAAAATAGTTTTGAACAAAATCCAGCAGATCATTGTGTATATGTTAAACAATCTTAACATGAGAGAGTAATACTAATAATTAGACTTTTGCGCAGCGACAAAAATTTGTTTCGGTAGGTTTCGGACCGATTCAGATTTTTTAGAATTTCAGTTTCGAATTTTTTGAATTCAGATACATTTGAATGCATTTATTTCGGATTCATTCGGATTCTAATAAATTCGGATGTATTCAGATGTATTAGTTTCGGATTCGATTAATAAATTCAGAAGTTCAATACTATTTCGAATTCGAATGTGACATTCGAATATTATATTTATAACACACAGTATTAGACTAGAACTAATATTTCAAATTCGAATGTGACATTCAAATTTGAATGTCACATTTGAATTTGAATATTATATTTATAAAACACAGTATTAGACTAGAAATACTATTTTAAATTTGAATGTGACATTCGAATTCGAATGTAGAATTCAAATTCGATTACATTTATTAAACACAGTTGTAGACTAGAAATAATATTTAGAATTCGAATGTGACATTCGAATTTGAATGTGACATTCGAATTTGAATGTGACATTCGAATTTGAATGTGACATTCGAATTTGAATATTCCATTTCGAACGTAACTAATAAATCCAAACTAATTTGAATGTATTAGGTACAAATGCATTCGGATTAGTTTAGTTTCATTGCTAGGGTAATCTGAAAATTCAAATCGATCCAAATCTCTGAATTCATCCCAATTCGTCCAAATTTCGAGTCAGAACGAAACGCACATATCTACTAATAATATGGGTTGATGATCTTATTATTGGTGTCAGTGAAGAAATGTTACTAAATGAAGTGAAGAAAATGCTTACAGCCATATAATTAAGATGAAGGATCTTGGAGGAATCAAGCATTTCCTTGGTATCGACTAGAAATGTGCATTCAGTTTTGTTCCAAACTGAAATTCGGACAAATTTGTCAAATTCGGAGCTTCGGATCGATTCAAATCTCCCAATTACCCTAACAACAAAACTAAACTAATCCGAATGCTTTTGTAACGAATAAATCCAAATTAGTTTGGATTTATTCTTTACATTTGAATGGCCATGGACTAATCACAATTACACTAGTATTGTACAGTATATTAGGTTATATCATTCTACTAGCTCTGTGCAGGGCACATTATGTAGCTGGTACCTGTGAGGTTAGTACTTAGGTGGGATGTGCTGTGTATTACACTAGTATGTACTGTATATTAAGTTATATACCTCTGCTAGCTCTGTGCATATTGTGTAGCTGGTACCTGTGAGGTTGGTACTTATGGTGATTCAGATGGGTTACAACTAATATACAATACATAATACTAGTCTAATACACAGCACATCCCACCTAACACATACCGAACTTCCGAATTTACGAATCAAATCCGAGCCAAATACATCCAAATTTATTTGAATCCGAATGAATCTGAAATGTATACATTCTTATCTATCCAAATTCGAATCGATCCGAAAACGAAATTCGAAAAAATCTGAATCGGTACGAAACAAACCAAAACAAATTTTTCCGCCGCGCACTAGACTACTATCAACTCTGAACAAAGCGATGGTCTGATCAAGATTAATCAAAAGAGATACAAGAATTCTGGGGAGATTCGGTATGACAGATTGCAAACCCAGATGAACACCATGTGAACAAAAGCTGGATCATAATAACTACAATGATCTTGTAGATGCAAAGAAGTATTAAGAGATAATACAAAACCAGATTTAAGCTGGATAATCAGTAAATTGTCACAACACCTATCAGAGCCTACAGAACAACATCTTACTATAGCTAAACATGTAATGAGGTTTCTAAAATATACTATTGATTATGAGTTATGCTAAAGAAAGTGTAGTAGAGATCTAGAACTTGAGGCGTATAGTGATGTTTATTGGGCCTTTGATGTGAATTATAGTACTAGTGGATACTATTTTAGTCTAACTAATAAAGGTCCATTAGTTGCGTGAAAGTCAAGAAAGCAACTTACAGTTGCTTTATCTTCATGCAAAGCTGAATATATGGCTTTGGTGGCGACAACTCAAGAGGGTTTGTACTTTGTACAGTTACTTAAAGGAATGGACAATAGATGTCAATGTTAACTAATACAGATTTTTTAAGACAATCATGGTGCAATAGCTCTTTCAAATAACCTAGTTTGCCATCAGGGATGTAAACATGTTGATTTCAAGTATCACTTCATTAGATCAGTTATAAGAAGAGGTAGCATAGTTCCTGAATATTGTCAAACTGATAAGATGGTAGGAGATGCTATGACTAAACCTGCAAAAAAGTTCAAGTTGGAAAAGTTTTTCAGTTATCTGTTTGCAATATAATATATGTATATGTTCAAGAGACATGCTGCAAAAAATAAATATATATATATATACCCATGAGAGCAAGTGGGGGTGTTATGGTATTACTGAATGAGCTCTCATGGTGATGAACCTATGAGCATAATTGTATGTATGAATAAAGTTTGTTTTTGACCCTCCCCCTGTAAACGGAAGTTGTTAATAAAGTTGCTTGTGTGCTTTATCTCTAATTATATGCCTGATTACCTACCCTTACTCAAATGGCAACAGTGACACATTGGTATCAGATCAGTGACGTGCAGTGACGTCAGAGGCTGGTGAGGCAGTGGCAGGATACGCCTTCATTCTTTGTATATCCTTTGTTGAAGAAATAGCAATGCACATGGGTGAGCCAATCACATGAGGTATCTATGTGCAGCCACCAATCAGCAGCTACTGAGCATATTTAGATATGATTTTCAACAAAGGACATCAAAAGAATGAAGAAAATTAGATATTAGATGTAAATTGGAAAGTTATTTAAATTTGCATATGGGTTTCATATGGGTTTCATGTCCCTTTAAATGGTGTCTTGGAAAACTGGTCAACTTAGTAAACATCTGATTTTAGTTTAAAGGATTGTAACAGAAACTCTTGCCAGATAACACACTGCTTGCTCTGATTATGAGATCTAGAAATCCATGCCCATTAAAATATGTTTAAAACATACTTTTTACTTTAATGCTGCAAATTATGCTTATAGATTCTTTGATTACATAAGGGATGAGAGTCAGAGGGGGAGGAAGAGAGACAGAGAGAGAAAGAGACCATGGGGGAGAACAACACATAAGGAGAGAGATGGATAGATAGAGACACACACACACACACAAGGGGGGGGGGGAGAGGGATCACTGCATTTTAAAGTAATAAAACAGCAGAGCTACAGAGAGTTCAGAAGATTAGTCTATAATTTAGTGTGAAGTACAGAGGCAAGCTGCTAAGTTAGTGGGTGTAAAGTTTGAGTAAACAAAATACAAAAACGACCCTGCTATAAAAGAGTAAACAAACACTAAACCACATTCATTAAATGATCATTTTCACTAACAGAATCTCTTTCAGTAAAATCTTACTTTAATAAGATGTGGGTGAAACACTGCTCTCTGTGCCTCTCTCCTGCTCTGGAAGGATTCAGGAAGTGACAGTGGCACATTCCACTGCACTTAGAGGGGAAGAACAGAACTCTCTTTTTCACTTTAGCAAAGCTAGCAGGTTCACAGGACAGCAACAAAATATATGAAAGTTGTTTTTTTCCGTTCTTGTTTTGTTTTATATGATTTAACATCCAGCCCCAACCCTATGTTCCACTTACTAATGCCTCTCGCTGGATTGGTTCAGCCCAAATAGGACTGCCTCAAATAAGCAGTTAATGGGCCATGCAATGATCTTAACCACTTGCATCCAGTAGATGGCGCAGCATGTTGTGTAATGGTGGGCAGACCTGCTTGTGCCTCTTCATTGCACAACATATAGCTGTGAGGAAAAAAAATGCTGGGAAAAAAAAATTACAATTTTTTTTAAAGCCAATAAAAAAAAATATATTTTTGCTCATATGAGAGGTGATGCACTGCCTCACCTGCCTCTAGTGACTGCACATCACTGTATCAGATATATTTTTATGTTTTCAAGAATTTATTTTAAAATCCGGTTTTACTGAATGCAGCAGATCTTTTGAAATATTACAACAAGCCACTTACAGAGAAAACACAAAGACAACAAATATGTAGTTCTTTAATATTATTTAATATTATGCAACTTACTTTAGGATTAAAATATGATGAGGGAAGTAATATTCATGTTATCACATTTTTGCATTGAACTTCATCACATATGAACCTTATAGGGCATACTTGTGTATAGAAGCCTTTATTTAGCACGTTTTAATCATGACATATCTTCCTTGGGATATTATAATGTGGTGCTATATCTGGCAAATGTCTCACAGTGCTGTACACTTTACCTGGCACTTTGCATGGGACATACTTATATATCAATGTTTCTCAACTCCAGTTCTACTAAGTAGTAGGTATTTGACTTCAGAGGTTTCGGCTGCAGCTGCACGCGTTGTTCGGTTCTTTTCAGAGCCTGATTTATTCTTGTGAAAGTGCAACACATTAATATCTGGATTTGCAAAGATCTCAGTGTGATACACTTTCACAAGCAGAAATCTGTCTCCAAAAAGATCTGAAACACCATGAGCGGCCACCTTCTTCCATATTTGAAGGTATCAAAAACATCTGAATGCACAGCCTACTAAGCAGTCAGATTGTAAGGATTTCCCTACCTGAGTCCAGATGAGACAGTCACAGTGAGTCAGCAGCTGACCAACCAGGTAGAGAATTAGAATTTGGTATGTGGTACTTGTGGGTAGAACTTTAATGTAGGTATTTTGATTTGATTGTTTGGTATTAGAATGTTACATTTAAATATTAAATATCATATTTCAAAAGTTGTGTATTAATCAGTTGTTACATTTAACCTGTGGAATAACAGCATTCATTTTAACAGTCACTGTACCACAAAATTCACATGGTAAAACTAATATAAAAAAGAAGAGATGTTTGCCCATCCCCAGACACTATCCATGGTTTTCATTCACTATTATACCACCCCTTTTTAATTAGTCAAAATGTACCTACATTATAGGGAAATGTAATTCAAAATGGTTCCTTCATGAATCAGATAGATCATATAATTTAAAACAACTTTCTAATGTACTTATATTATTTAATTTGCTTAGTTGTTTTGTTATCCATTGTTGAAAAGCATACCTAGGTAGGCCCAGTAGTGCATTGTTGCTCCTTCAATAGAATTTCCTTTGGACACCAAAGGTTTTGTGTTTGTTTCTTATCTATTTTGTGAGACTCAAACATTAGCCATCACTTCCTCTTATACTTATAATTACATTTAGAGAGTTATCTGAATAATTGAAAACTCTCACACGTTAGTAAGTTGATGCCATTCATCTCACTGCTTTGTTTTGCTTCTTATCTCTGGGTGCATTCTGTTTGCTGCAGTATTATACAGCAAATATTGCTCACACTAAAAGGGGTTAATAAAGGGCTCTCTCCTGCCAGCCCCTTGCCCCCCACCCCCAACTGCAGAGGTTATTACAGCTGACACACTGCTGTAGCTCTGATTGATGGTACCACTTTTGCTGTGGCAATCCATCCATAGAATAAGAAAAACCAAAGAATGTTCCAAAGTGGACCCATTTAACCTCTTACATGCCAAAAAGATTTATAGCTGAAAAACATATTTAATCTGTACTAGTTCAATCATTTTGCTGTCAAATTATAATAGCGCTCATTACAAAGTACAACGTGAGAAAGAGTTAATGATTAGCCGGGTGTATCTCGGTGAGTAACTCCGTCTTGGTTCTATTTATAAGAACACAAAGTGGATCTTTTGTCCCTATATCTTGTTGCATGTCAGTTAATAAACTGTGCTGTCAGTTAATAAACAAAACATTTTAAAATGGAAGCTGTCTTCTTGTTATGATCATTTACAGTAGGTGTGAATTAGCATTGCTTAAAATTTAGCTCTAATAATGTCACTAAGCTGCACATGTTATTTGATACCTTTTTTTTATTTATAATTTGACTTACATTGAGAGGTATTCTATATTCAATATAAAACCATAGGATAGCAATCTAATCTGCCTAAGTGAACATATTGCTTGGAATTGAAGAACAAACCTATGGGAGAAAATAAACAGCCCCATGCCATTCCTGTTACGGAGCTCTTGGCAGATAAGTTAAGATATTTTTGTTGTTATATGTTCTGTATGAGTGGAAAGCTAGGAACACAATTATTTTGCTTTTAATTTAATTGTATGAAATTGCATCCCCTCCTCTATACAGACCCCGTGCTACATTATTTTTGTTACCCATGACAGAGCTTACAATACACCATTAGCTTTAACTCATTCATCTACTTGCAATGTCGATTTTGCAAGGCCCTTTCCTTTTCAGACTTGTTTGCTGCTCTGAGTGTTTTCTTCTGTATTTTTTTTTACCAACCAGAGAACAGGTGCAGCTGCTCAGAGGTTCTCTCTGATTATGCACGAGCCATCTGTTCTTCAACAAGCTCAGATTTGTGCCACATCTTTCTCCATCAACTTCAGAGTGTTTCTTTATCTCTGTCTATCTTAGACACCATAACCTTCTTTTTTTTACAGGATTTGGCAACAGAGGGGTGAGTCACTTCCATGTTTACCATATGTAGTATACAACAAGAAAGTATGCTACTCCTGCCTGAAAAAAATACAGTAATAAAGAATATTGTGTTATTCATGTTGAAAATATGAATTAAAGGGACATGAAACCCACAATTTTTCTTTCATGTTTCAGATAGAGAATACAATATTAAACAACTTTCTATTATCTAATTTGCTTCATTCTCTTGGTATCCGTTTGTTGAATAAGCAGCAATGCACTACAGGAAGCATTGGGTGAGCCAATAACATGAGGCATATATGTGCAGCCACCAATCAACAACGCTTGAGCATACCTAGTTATCCTTTACACCAAAGGATACCAAGAGAACTAAACAAATTAGATAATAGAATTAAATTGCAATGTTGTTTAAAATCACATGCTCTATTTAAAGTGAAAGTGAATCCTAGCATTGTACAAACGCTAGGATTGACTATTGAAACAAATAAAGGGGACTTTCATTTATGAAGTATAAGAAACTTCATGTAGAAAGCTCCCTTATTTGTTTCAACCGATCACCGTTCTTAGCTGCTACAGAAGCCCACGGCTACTTTTTTTTTTGCTAAGAGCTGACGTTTTCACCTCTTAGCCAATAGCAGTGCAGTAAATCCAGCTCCCATGGGCGCCAAGCCGAATTTACCGCACTGCTATTGGCTAAGAGGTGAAAACGACACCTCTTAACAAGATTTTTTTTTAGCCGTGGGCTGTTTTAGGAGCTAAGAACGGCGATCGGTTGAAACAAATATAGGAGCTTTCTACATGAAGTATCTTTATTTGTTTCAATAGTAAATCCTAGCGTTTGTACAGCGCTAGGATTTACTTTCACTTTAAATAGTGAAATGTCATTTAATTCTACTTTATTTAAATTATTCCAAAAATATTAAATGGAAAGACAAGTTTATGCAAACAGCAGAGACACACTCTCTTCTCTCAATAGGTCTCTATTGCAGTACATGGTTTTAACAACATAAACATTCATTAAAGGGACATAAAAGGGAAATAATTCAATGCTGTGATGCATTAGAGCATGTTATTATTGCACTTGCAGAGTACTATGTGGTTGATCACAATGCTTTCGATTCAGATCGAGCATGCAGTTTTAAACAACTTTTTAATTTATTTATATTATTTGATTTGCTGTTCTTTTGATATCATTTGTTGAAAAGCATACATACATAGGCTCAGGAGCAGCAATGCACTACTGCTGATTGGTGACTGTACCTAAAATTCTCTTGTGGTTCACCTGGCGTGTTCAGATAGCTCCCAGTAGTTTATTGCTCTTTCGACATAGGATACCAAGACAATGAAGCAAATTGTGATAATAAAAGTTAATTGTAAAGTTGTTTAACCCCTTAGTGACCAGAGCACTTTTCCATTTTCTGTCCGTTTGGGACCAAGGCTATTTTTACATTTTTGCGGTGTTTGTGTTTAGCTGTAATTTTCTTCTTACTCATTTACTGTACCCACACATATTATATACCGTTTTTCTCGCCATTAAATGGACTTTCTAAAGATACCATTATTTTCATCATATCTTATAATTTACTATAAAAAAAATGATAAAATATGAGGAAAAATGGAAAAAAACACACTTTTTCTAACTTTGACCCCCAAAATCTGTTACATATCTAAAACCACCAAAAAACACCCATGCTAAATAGTTTCTAAATTTTGTCCTGAGTTTAGAAATACCCAATGTTTACATGTTCTTTGCTTTTTTTGCAAGTTATAGGGCCATAAATATAAGTAGCACTTTGCTATTTCCAAACCATTTTTTTCCAAAATTAGCGCTAGTTACATTAGAACACTGATATCTTTCAGGAATCCCTGAATATCCCTTGACATGTATATATTTTTTTTTTGTAGACATCCCAAAGTATTGATCTAGGCCAATTTTGGTATATTTCATACCACCATTTCACCGCCAAATGCGATCAAATACAAAAAATTGTTCACTTTTTCACAAATTTTTTCACAAACTTTAGGTTTCTCACTGAAATTATTTACAAACTGCTTGTGCAATTATGGCATAAATGGTTGTAAATTCTTCTCTGGGATCCCCTTTGTTCAGAAATAGCACACATATATGGCTTTGGCGTTGCTTTTTGGTAATTAGAAGGCAGCTAAATGCCACTGCGCACCACAAGTGTATCATGCCCAGCAGTTAAGGGGTTAATTAGGGAGCTTTTAGGGAGCTTGTAGGGTTAATTTTAGCTTTAGTGTAGTGTAGTAGACAACCCCAAGTATTGATCTAGGCACATTTTGGTATATTTCATGCCACCATTTCACCGCCAAATGCGATCAAATTAAAAAAAACGTAAAATTTTTCACAATTTTAGGTTTCTCACTGAAATCATTTACAAACAGCTTGTGCAATTATGGCACAAATGGTTGTAAATGCTTGTCTGGGATCCCCTTTGTTCAGAAATAGCAGACATATATGACTTTGGCGTTGCTTTCTGGTAATTAGAAGGCCACTAAATCCTGTTGCGCCTCACACGTGTATTATGGCTAGCAGTGAAAGGGTTAATTAGGGAGTTTGTAGTGAGCTTGCAGGGTTAATTTTAGCTTTAGTGTAGAGATCAGCCTCCCATCTGACACATCCCACCCCCTGATCCCTCCCAAACAGCTCCCTTCCCTCCCCCACCCCACAATTGTCCCCGCCATCTTAAGTACTGGCAGAAAGTCTGCCAGTACTAAAATAAAAGGGTTTTTAAAAAAAAATGAATTTTTTTTTAGCATATTTACATATGCTACTGTGTAGGATCCCCCCCTTAGCCCCCAACCTCCCTGATCCCCCTCAAAACCGCTCTCTAACCCTCCCCTCTGCCTTATTGGGGGCCATCTTGGGTACTGGCAGCTGTCTGCCAGTACCCAGTTTACAATAAAAAATGCTTTTTTTTTGTTTTTTTTGTTTTTTTTCTGTAGTGTAGCTTCCACCCCCCACAGACTAACCCCCACCACCTTGCTTATTGTTTAAAATTTTATTTTTGATATATTTTTTATTTCCCATTTTCTGTAGTGTAGCGGTTCCCACCCGCTCCCTCCCCGTGCACGCGCCCGCCCCCACCCTCCCGTGCGCGCGCGCCCGTGCGCGCCCCCAGCCACCCCCGCCCACGATCCCGCCCCCCTTCACATCCACATGGCCATCTCTCTGTGGCTCTCTCTGCACCGGATGACTTAAAAACGTTATTGCAGGATGCCTCCATATCGAGGCATCACTGCAATAACCGGAAAGCAGCTGGAAGCGAGCAGGATCGCTTCCAGCTGCTTTCCACACTGAGGACGTGCAGGGTACGTTCTCAGGCATTAACTGCCTTTTTTCTGAGGACGTACCCTGCACGTCCTCAGTCGTTAAGGGGTTAAAATTGTATGCTCTATCTGAATCATAAAAATAAAATGTGAGGTTTTATGTCCCTTTAAAGTCTATGGAAATTTTTGTAGATAAATCATTTGATATGTTTTTCTAAAAGATTGTGATAAACTCTTCTACAAAGGGGTTAAACACATAGTTAAAATCAGATTTGGTCCAGGGCTAAACACAGCTGCTAAGCCAATAATAGAAGTAATATGTGTGCAGCTGTCACTCACCAGTTGTGCTCTGTTTAGGACAGGGCTGATTTTGGCCTAGATTACAAGTGGAGCGCTAATTTGTTACACGCCCGCAAATTTGTTTGCGGCAAGTGATAAATAACCATCCATTACAAGTGGCTGGTTATTGCTACCATAAGCTCGCAGTAACAATTAGTGCTTATAAAATTAAACAGAGATCAGATTTCTGTTTAATGAAAACAATGTCCCGCAATTTCCCCCAAAATAAAGTGTATAGTTCCTTTATAAAAATAAAAAAAATACGAGCATCTTTATTTTTTTTATTTTTTTTAAATGCATGAAGCAGTTATAAGGGGTTACAATGAGGGGATGTGGGGTGTTAGAAAATAAACAGCACTTAAAAGAAAAAGCTATTTTTGGAGCTGGATTTACTAGTGTTAAAGTCAAACACAAATATTTGTGCAAATCCAGATAAATGAGTGTTGCACTTTAACACTAATACATTTGTTTGCAAAAGACAAATTGCACTGCACTCAGCCAATGTCAACTCTTCTACCAATTTAAATAAAGTTTTGCCATTCAGCACGCTGTTCCTGAAAGACGTTAAGTTGTATTTGAAGTGTAAGTTCTTCTGTCAAGTGGCATACTAGCGTAATTTATTTCCAGTATTTTTCATCAATGCTATTCTTTGGTACAGCAAGGATTCACTGAGGTTCCCTTGCATCTAATGGTGGAACTTACTAGAAGGGATTTCCTTATGTGTCAAATTAGACTCCTTCATCACATACTAATTTGTAATATAATAATGCATTAAATTGGGAAGTTTAATTTTGGAATTTTCATTTATATGTGCATATTAAATATGAGCACATAATATTATCCGTATCAATAATAACTGTCAAAAATAGTAATTCTTTGCTCAATAAATATACTGTATATGAAAATCTGTTCACAATACTTACTGCGGAAACCAATTATTATTCACTAACTGCTTTACTAAGGACCATTCATCCATTGATTTCTCACTTGCTTTAATGGACTAACAAAATATTAGCATATTTGTCTGGAACATTAATATGCATAAGGAGTTTGCTAACCAGCTGCAGCAGTCATAATACAACTAGTCCCAGTGATTGTGGGGCAAGAACTATTTTATGCAATTACATTCAGCTGTAATGTCTGACAATTAGTGTTGATTTATTATACGTGCATTAAGGGGTGGCTTTTTTGGCAATATAATATTTTTATCTATTTCTTTTTGGGTGGAGGTTATGAAGAAAACATATATTTTATAGCCAGCTTTCTATTAATTTGTTTACAGCGTATTAGCATTGTTTAGCTATTATATGTAGGATTTGCATCCTACTTATTAGGTACTTGTAATGCAGACTGTATTCCTCTGACTTTTTTTTCATTATCCTTTCTATTGCAAAGGAAACAAGAGCCCTTCAACAGAGGCTCCCACTGGATATGAGTTGCCATGGTATCTACCAAAGTGTGAAGGTGAACTGGAGGGAATTTATAGCTGGGAATTCCTGAAATGAGACATGTCCTTGGAAAAGTATCAGATGGTGGAACACAGGATGCAGGATCCATTTTAGGATATTACATTCTATGGTGTCTGTGATCTAATGGCCTTAAGCAAATGCCTCTAAATTGTCTGCGCTTGGTCCATTGACTCTGATCGTATTACAATAAAGATGAGGCATTGTTCAGTCATTGTGGCTCTTCATGACTATATCTGAAACAAACAAGCAAAGCCAGAGGTGCTAGACATAGATTTAGAGTGCATGTCTTACATTGTGGAACAGTTTAATTTTTATCTTTAATTATGTTAAAGTAATTAAAGAGCTATAGAATAATAATTAAGGATGTGCACATACAATAGGTGCCTGCAGCAATTGCCAATCAATAACCAGAGATATGTTTAGGTTTTGTGTTCACAAGGCTCATACAAAGTTAAGCTCCTAACCAAACCCTTTTCCTCTTTTTTTTCTTTCAATTTCAAGTATTCATTCTCTTTCATAAAGGTGGTGAGAGTCCACGATCCATTACTCCTGGGAATAACACTTTCCTACCACTAGGAAGAGGCAAATATTCCCAAACCCAAGAGCTCTATAAATCCCCTCACAACTCATTGTTAAACCAGTCTTGTATTTGTCTCTGCTGGAAGAAGGAGAAGAATGAAGATGTGCATGTTATTCTTCAGTGAGAGGGGTCTCAGACTGAGTTGAAGCCCATTTCCTCTAAAAGTTCAGTGTTTGTTGGAGGGATATATTTGGAGTATGGGTAGTGACATATTTTTCACCTGTTGGGAATTAGTCACAAGCCTTCCACAGGTGTTGCAGGGACCTGTCATTTGCCTCCTCCTGTTGGGCCATCGTTATACTCAAATTCCATCTCCTCTGCTGTTAAGTTTCAGCACTGGTTTGGCTTTCTACTCGTTTCCTCCAGTAGTGGGGCACCCATTAGTAAGTACTCTGTCATCCTCTTAGGTTATTAGAATAAATATGGGTCTTCCTTTTAAGACCCTTCAGTAAGGAAGAATACTTCCTTAGGAGAGCTTTTTAACAAGCATGTTTTCTTTTTAGACCAGCAGTTTTTTTATTGCTGGTGTTGCTTCCGTCTTTTCCCTTTGGTTGAATAGTTTTTCTTAGCAGTTTTCTTGCAATTTTGCTAGTGAAGATATTTTGAACCTTTTGGAATTGCTTTAATGTACGTATGCTTTCATTTGTTATGCTGTTTTTGACATCATTTAAATTTATTCTGGGAGTATGTTTTTGGCAGTAGTTTCTAGAAGGGCTTTATGGTATTAGTCTGCTAATATGTTATCTTTCTCTTTTCAGGGAAAGATGTTGTTTGGTTCTTGTTTAGAGTCTATTATCTCTACTGAGACTACAGATGATGAAGCTTTTTCTTCCCCAGGACACAAAGTTTTGTTATAAGCTTCTAATTGTTTCTATTTGTTTGCCCTTTTCATCTGAACAGAAGAAACTAACACCTAGATTACAATTTTTGCGTTCGTGTTTTAACGCTGAAAAAATGGCCATTTCAGCGTTAAAACAGCACTGCAGCCATTACAAGTCTTGTCGATATCGCTGTACCGCAAGCCTTTTAGTCTGTACCGCACACGTAAAAATTACGTTTTTTCATGGGACTTCCATAGTGCTGCCATTACGAGTTTTGCGGTCATTCTAAAAAGCTTGCTGTTGCAGCCTATACCGACAAGATCCGTTCCACAATCTAAAAGCAGTAGTTATGAGTTTTACGCTACAAAACTGTAACATAAAACTCATAACTAAAGTGTTATAAAGTACACTAAACACCCATAAACTATCTATTAACCCCTAAACCGAGGCCCTCCCGCATCGCAAACACTATATTAAATTTATTAACCCCTAATCTGCCACTCCCGACATCGCCACCACTAAAAATAATTATTAACCCCTATTCCGCCACTCCCCAACATCGTCACCACTATAATTAAGTTATTGACCCCTAAACCACTGTCCTCCCACATCGCAAACACTATTTAAATATTATTAACTCCTAATCTGCCGTTCACCTACATCACCCCCACTGTACTAAAGTTATAAAGCCCTATACCGCCGACACTATAATAAACCTATTAATCCCTAAACCGCAAGCCCCCCCCACAATGAAATATACTAAAGTAAACTATTAACCCCTAAACCTAATGCCCCCTAACTTTATATTAAAATTACAATTTCCCTAGCTTAAATTAAATTAAAACTTACCTGTCAAACTAAAAAAACTAAGTTTAAACTAACAATTAAACTAATATAATTATTAAACTAAAATTAAACTAACTACCAATTAAATAAAACTAAACTACACATTAAAAAATCCTAACACTACTCTAAAAATTACAAAGTATCTAATTACGAAAAATAAAAAATACTAAATTAAAAAAATAACAAACACTAAATTACGAAAAATAACAAACGTAATTATTCAAAATAAAAAAAGAATTAGACCTAATATAGTAGCCCTATAATAATAAAAAAGCCCACCCAAAATTAAAAAAAAAAACCCCTAGCTTACAATAAACTACCAATAGCCCTTAAAAGGGCCTTTTGAGGGACATTGCCCCAAAGATATCAGCTCTTTTCCCTGAAAAAAATACAAAGACCCCCCAACAGTAAAACCCAACCAACCACACAAAATTAAAAAACCTAATTCTAAAAAACCTAATCAACCCATTGCCCTGAAAAGGGCATTTATATGGGCATTGCCCTTAAAAGGGAATTTAGCTCTTTTGCTGCCCAAAACCCTAATCTAAAAAAAAGCACCCAAAAAAACCTTAAAAAAACCTAACACCAACCCCCGACGATCCACTTACAGTTTTTGAAGTCCCACTTGAACGATCTTCATCCAGGCAGCGAGATGTCTTCATCCAGACGGCCTCTTCTATCTTCACCCAGGCGGCAAAGTCCTCATCCAGGCGGCGAGAAGTCTTCATCCAGGAGGCCTCTTCTATCTTCATCCAGGCGGCATCTTCTGTCTTCATCCCGGCGGCGCGGATTGGGTCCATCCTGAAGACATCCGTCGAGGAGCATCCTCTTCATATGGTTGCCGCTGTAAACTGAATCTTCAATGCAAGGGAGCCGTTTCAAAATGGTGTCTTTTGCATTCCTATTGGCTGAAAAATTTGAATCAGCCAATAGGAATTAGAGCTGCTAAAATCCTATTGGCTGTTCAAATCAGCCAATAGGATTTAAGCAGCTCTCATTCTATTGGATGATTAATCATTCAATAGAATGAGAGCTGCTTAAATCCTATTGTCTGATTTGAACAGCCAATAGGATTTTAGCAGCTCTAAATGGGTATTAGAATAGGAATAATTTTTTATTATTTTTGATAATTTGTTTCTTATTTTGTGTAATGTATTTTTTCCATTTTGGGGTGGGTTTTTATTTTTAGATTAGGGCTTGGGCAACAAAAGAGCTAAATGACATTTTAAGGGCAATGCCCATAGAAATGCCCTTTTCAGGGCAATGTGTAGATTAGGTTTTATTTTATTTTTATGTTGGGGGTTTGGGGGGTGGGGGTTAACTTTAGGGCAATGCCCTACAAAAGGCCCTTTTACGGGTAGTTTAGGAAAGATTAGGGGTTTTTTTTGTTTTGTTTTTTTGTTTTTTTAAAGGGTATTAGAATAGGAATAATTGTTATTGTTTTGTATAATTTTGTTTGTTATTTTTTTGTAATGGTAGGTGTTTTTATTTTTTGTAATTTTAGTGTTTTCTATTTTTTGTAATGTTAGGTTTTAATGCAAGGCAGCTTAGGTTTTATTTCACAGGTAAGTTTGTATTTATTTTAACTAGGTAGTTAGTAAATAGTTAATAGCTATTTACTAACTACAAACTTACCTGTTAAATAAAAATAAAACCTAAGCTAGCTACAATATAACTATTAGTTATATTGTAGCTAGCTTAGGTTTCATTTCACAGGTAAGTATGTATTTCGTTTTAAATAGGTATTATTTAGTTAATAATTGTAACTTTAGTTTAGCTCTATTTTAATTATGTTAAAGGTAGGGGGTGTTAGGGTTAGGTTTAGGGTTATGGTTAGGGTTACGTTAGGGTTAAGTTTAGGGGTTAATATAGTTTAATTTAGGTTGCTGCGATGTGGGGGGCTGGCGGTTTAGGGGTTAATAGGTTTATTTAGTGGTAGTGATGTGGGAGGCCAGAGGTTTAGGGTTAATAGTTGGAATATATACGTAGCGCCTGTGTAATCCTATATGCTCCGGCTGTCTTGACCTCTAGCTGTCAATAAGGAACTCTAAGAATTTATGGATGTAGCCTGAGCCCCTCAACTAGAAGTGGGCTAGGATGTGAATAGGTAGTACATGTGTATTTATTAATGACAATAAATGTTGACAATTAAAACAATTAAAACAATAATTAAAACAAAAGTTTAAAACAATAAATAATATGCAATATGCAAAGGTACCTATGTGGAATATTCAAATAGTACTTTAACATGGGTCCATGTTTATCAACATACAAAAAGACTGGTAAGATGTGACAGTAGGCAATCTTGATAATAATATGCGAATAAAAGCTATATATACACACACTATATATATATATATATATATATATATATACATATATACTGTGTGTATATATATATATATATATATATATATATATATGTATATATATATATATATATATATATATATATATATACACGGAAAAAGTACCACTAAAGAAAGTACCACTAAAGCGGTACTACACCACCTTGGTACACAAATGGGACACTAAGCACCCAGTGGGGTCTTGGCCATGTTGTAGTGAGAAGTCACAAATTGTTCCTATCAGTTGAGTGTAAGTTGTAATCCCCGGTTCAGTGAAAATATGATGTAGAATTTCCAAGTGTATACTTAGGTAGAGTCCAATATAGTTATGTTATAGATGATCCCTCATTAGTGATGGTGTAGGAGAAAATAGGGGATGTGACTGAAAGCTCAAAAAATAGTGCAAAATAGTGTGGGGGGGGGGAGGATAATCCTTCAACAAAGGATAAAAATACAAAAATGTAAAAATGTGAAAAAAAAAAGAATTTTCTTTTAGCAGAAATTGACAAAAAATGCCATTGATGAAAAAAGATGAAAAAACGTGTTGAAGTTAGGATAAATACATTCGTAAGTGCAATATAAGTCTAAGTGATGTAAGTTAGTGAATGAAAAATGATTCTCAAGGTTCAGTTGGGTGTTGCGAGGTTAGTGCAGCTGGGTGCTGCAGGGTTAGTGCTGCGACCTCAGGTGGAAATCCAGAGATTTTAGTGGATGTTCTGCTCCTAGCTGGATTTATCTGTGAAAGATCTGCTCCTAGCTGGATTTATCTGTGAAATATAATCAATATAGTGTAGTATGCTCAAAGTAGATATAGATGTAAAAATAAGGGTTACCAGATGTTTGGTCAACGCGTTTCGGCCTCTCACAGGCCTTTTTCAAGACTGGTTTGTTGTATGTGCTGATGGCCTTTTATACCTGTTTCATAATTGTTTGCTTTGTGGTCACAAGTTGCTAAAAACATGTGACCATGTTTTTTTGTTGTTTTTTTTTTAAGTGAATCTTTATTAACATATTAATAGTAATTAGTACACAGAGTAATAATGTTATATCAAAAAGTATATATTCAAATCGTTTTTATATCTTTATGATCTTTTGGTCTGTTTGTTTATTTATGGTCTTCAAATCTTCTTTCTTAAATAGTTTTTTATATATACACACACATATTCATTTTTATTTGTTCTATTTTCTATGTGTTATAGACTTTTATGTCTATCCAAATTCAGTGTAAAAGTTTACTTTGTTTACTGCTGCCGAAATTCGGCTCTTTTCATTGGCTGTGACATCATCACCATGTTATTCTAGTGGTGGGTAGTCCTAGCCAGTTTTCTATTGGGTATTGTGTTTCCATATTTGTGATTGGGGATAGATAGCTTTTCCTCTCCTATCCTCCTGTACCTATTGATAATATTTTAAAAATATAAAAATACACTTTTAAAGGCACTAGATATGCCATATAATGCAGGACAGCAGTGTTTTTTGCAGCAATAGATTTCGCCATTGCGATAATCCTATTTGGTCTTATTTAGTGATGCCGATATTCGGCTATTCCTATTGGGTATGATGTCAACACCACATTGTGTTGATGATTGGTGTGTACATGCTGCCTAGTTCCAATTGGATATTAGGTTTTAACTTGCATATTCCTTAGAAAATAGAACAGTTAGTAATATGAAAAGTGATAGAGAAAAATACCCTCTATCTCTATATAAATATCGACATGTTAGGGGGCTGTGAGGGCTTGTGATGTGGGGTTGTTCTATCTTTTAAGTGATGCTATTATGACAGACTACCATGAAAGAGGATTCCTGTATATAATTATACACAGCACTAACATATGATGTAGGCTATTAATATACGTTCACCGCTAATATAAACAGAGTAGTGACATCATAGCCAATCACAACAGCCCAAAATCGGCAGGAATTAGTAATTATACTAATATAGTCTCTCATAATAACATCACTAAAAAGATAGAACAACCCCACATCACAAGCCCTCGCAGCCCCCTAACATGTCAATATTTATATAGAGATAGAAGGTATTTTTCTCTATCACTTTTCATATTACTAACTGTTCTATTTTCTAAGGAATATGCAAGTTAAAACCTAATATCCAATTGGAACTAGGCAGCATGTACACACCAATCATCAACACAATGTGGTGTTAACGTCATACCCAATAGGAATAGCCGAATATCTGCATCACTAAATAAGACCAAATAGGATTATCGCAATGGTGAAATCTATTGCTGCAAAAAACACTGCTGTCCTGCATTATATGGCATATCTAGTGCCTTTAAAAGTGTATTTTTATATTTTTTAAACATTATCGATAGGTACAGGAGGGTAGGAGAGGAAAAGCTATCTATCCCCAATCATAAATATGGAAGCATAATACCCAATAGAAAACTGACTAGGACTACCCACCACTAGAATAACATGGTGATGATGTCACAGCCAATGAAAAGAGCTGAATTTCGGCAGCAGTAAACAAAGTAAACTTTTACACTAAATTTGGATAGACATAAAAGTCTATAACACATAGAAAATAGAACAAATACAAATGAATATGTGTGTGTATATATAAAAAATGATTTGAGAAAGAAGATTTGAAGACAAATACTGGATGTGACATCAGCACTTAAATGGAGATTATAAATAAACAGACCAAAAGATCATAAAGATATAAAAATTATTTGAGTATATACTTGCTTAGGGAAATTATATGGAAGCATAGGGCTGTGAGAATCCTGAGTCAAGACTTTAGTGCAGTGTTTTTCAACCAGTGTGCCACGGCACACTAGTGTGCCATGAGAGATCCTCAGGTGTGCCGCGGCAGACTGACAACAGTGTGACATATTTTTACATTTTGCTTGTTTTGATGTGACAGGCTCATCAGGCAGACAGGCAGGCATCATTTACAACCATGACATATTGACATTCATTCACAGACAATCATTATGATGTATAATATATGCTGTATTAGGCTACAATGTGTGATTTTGTAAAATTTTGGGATGGTGGTGTGCCGCAGGATTTTTTAATGTAAAAAAGTGTGCCAGGGCAAAAAAATGTTGAAAATCACTGCTTTAGTCTATATTTATATAACCAAGCCCCTTCCTTCTCTGCATCCCATAGGTGAAACATTATGACCAATCAGCCAGCGAGGTTAGGTTTTTAAATGAACACATTACATGTGTGTTTTTTAAGAGGCTTAGAGTATGGCATGAAGTCAAAACGCATCAGCCGTTAATTTTACCAAGCTGGTGAATCCCCAAGGTTCCCTACCTGTATGCATTAATATAATGTAATTTTAATTGCTATAATAACATTTTTAAGTTTTACCGTAGATCCGTTGTTCCTTCTATTCATTCATTTACTTTGTCACGACTGGAGGGCTTCATCGCCAGACCAGGATCTCCTACGTAGGTTGTCAACTACAAGCAGGTTGTATCAGATGAGGAAGGGGTGTTGCAAGTGACTGGCTTAACTAAATACACCTTAACGTACTATACTGGAATTTTAGACACAAGCCTTAGTGTACCAAGACAAGCACTTTGCTCCAACTTGGGCCTAGACCTTGTTACTCGCAGCTATCTGCATGATATATTACAGGCACTGACCTGTTTGCTTAGACTTATCCAGTGATTGCAGTTATGGCTACTTCTGAGTGGTTTAAAGTTTTCTATATTTACAGCTCATTAAACATTTGTTATAGGTCTACTCTGACTTTTTGCATGGAAATTATTTTGTATATATTATACCTCCACCAATTGCCTTGTTTGAAAGAGCCAAACCAGACTTATTACTGGTGTATACAAGGCAGGACACTGTAATTTCTCTCTTGTTCTGCAGTTCCATATTTAAGCACATCTCATAAGGCCAGTTAGGGATTGTTATGAAGCAGGGGTTAATGCTTCTGAGGCTTGCAGGGTGCAGTTCTCATACTGGAAAAGCCCACAATTTTCAGAGGGTAATTACATGAAAATGGGCAAAATAAATATACTATATTAGTTTTTCTACTATACATAAACATTATATACTAATAATATCATGCAATCTTTAAGGTTGTATTGCTCTATTTGCAACATAACTATGACACAGTCATGGTATAAAATTATCAATTGTATCTTGTTACCACAGGCCCATTTAGCATAAATAAACCACATCAATTTTTAAAATAGTATGTGGACATTGAACATCATAATTACCCAAAATATCCCATGGGAATTTAGATTGCTACAACTAAAATATGTGTAGTTTGGTTTCTATGCCATTTTCAATTTTGAATTTGTAAATAAGAAAGCAGAATCAGTTACAAAATAAGATTACAAGAGTTTTATATGGTATATCTAAATATTACATTCACTATACTGTTTATTGTATACCTTATGTGGTGGTTTTCTGTTTCTAACATTTTCATGTTTGTTGGTTGAATTTACAGACATTACAGGCAGTCTTGAGGACCTCCTAGTGAATTAGTACGGATAGGTGTTTGATTCTTGCAGCAATTTATAATAATATTATCTGAGTAGACCTGGGGCGCGATCCGATATACGGCACAGGTTTCGGCGCAAGCGTGGAAACCTGCGCCACCCATAGTTTCAGCTTGCAACTCGAGCTATCTCATATACGGCGCCGTCAGATGCTGACAAACCAGCGATGTCCAGAAATCTGCGTAAGTACAAATTTCTGGAGTCGCCAGTGACTTACGGCACTTTAGAAACTGCCGCCGCATAAAAAACCTGACTAAGTTATTAAATCACCCGTACTGTCTAACACGCCTCCCAAACATAGCCCGACACGTATACCCCTCTATCCTCAATCCCCCCTCTCACTCCTAACAATAAATATATTAACCCCTAAACCGCCGCTCCCGGACCCCGCCGCCAGCTAGATTATATATATTACCCCCTAATCTGAGCCCCCTATACCGCCGCAACCTATTTTAACTATATTACCCCCTAATGTGAGCCCCCTACCCCGCCGCCACCTACATTAACTATGTTACCCCCTAATATGATCCCCCTACACCGCCGCCACCTATTTAAACTATATTAACCCCTAATATGATCCCCCTACACTGCCGCCACCTATTTAAACAATATATGTATATATATATATATATATATATGTATATCTATATATATATATATATATAGTATATATATATAGTATATATATATATATACTATCCCCTAATCTGACCCCTTTACACTGCCGCCACCTATTTGAACTATATTAACCCCTAATCTAATCCCCCTACACCGCCACCACCTATATTAAATGTATTAACCCCTAATCTAATCCCCCTACACCGCCGCCACCTATAATAAATGTATTACCCCCTAAAATACTAAACTGTCCCTACCCTAAGCTAAATTAAAAATAGCCCTGAAAAGGGCTTTTTGCGTGGCATTGCCCCAAAGTAACAAGCTCTATTACCAGCCCTTAAAAGGGCCTTTTGCGGGGCATTGCCCCAAAGTAACCAGCTCTTTTACCAGCCCTTAAAAGCGCTTTTTGCGGGGCATTGTCACAAAGTAATCAGCTCTTTTGCCTCTAATCTAAATCCCCCTACACCGCCGCCACCTATATTAAAATTATTAACCCCTAATCTAATCCCCCTACACCGCCGCCACCTATATTAAAATTATTAACCCCTAATCTAATCCCCCTACACCACCGCCACCTATAATAAATGTATTACCCCCTAATCTAATCCCCCTTACACCGCAGCCACCTATATTAAATTCATTAACCCCTAATCTAATCCCCCTATACCGCCGCCACCTATATTAAATATATTAACCCCTAATCTGACCCCCCCCTACACCGCCGCCACCTATATTAAATATATTAACCCTAATTATATTAGGGTTAATATAGTTAATATAGTTATTATATATATTAACTATATTAACCCTATCTAACTCTAACACCACTAACAATTATTATTAAAATAAATCTAAATAATATTAATAATATTAACTAAATTATTCCTATTTAAAACTAAATACTTACCTATAAAATAAACCCTAAGATAGCTACAATATAATTAATAATTACATTGTAGCTATTTTAGGGTTTATATTTATTTTACAGGTAACTTGGTATTTATTTTAACTAGGTACAATAGCTATTAAATAGTTAATAACTATTTAATAGCTACCTAGTTAAAATAATTACTAATTTACCTGTAAAATAAATCCTAACCTAAGTTACAAATACACCTACACTATCAACAAATTAAATAAACTACAAATATCTAAACTAAAATACAATTAAATACACTAAACGAAATTACAAAAAAAACCAAACACTAAATTACAAAAAATAAAAAAAGATTACAAGAATTTTAAGCTAATTACACCTATTCTAAGCCCCCTAATAAAATAACAAAGCCCCCCAAAATAAAAAAAATTCCCTACCCTAATCTAAATTACAAAAGTAAACATCTCTATTACCAGCCCTTAAAAGGGCCTTTTGTGGGGCATTGCCCCAAAGTAATCAACTTTTTTGCCTGTAAAAAAAACAACAACCCCCCCCATTACAACCCACCACCCACATACCCCTACTCTAACCCACCCAATCCCCCTTTAAAAACCTAAGTCTAACCCCCAAGTGCTCCTTACCTGTCCTGAAGACCGGCGGAGAAGTCTTCTTCCAGGCGGTGACCTCTTCTTCTTCCAGGATCCAGCCGGCGCGGAGCGGAGGAGTTGAAGACCGATGACAGCGGAGCTGAAGACCGTCCATCTGGAACTGAAGACCGGCGATGCTGGAACTGAAGATCGGCGACGCTGGAACTGAAGACTGGAGCCGGAGCGTGGAGAATCCTCTTCATACGATCGCCGCCGTACACTGAATAGGAATTCAAGGTACGCAATTAAAAATGGCGTCCCTTGAATTCCTATTGGCTGATTTGAGCCTTCAAATTCAAATCAGCCAATCGGATGCAAGCTACTTTAATTCTATTGGCTGATTTGAATAGCCAATAGAATAAGAGCTACTGTAATTCTATTGGCTATTCTAATTTTTTACGGGCAAAAGAGCTGATTACTTTGGGGCAATGCCCCACAAAAGGCCCTTTTAAGGGCTGTTAATAGAGCTGTTTACTTTTGTAATTTAGATTAGGGTAGGGAATTTTTTTTATTTTGGGGGGGCTTTGTTATTTTATTAGGGGGCTTAGAATAGGTGTAATTATCTTAAAATACTTGTAATCTTTTTTTATTTTTTGTAATTTAGTGTTTTTTTTTTTTGTAATTTAGTTTAGTGTATTTAATTGTATTTTAGTTTAGATATTTGTAGTTTATTTAATTTATTGATAGTGTAGGTGTATTTGTAACTTAGGTTAGGATTTATTTTACATGTAAATTGGTAATTATTTTAACTAGGTATCTATTAAATAATTATTAACTATTTAATAGCTATTGTACCTAGTTAAAATAAATACCAAGTTACCTGTAAAATAAATATAAACCCTAAAATAGCTACAATGTAATTATTAATTATATTTAAGCTATCTTAGGGTTTATTTTATAGGTAAGTATTTAGTTTTAAATAGGAATAATTTAGTTAATATTATTAATATTATTTAGATTTATTTTAATAATAATTAAGTTAGTGGTGTTAGAGTTAGATAGGGTTAATATAGTTAATATAGGTGGCGGCGGTGTAGGGGGGTCAGATTAGGGGTTAATATATTTAATATAGGTGGCGGCGGTATAGGGGGATTAGATTAGGGGTTAATTAATTTAATATAGGTGGCAGCGGTGTAGGGGGATTTAGATTAGAGGCAAAAGAGCTGATTACTTTGTCACAATGCCCCGCAAAAAGCCCTTTTAAAGGCTGGTAAAAGAGCTGATTACTTTGGGGCAATGCCCCGCAAAAGGCCCTTTTATGGGCTGGTAATAGAGCTGGTTACTTTTGGGCAATGCCACGCAAAAAGCCCTTTTCAGGGCTATTTTTAATTTAGTTTAGGGTAGGGACAGTTTAGTATTTTAGGGGGTAATACATTTATTATAGGTGGCGGCGGTGTAGGGGGATTAGATTAGGGGTTAATACATTTAATATAGGTGGCGGCGGTGTAGGGGGATTAGATTAGGGGTTAATACATTTAAAATAGGTGGCGGCGGTGTAGGGGGATTAGATTAGGGGTTAATATAGTTTAAATAGGTGGCGGCGGTGTAAGGGGATCAGATTAGGGGGTAGTCATATATATATACTATATATATACTATATATATATATATATATATATATATATATATATATATATATACATATATAGTTTAAATAGGTGGCGGCGGTGTAGGGGGATCATATTAGGGGTTAATATAGTTAATATAGGTGGCGGCGGGGTAGGGTGCTCATATTAGGGGGTAATAATTTTAATATAGATGGTGGCGGTGTAAGGGCATTACATTAGGGGTTAATAATTTTAATGTAGGTGGCGACGGTGTAGGGGGCTCACATTAGGGGGTTAGACATTTAATGTAGGTGGCGGCGGGGTCCGGGAGCGGCGGTTTAGGGGTTTAACACTTTATTAGGGATTGCGGCGGGGGATCGTGGTTGACAGGTAGATAGACATTGCGCATGCGTTAGGTGTTAGGTTTTATTTTGCAGCTAGTTTAGGGAGTTACGGGGCTCCGATACACAGCGTAAGGCTTACTACGCCTGCAATTTGTGGCGAGGTGAAAATGGAGTAAAATATTACGCTGTATATTGGATACCAAACTGCGCTGGTTTGGTATACCTGTCTATGGGCCAAAAAACTACGGCCGATGGCAGAAATATACAAGCGTAACGTCTATGTTACGCTGTATATGTGATACCAAACCAGCGCAAATTTTTGCGGGCAACGATTTATATCGGATCGGGCCCCTGAGGTCTAATAATAAAATACCCTAATACTATGTTATATCTGGTCTATACTAGTCCTATTCTGATCCATTAGAGGAGATGTTTGAAATGTTTTTCATGATCTTTCAAGGGAACCTTTTAATCTATTAGAAAAATGTGGTTTCCTGTTTTCTAATGGATCAGTCTTTGTGTCTTAAAAACCCTTTATATTAGGTTGCAAACACTTGTTACGCCAAATATAAAAAATAATTGCATTTGCAAGATATGCTTACTAGTGTAACCTAGTTTTTACTTGTAGTATAGAAACTTAATGGTCTCCCTTAAAGGGACAGTCTACACGAAATTTGTTATTATTTAAAAAGATAGATAATGCCTTTACTACCCATTTCCCAGCTTTGCACAACCCACATTGTTATATTATTATACTTTATAACATTTAAACCTCTAAATTCCTGCCTGTTTCTAAGCCACTACAGACAGCCTCTTATCAGGTTTTTTTTTCATTTGCTTTTCACAACTTTTAAAGTTTCATATCTGTATTCCTTTATTAAATGGGGGTCTTTTGATATTGCATCACACTATAATACTGTATGTTGGTTCAGCTAGTATACTATGCCATATAGTTCACTCAGCTGGACCATTCAGTAGTGGATTGCCTCTTAATTCAGACTTTAGGTCCCTAACATTGCAATACTTTACAAGACAGTATTACTTATAATTAGATTGCCCAGTATTGAATCTCCACTTATATTAGTTTTCTGAGTATCTAGGAAGAGGTAACAATTAATACTTTTACATGAGGCTGAGATTTCCCTCATAGAAATCACATTGCGGATATTGACAAAAACTCTATCCACTATAGCCTTGCCGCCTTTTGATTTGGCCTATTTGTGTTAATCTTCTGAAGTCATTAATGCCTCTACATTTCCCTTCAAATGTATATTTAGCAGGCTGAGGGTTTCTATGAGTATAGTTGGGAGCTTTGCTAATGTGAGAAGCTTTGCATTTGATTGGCAGAATGGCAGGCATATAGTTTTACCATGCAAGACCCATGAGTGGTCTATCTTTTCTCTTTGAAGTCCACTAATATCTAGTTTGGGTCTATGAGTGGCCTTTTTTGTTTTCCTTTCCCCTATCTTTCCCCTTGTATTCTACATAAGCCTGTTTGGTGGTCCAAGAGTGGGCACTATTTTACATGTGTGGGAACTCATTCTTACTTTTCCAATATATTATATAAAAGGGATATCTACAATTAAGAAAATGAGGTAATGCTATTTCTATTATTTTTCAAGTGAATTACATGTTTCTTTTTCCGTTTGTTATAAAAATCAAGCATGTCATCTGACTTTGACAATTTAAAATTGGTTTTCTGAAATAGCAGCTGTAAATTGTTTACGTAATCCAAGAATGAGAAATATTGTATTTGTAATACATAATGATTAAAGAGAAACAAAAGTCTCATTTTTATTTTTTTAAATATTTTTTGTATTTTTGTAAAAGGGATGTTCCTATAATAAACCCTATCTTTTTCATTTCACTACTCTTTCAAATACATGACTAATTAAATTGCTTTAAATGGATTAGAATAGCATCTAAAAAACAAAAAAACGCAATTTGAATACGTTTTCACATAACATATGTATATATTTTGGGATATCCTTGCAGAGTATGAATTTATTTTTCTTCATCTCTTTGATTAATGCATTTTTATGAGGAAATGTTAGCCCACAGATTAGCTTGAGATCATTTATTTTTTCTTTTCTTTTTTCTTCCTTAGAGAGGTTTATGATTAAAGAGGTAATTTAAAGGTGGCAAGCTGGGGAACAGGATAAAATTTAGAATTGGCATTACAACACATTTCTTTTTTAATGGGGAAGGTCATTTACCTGATATATCCAATTATTTTATAGCATATGGTAATCTAATTATATATGGTTGTACCAATTGTAAATGTTTAATTACAATTGTGTTAATTAATAATATCAGGTAAAAATATCTTGTTTTCTTTATCATATCTGTTTTCCACTACACCTCACACAAGATTGTTTTTACTAATAAAATATAGATAAAATTTAACTGAGATTAAAGGGGTTAAATTGGTTCATTTACATCTTCATTAATCTGAATTAAGATTTTAAACCTGGTACTTTTTAACTTAAAATGCTCTTCTTCTCTCCACTTAATGTTGGAAAAGAAAATAAATGTGGCAATTTTATCTTTGTAAAGTCTTTTTTATTGTTGTCCTTAGGCAGCCCACCATTTTAATTTATATTATTGAAGTCTGAAGATATCACTTGCAGAAATGTGCCTCCCTCCCAGGATAAGCTATCTGCTACTACTAGTTGCCACGGCAACGTGCAATGTCCATAAAGAAATAAATAGGTAAACACAACTGGGAAATAGTATAATAAAAAAAGTTAAAAACAAGTAAGCTATATGGTATTTATGTTTTATTACTAGATATGAATTTATGTGCCTATTTTCTAAAATACATATTTAATTTAGCACTCTGTAAGGGCACATCAAATGAATATATTTATATATTTAGTAGTGATGTTTCCTGGTAAGACTTTTATTTCCAATTTTTTATTTAACTAACATTCCAATCTGAAACAATGAAAAGCAACCAAATTTGTTATTTACATAAGTATAGAAAAGGAAAAAATATTATTCATTTTGTCCTAGTTTTAGTCCCAGATCTGACAATTCGCTGTATCACTATCCTGAAAATGAAACTGACTCCGCACTAGTATTCTTTCTCACAAGAGGTCACAGGGTATACTGAGGAAGTAAATCCCATCAACCCCACTTTCAACTTCCATCAGTTCAGCTGAAGGTTTAATCTGACCTCTGCCAGAGAGGATTATTGAAGCTCTCATTCACCAAGAACGGGTGAGATGTTAAATTGCCTCAAGGTGACTCTGTTGGTTTCAAGTTCTATACTTTTTAATTGTAAAACTAAGATACTGATCATTTGAAAAATAACATTACATCTTGTTTTACATAAACACTTTTTCTGGCAATGTTTTAAAATCTGACCAGTGTGTGAATGTCAAGAAAAATACAAAATACTTAAAGGGACAGTAAAGTAAATGAAAAATAAAAAAATCGATTATAATAGGGAATTTTAAACAATTTTAAACAACTTTTTAATTTATTTCCATTATCAAATATTTGCTTTGTCTCTTGGTTTCCTTTGTTGAAGAGTAATCGTAAGGAGCAGTAGTGCTCTTTTGGAAGCTAGAGGTGCACATTCATCCGGTGAGTCAATGAAAAGAGGCAAATATGTGCAGCCACCAATCATGAGCTAGCTCCCATTACTGATTCTAGACCCACCTAGGCTTAATCTGCCATAATATGCCAAGAGAACAAGGCAAATTTCATAATAGAGGTAAATTGGAAATTTGTTTAAAAATGCATGAATCATGAAAGTTTACTGTCCCTTTGCTTTTTACTTGTTACTTAAGCCCATTAAAGTAAAATTATAAAATACACATAAAAACATAAATGGGCCATGGCAAATACCTTCATTACACATGACTAGTGATGTCGTGAATAGTTTGCCGGCGAATAGTTTCCGGCGAACATAGCATGTTCGCGTTCGCCTCGGCAGGCGAACATATGCGATGTTCGATTTGCCCCCTATTCGTCATCATTGAGTAAACTTTGACCCTGTACCTCACAGTCAGAATACACATTACAGCCAATCAGCAGCAGACCCTCCCTCCCAGACCCTCCCACCTCCTGGACAGCATCCATTTTAGATTCATTTGGAAGTTGCATTCTTAGTGAGAGGAGGGACAGTGTAGCTGCTGCTGATTTAATAGGGAAATTGATAGCTAGGCTAGTGTATTCAGTGTCCACTACAGTCCTGAAGGACTCATATGATCTCTGCTGTAAGGACAGCACCCCAAAAAGCCCTTTTTAGGGCTAGAACATCAGTCTGCTTTTATTTTTTCCTGTGTAATCTAATTGCAGTTGCCTGCCTGCCAGCGTGTGTGTCAGGCTCACAGCGTATACTGTGCCCACTTGCCCAGTGCCACCACTCATATCTGGTGTAACAGTAGTGTACATTTAAAAAAACAACACTTTTTTGACTGTGAAATAATAGCAGACAGCTGCCAGTACCCAAGATGGCCGCCAATAAGGCAGATGGGGAGGGTTAGAGAGCTGTTTTGGGGGGATCAGGGAGGTTGGGGGCTAAGGGGGGATGCTACACCACAGCATATGTAAATATGCTAAAAAAAATAATTTTTTTAAAAAACCTTTTATTTTAGTACTGGCAGACTTTCTGCCAGTACTTAAGATGGCGGGGACAATTGTGGGGTGGGGGAGGGAAGGGAGCTGTTTGGGAGGGATCAGGGGGTCTGATGTGTCAGGTGGGAGGCTGATCTCTACACTAAAGCTAAAATTAACCCTGCAAGCTCCCTACAAACTACCTAATTAACAAAGGGGATCCCAGAGAAGCATTTACAACCATTTATGCCATAATTGCATAAGTTGTTTGTAAATAATTTCTGTGAGAAACCTAAAGTTTGTGAAAAAGTGAACAATTTTTTGTTATTTGATCGCATTTGGCGGTGAAATGGTGGCATGAAATATACCAAAATGGGCCTAGATCAATACTTTGGGTTGTCTACTACACTACACTTAAGCTAAAATTAACTCTACAAGCTCCCTACATGCTCCCTAATTAACCCCTTCACTGCTGGGCATAAAACACGTGTGGTGAGCAGTGGCATTTAGCAGCCTTCTAATTACCAAAAAGCAACGCCAAAGCCATATAAGTTTGCTATAATGGCATGTCTGGCACACAGTGTTGGGGCAAGGGTCCATCTGACCACTGATACCTGGTCTGCAAAGCATGGTCAGGGCAGGTATATCACCTACACTGTGCACTGTGAAGCGGGCGTAACCCTTACACTACCTGATCGATACAACATCATACCTGATGTTTTAAAGCACAATATTCTAAACAATTTAGGAATGTTAGGTGATTTATGCCCTTTATGGATTAAAACCAGACTCTGCATCAACTATGTAATTTTCCATGGGAGTTTTGCCATGGATCCCCCTCTGGCATGCCACAGTCCAGGTGTTAGTCCCCTTGAAACAACTTTTCCATCACTATTGTGGCCAGAAAGAGTCCCTGTGGGTTTTAAAATTCGCCTGCCTATTGAAGTCTATGGCGGTTCGCCCGGTTCGCCAGTTCGCAAACTTTTGTGGAAGTTCGTGTTCGCCGTTCGCGAACCTTTTTTTTTTTGCGACATCACTACACATGACTGATGTGTATTTGTGATCCACCTAATTGAACTCTATTTTGCGATGGTGTTGCACTTTGTGTTTATTTGTTGCTGGATCTGCTCCATATTAACTAGAATAGTTTTTTCTCAGTAGAAATAAAATCTTATGATAAATAAAAAATGACAAATAAATAATAATAAAATGTGAAGAAGCACTTGTGAAAGTATATATTATCCTCAGATGTCAGGTGTAAAAGTCCTTAAACAAAGGGGAAAACACATAGTGAAGTCCTGTAACATAATACAGATTGAAAAAGTGGAGGACTACGTAACATCCTTGAAAAAGCCGTCCGTGACCAGTGAAATGTGTATTGGATACTATTGGACTACTGAGACTTTGATGTCACAAGTAGGGTTGGGACTTTGAATTTGAACACAGCATAGCGTACCTCTAATGCAATATTGGCGGTTTTAATCGATCGACTTTGTGATTCCTTTCATTTGTTTTCCCTGTACCTGAGTGATTTATGTTTTGTTGAATAAATATTTTTACCCATCGTGATGTTCCCCGGTCCATCTGTAACTGAATGTTTCATACATGAGCTTTTAAATTTAGAGCTAAGTCTTAAGCTCTGTAAAGTGTGAGTACACCTATTCGACTTTTTCGACCTGTATTATGTTATAGGACTTCACTATGTGTTTTTTCCCACTTTTTTAAAGTGCCATAAAAAAGGTTGAGCTCTATACATATCCTTAAAAGGGCTAATTAATTTAAAATAGTTTGCATAAAATAATTGTTTAAAAATTGCTGGCAAGTATTTTAAAATAATTTTCAAATATAAGCAAAATTAATTACATAGCTAAGCTGCCTGGAGCAGCTAACTCAACCCCCCTTATCAGTGTTTAGACACAGACATTGTATTTCAGCTGAGTTCACAGCTTCTAGGTATGCTCCAGCAGATAATCCCTATTCACTTTTGCATTCTACCAAAAGAACAATAAACATAGATACAGCCAAAAAAGGAATTGTGTGGGGGGAAGTTAGAGCTTTACAATTCTGAAAATAAAAAGAAAGGGTTAATGGTGAGGCACTGCAGTATAAATTTGCATGGTAAATAATTAAAGTACATATTATATTTTGTCTCTATCCCAACTTGTTTTATGTCCCAAAGTTTAATGACTTTTACACCGGACATTTGAGAAATAAAATGTATCACATTTTTATACAATGTGAACATATAGGGTTGTAATCCTTTAGAGAAGAGACTGTGCGGCCACAGTAACAGTCTACAGATAGGGGGTTATTACTGTTTATTTGTAAAGTTCTACCATATGCTATGGCCCTTAATACATACTCATTGGTGTATACAACAAGGTGATAAAATTAGAATTAACAGCATAATTGAAAGAGGTGGTTAAGGATCCTGATTCAAAAAGCTTACAATCTTGAGGAAGCAGTTATTTTTTTACATCTTGGAGATTGATAATTTTCATAAAATCGTTGAAGAAGATTTAATAAAGAGGATGGCTCCAATAGCATTGTGAGGGTTGTGATATTATTTAGTAGATACTTATTACTCATCATTATCCACATTTTTAAGTGTAATGATTAATACTTTGAGATCATTACTAATTACAGTTAACGGGACATTATACTGTATTTTTCTCCCCATTAATGTGTTTCCAATGATCCCTTTTACCTGCTGTAGTGTTTTAAATTGTTTACAACATAATCTTTATTTTGTCATTTGAAATAGCTGCTGTTGCCTGTTGAAAATGCCACATGTACTGAAAATCGGAGTACTGCTATATTCTCTAGCGAAAATATATGTAAACAAGAGGCAACAGCTGTAATGTTCCTCCCAGAGGGAAGATAGATACTAACATTTAAATTTTCAGTTGCGCTCTCTAAAGGCCCAAGTAGTCTAATCAGTTCTGTGAGGTCCCTCAAAGAATTTTAGAAAGCCAAATTTTAGCTTCAGAACTGTTTATCTTGCTATGGTGGGTTCTGGATATGACACATGTATTGCAACATAATGCTCAAAAAAAGATTTTGTGGGATTTCTCTCCATGACGACGAGTCTTTGATCATTAGGCCCTAAGTATGGTCAGCTGTATAAACAGAAAAAGATAAGATAAGGAGGCTTTTTTGTATAAAGATAAATATGCAATAAGGAAGTATGTTTCTGGCAAGCTCAGACTATTTAAGGGCTAGACTATGAGTGGCGGGTTAACATTTACGCGTAACCGGGTGTTTGTGCGCATCAGGTTTACCTCTCATATTACAAATTGAAAGTAAACGCTATTGTGCTTGAGCGATTTACACTGGAATGAATCCTGCGTCCTCAGAGTTTCGGTTAACTAAACACATTTAACAGTACAGTTACACTCACATCAAAAATACATATAACAGTACAGTTACACTTACATCAAACATACATATAACAGTACAGTAAACTCATAATAACACTATCTAATAAAACTCATTTAAAAAAATGCACAAACAAGTTATAAGGGCTCAAAGATATGAGAAAAAAGAGGAAAATTTCAACCCTAGGATTGAAAATATTGTACACTTTGAAAGCACTCTAACCTAAGAATAGAAGACTCAGGGTTGGAACAGGAATTGTAGGGGAAAGGAGACGGTCTTGACCGTAACTCGATACAATTTAAAATTTAGCCTTTATTATGATACTCAATAAAATAATAGTCCACAAACAAACATAAATACTGAATTTAAAAACACAGATGAGGTAGAAGATATCAGGTGCAGCGTTTGTAGAGCGTAAAAAGTTACTGATGAGAATAATTTATAAATTGGGGTAAAACCCCCCTAATCAGGGATTAAAACCCTTAGCAAGTAAATAGTGTGCAATGCTATTGGATATTAGTGTGTTTAGTGCAAATACACGTAATATAAGGTTACTTAATCTATATGGTACACCTAATGGCGTTTTGTACTTATATTGTTTAGGTCTGCATATGCACCATTGTGATATTAGATTAAGGCTTCAAGGGGTCGATCCGATATAAAGCGTCGCCCGCAAAAGCCGGCGACGCCAATAATTGCGCGGATTTGGTATCCTATATACGGCGTAAGCTAGAAGTTACGCGCGTATATTTCTGCCGTCGCCCGCAGTTTTTTGGGCCATAGGCAGGTATACCAAACCCGCGCAGTTTGGTATCCAATATGCAGCGTAAGGACTTACGTGGCGAAAATGGAGAAAACTTACTCCATTTTCACCTCGCCACAAAAAGCAGCCGTAAGAAGCCTTACGCTGACTATTGGAGCCCTGTAACTCCCTAAACTAGCTGCTAAAATAAACCTAACACCTAACGCATGCGCAATGTCTATCTCCCTGTCAACCGCGATCTTCTAAAATAAACCTAACACCTAACGCATGCGCAATGCCTATCTCCCTGTCAACCGCGATCTTCTAAAATAAACCTAACACCTAACGCATGCGCAATGTCTATCTCCCTGTCAACCGCGATCCCCCCCCCCCCAAATCCCTAATAAAGTTATTACCCCCTAAAACGCCGCTCCCGGACCCCGCCGCCATCTACATAAACTAACCCCCTACTGTGAGCCCCTAAAACCGCCGCCATCTACCTTATCTATCCCGTAATCTGACCCCTTACACCGCCGCCACCTATATAAAAATTATTAACCCCTAATTTAATCTACCTACCCCGCCGCCAGCTATGTTATCTATATTAACCCTAAGTATATTATAGTTAATATAGTTATTACATTATATATATTAACTATATTAACCCTAATTATATTAGGGTTAATATAGTTAATATAGTTACTATAGTATTTATATTAACTATATTAACTCTATCTAACCCTAACACCCCTAACTAAATTTATATTAAATTAATCTAATTAATTTATAAACTAAAATATTCCTATTTAAATCTAAATACTTACCTATAAAATAAACCCTAAGATAGCTACAATATAATTAATAATTACATTATAGCTATGTTAGGGTTAATATTTATTTTACAGGTAAATAGTTAATTATTTTAACTAGGTATAATAGATATTAAATAGTTATTAACTATTTAATATCTACCTAGTTAAAATAATTACCCAATTACCTGTAAAATAAATCCTAACCTAAATTACAAATACACCTACACTATCAATAAATTTAATAAACTACAAACATCTATCTAAAAATACAATTAAATTAACTAAACTAAATTACAAAAAAAAAAAACACTAAATTACAAAAAATAAAAAAAAGATTACAAGATTTTTAAGCTAATTACACCTATTCTAAGCCCCCTAATAAAATAATAAACCCCCAAAATAACAAAAATTCCCTGCCCTATTCTAAATTAAACAAATTTCAAAGCTCTTTACCTTACCAGCCCTTAAAAGGGCCTTTTGTGGGGCATGCCCCAAAGAATTCAGCTCTTTTGCATTCAACAAATACAATCCCCCCCCCCCCCCCATTACAACCCACCACCCACATACCCCTATTCTAAACCCACCCAAACCCCCCTTAAAAAATCCTAACACTACCCCCCTGAAGATCTCCCTACCTTGTCTTCACCACACCGGGCCAAACTCCTGATCCGATCCGGGCGATGTCGTCCTCCAAGCGGCAAAGAAGAAATCTTCCTCCGGCGATGTCATCCTCCAAGCGGCAAAGAAGAATTCTTCCTCCGGCGACGTCTTCCTCCAAGCGGCAGCAAAGTCTTCATTCTTCCGGCGGCATCTTCAATCTTCTTTCTTCGCTCCGCCGCCGCGGAGCATCCATCCCGGCCGACTGCTAAACTTGGAATGAGGTACCTTTAAATGACGTCATCCAAGATGGCGTCCGCCGAATTCCGATTGGCTGATAGGATTCTATCAGCCAATCGGAATTAAGTTAAAAAAATCTGATTGGCTGATTGAATCAGCCAATCAGATTCAAGTTCAATCCGATTGGCTGATCCAATCAGCCAATCAGATTGAGCTCGCATTCTATTGGCTGTTCCGATCAGCCAATAGAATGCGAGCTCAATCTGATTGGCTGATTGGATCAGCCAATCGGATTGAACTTGAATCTGATTGGCTGATTCAATCAGCCAATCAGATTTTTTTAACTTAATTCCGATTGGCTGATAGAATCCTATCAGCCAATCGGAATTCGGCGGACGCCATCTTGGATGACGTCATTTAAAGGTACCTCATTCCAAGTTTAGCAGTCGGCCGGGATGGATGCTCCGCGGCGGCGGAGCGAAGAAAGAAGATTGAAGATGCCGCCGGAAGAATGAAGACTTTGCTGCCGCTTGGAGGAAGACGTCGCCGGAGGAAGAATTCTTCTTTGCCGCTTGGAGGATGACATCGCCGGAGGAAGATTTCTTCTTTGCCGCTTGGAGGACGACATCGCCCGGATCGGATCAGGAGTTCGGCCCGGTGTGGTGAAGACAAGGTAGGGAGATCTTCAGGGGGGTAGTGTTAGGATTTTTTAAGGGGGGTTTGGGTGGGTTTAGAATAGGGGTATGTGGGTGGTGGGTTGTAATGGGGGGGGGGGGGATTGTATTTGTTGAATGCAAAAGAGCTGAATTCTTTGGGGCATGCCCCACAAAAGGCCCTTTTAAGGGCTGGTAAGGTAAAGAGCTTTGAAATTTGTTTAATTTAGAATAGGGCAGGGAATTTTTGTTATTTTGGGGGTTTATTATTTTATTAGGGGGCTTAGAATAGGTGTAATTAGCTTAAAAATCTTGTAATCTTTTTTTTATTTTTTGTAATTTAGTGTTTGTTTTTTTTTGTAATTTAGTTTAGTTAATTTAATTGTATTTTTAGATAGATGTTTGTAGTTTATTAAATTTATTGATAGTGTAGGTGTATTTGTAACTTAGGTTAGGATTTATTTTACAGGTAATTGGGTAATTATTTTAACTAGGTAGATATTAAATAGTTAATAACTATTTAATATCTATTATACCTAGTTAAAATAATTAACTATTTACCTGTAAAATAAATATTAACCCTAACATAGCTATAATGTAATTATTAATTATATTGTAGCTATCTTAGGGTTTATTTTATAGGTAAGTATTTAGATTTAAATAGGAATATTTTAGTTTATAAATTAATTAGATTAATTTAATATAAATTTAGTTAGGGGTGTTAGGGTTAGATAGAGTTAATATAGTTAATATAAATACTATAGTAACTATATTAACTATATTAACCCTAATATAATTAGGGTTAATATAGTTAATATATATAATGTAATACCTATATTAACTATAATATACTTAGGGTTAATATAGATAATATAGCTGGCGGCAGGGTAGGTAGATTAAATTAGGGGTTAATCATTTTAATAGAGATGGCGGCGGTGTAAGGGGCTTACATTAGGGGTTAATAATTTTAATATAGATGGCGGCGGTGTTAGGGGCTCACTTTAGGGGGTTATAGATATAATATAGCTGGCGGCGGGGTACGGGAGCGGCGGTTTAGGGGTTAATAACTTTATTAGGTTGCGGCGGGGTAAAGGAGCGGCGGTTTAGGGGTTAATAGCATTTTTATTGTTAGGCTAGTGAGGGGGGATAGCGGATAGAGGGTTAGACAGTGCGGGCTATGTTAGGGAGGCGTGTTAGACAGTGCGGGCTATGTTAGGGAGGCGTGTTAGACAGTGCGGGTGTTTTAGACTTTAGTCAGGTTTTATAGGCGCCGGCAGATTCTAACGTGGCGCAAGTCACTGGCGACGCCAGAAATTTGTACTTACGCAGATTTCTGGACATCGCTGGTTTGTGAGACTTACGGCACGTTAGCATCTGACGGCGACCTATATGGGATGGCTCGAGTTGCGAGCTGAAACTGCGGGCGACGCCGGTTCCCTCGCTTGCGCCGCAAACTGCGATCGATATCGGATCGCGCCCCTATTGTTGATACAATATTATCAACATTCTTGCTATTATCTAGTCTCAATATGGGTTGTGATTTGTATCACTCGTGCTTCTGTTACTAAACTGGATGAAGAAGATACGTATGGGCTCCTATCAACATTCGTACCAGATTTGATGAATGGCTATTGTAGACTTATAATAATGCTCTCAATTTTTCCCAAACTGGGTTATTACCATTAATATTTAAATAAACTTAATGTGCTTTTCTCTTGTTACTTTATCAGCAGGTCGTTATATAGTGCTATCAAGTGTAGAAAGGAGTGTTTGGTGCAACTGAGCATGCTCTTCAGCTTGCTACTTTTAGTATTTCACCTTGATAGTGTTTATTGATTGCATTTAATATTTCTGTCAACTTTAGTGAATGATGCACATTTGTTGAAGAACAGGGTGTTAATAAATCACTATGTGGTTAGCAAACATAAGCTTATCATACTGTTCACCTTACTGATGTAGGTATTACACCATAATAGTGTTAATTGTTTGCACTTAATATTCCAGTATACTTTATTCACATTTGTTGGTGAACCGGATCATACTAAGTCACTATGTCGTTTAGTAAATATATGCTTATTATGTTGTCTCAAAGTATATTGAAAAAGTTATTCAACTTTTGCTAGTGAGTTATGCTTTGCTATATAAGTATCTCCCGTATTGGTACTAATACGAACGTTAAGAATAGCCTATTTTCTGTGAGTACCTACAAACAACATTATAAAGGTATGATGAGTATTTCCCACTAATGAATTAGTTCCTGTAAATATACTGCACTATAGTGTGCGTATCTCTACTATCATTTGTGTATACCTCTCTCTCTCAGGCAGGTTCGTTGTCCTGCCCTATGATATAATTCTTTCAGATCTCAGTACTATTACTGGCTTCTACAGGCAACGCCTTCGATAGATTATGAGTAGGGAAATATCATAAGTCATTATATTTGTAGGTTAATCTGTTCCACTAGGAACAGAGAATTAATTAAATCCACAGGTAAGATAGTTTAAATATACATAGTAGCTCTATGCTTCATCTTTACATAAATGGATTGTACCGGATAACCATTACTGCTATATGCTCAGTAAACAATAATGATTGTAACACCAACAGCTGCAAAAATATACCCCAATCGCTTTGCTAACTAAACACTAGTAAAGTAGTCATATTGTCGGCTAAATGTCAAAAGTAACATATATTACAAGTTTTTATAGCTAGGCTATCAGGCTTTAACAGTTCCCCAAGTCATCTGCAAGTTTAAAAAGTTTTGCTTTTAGCTTAACAACTTAGCCCTAACATGTTTCGCCACTATCGTGGCTTTCTCAAAGGGTACGGCGCGGCGTTCAGCGTGATCTTTTATGGACTCGTCTACTCCCCTTTCAGTGATGTCATAGCCAATTGTGGTCGATGATTCTGAGAGCCAATCACCATGACTTTCGTTTGTTGGATATCTGTTATCCACTTGTTGATTGGAGGATTTACTGATATTCTAATTATAGGCATTATTGTATGGCATTGAAACAAATGTATCCACTATATCATGATTCTTGATTCTTCGTGTTTCAACTTAAATAATTAATTAATAGGTATATTTCACATATACAGTAAAAACCAAATGTATTTATAAGTGGATTAACGTAGATAAAATTGTTATAATGATGGAATAGGGTGTATTACTACTACAGATGGATTTTGACAGGATCTTCATATTATTTTAGGGATATTCATAAATAGTATATGTCAGTATATGAATAACTGACTACTATGCTTATATTCCTATCACCGGCTGTATTTAAATAAGTTCCTGACATACTTATTCATTGAATTTTGTTAGAGCTCAGTTTTAGATATTCCTGGACACCCATCATCAGACAGGTTTCTCACTCTATTGACAACACATTACAAGAATCTATGGCAATATAAGGACTGCCTATATATACGATTGGCTGTACTTATCCTAATGCTAGGGAGATAATTTTTATGTATAATTATCAAGTAATTTGTAATAATACAGCAAGGTTCATTAATGTGAAGTAATGAAAATTAAAAAGGAGTGAAATGTTAGTGCGGGTGGGGTAATGAATTCACAAATCAAATTAAAAGTGAATGAACTAAACCAGTGAATCAAGAGAAGAGCATTACAATGAAAAGGTGACTATGAGTAGAATTAGGTGTGATTAAATTGTATAGTGAACAAAAATTAAAAGTAAGTATATTTCTAATATTAGTGAGATCTATATTAGATCTAAATGGGATAGTGACAATAGGAATGTGCATTGATAATGAGACATCTTATTTGTCTTTGGCTAACCGCTTCCTACCTGTACTTAATATTTACTGGTCAGGTACTAAACTTATTACAGTTGTGTCTATCACCTACTATAATTGTACTACTCGTGCTGTGAATCTGTGCTTGCAAAGGGAGTGATACTCATTTATTTAAATATTAAATTGAACAGTGCTATGTTGACTTATGTCCATTGTCTGCATAAGTGAGTTACCATTTTGATATGTATTCACTGGGTACGAATTTTGGAATATTATTGCTTGTAACAATTTGTATCCCTAATTTTTGTTCAACCACTATTATCTTAAGTAGAATTTTAGCTATCAATTTCAGTAGTGGTTATAATTAGAGTTTGAATGGGTTTAGATGTATATTTCTATCCTCACTAACCCATATATTGTCTCTAGATTTTTACTATGTTACTCTATTTATAGGTATGAGACATAGTTGTGTTCATTTAGTCCATTCGGTTGAATGGCATTCAATAGGTAAATCCATCTGCTTTCGTATTGAAGTAGTAATTTCTCTTTGTCTCCACCTCTTATGTCAAAATTCATTTTTTGAACACCAAAGCATTGTAGGTGGTTAGTTTTATCCTGATGGAATTTATAGAAATGTTGTGCCACAGATGTGATGGTTTTTCTGTTCTGTAGGTCCTTGGCCGCATTTTTGATATTGCGTACATGTTCCTGTAGACATGTATGTAATTTGCGTGTCGTCATGCCAACGTAAACTTTCGGGCAGCTGCATCTCAAGACATATATTACTCTGGAAGTTTTACAGTTAATGAAGGATTTAATATGATGTACTTTGTTAAATCTGTCTTTCACTGTGGTGGTTTTTTTCAAGAATTTGCAGCTTGTGCAGGAACCACAGGAGTATGATCCATTAGGTATATTACCTCTTTTTGCCCTTTTCCTTTTGTGCACAAAGTGACTGGGGCTGATAAGATCTTTTAAATTCTTTGTCCTTCTGTAGCTCACCTCTATCTTAGGCCCTATTAATTTATCCAGTATGTTATCATATTGTAGAATGTGCCAGTGTTTTTTGATAATTTTGATTATATCTTGGCTCTGTGCATTGTATGTGAATACAAGTCTTGTTTTCCCATCCTTCTCTCAGGATTTTGGTTTTAGTAAATCCTGTCGATTAGTTGTTTTGGCTCTGTGTTTTGCCTTTTTGATAGAGGCTCTACTGTACCCTCTCTGGCTGAGACGACTGGCTACTTCTGATGCTCTTTTTTGATATAAGTCATCTTCTGAACAGTTCCTCCTGGTCCTCAGGAATTCCCCTGTTGGAAGGGATTTTATTGTGCATGGGGCATGTGCACTTATACTGAACAGTATTGTATTGATAGCCGTCTCTTTTATAAATAGATCTGTACCTAGCATTCCATTTGCCTTCTTGAACAGTCTCAGATCTAAAAATGTTATCTCTGTTTGGCTACATTCATATGTTAATTTGATGTTCAGACTGTTGTTGTTTAGGGTATCTAGGAACCTGTCTAGTAAATCTTTCGGTCCTTCCCATATCATCAGGATATCATCAATGTATCTCAGCCAGAGAAGGATATGTTTGGTGAATTCATCATTTTGTGATGTGAAGACTGTATTGTGTTCCCACCAACCTAAGAATAGGTTGGCGTAAGTCGGTGCACTGGCCGTTCCCATGGCCGTTCCTCTACACTGCAGGTAGAATTGATTGTTGAAAATGAAATAGTTCTTTTTCAGTACAAATTCTAATAACTTTAGAATTAACAAATTATGATTTTGGTCTTCTTCCTTCATCATGTTCAGATAATATTGCACTGCCTCAAGACCCAAGTCATGTTTAATGCTAGTGTAGAGGTCTTCTACATCGGCAGTTACAAGCCACATAGAGGGTCCTAGTTGGATGTCTTGGAATTGCTGTAAGGTCTCCATCGTGTCCTTGATGAAGGAAGGTATATGAGTCAGAAATTCTCTCAATCTTATATCAATGTACTTGCTAGCCTTTTCCGTAAGATTATCATTCCCAGACACTATCGGGCGTCCTGGTGGGTGTTTTTGATTTTTGTGTACCTTAGGGATTAAATAGAAGGTGGCTACTTTTGGATATTTTACAGTCAAAAACCTTTTTTCCTTATTTGAGATGATATTGTTCACTCTGGCATTATTTATCAGCTCATCATATTGAGTGTGGAACTGTTCAGTAGAATTGTTCCACAGTTTTTTATAGCAGATCTGATTGGTTAGTTGTCTGTCCACTTCCTTAAGATACTGTTCAGTGGGCCAGATCACTATATTGCCGCCTTTGTCAGCTTCGCGGATGATCACGTCGTCCCAGTCTTGGATTTCAGCTAAAGCTCGTTTTTCCTGTTTTGTCAGATTAAATGCTGGTGGTCTCACTGATAATTCAGAAATTTCCTTGCATACAATATTATTAAATATCTGTATACTCAGACTTTTTGAGGAAGCAGGTATGTATTTTGATTTCATTGTAAGATTCTTTCGCCAATCTTGTTGCGGATCTTGTTCATTCTCCTTTAAAAGATCTTTCATGTCTTGTAGGAGAGATAGATCTTCCACTGTCCAATTCTAATCTGTACCTGCATCCTTTTGATTTTGAATATCCAAGTATTGTCTCCTCAGCAGCAATTTTCTTAGGTATAATTGTATGTCTTTAATATTTTCGAATTTATCGAGTGGAACACTGGGGCAAAATGACATACCTTTGGATAACAATGAAATATGATCTTCCGATAACATTTTATTTGATAGGTTTAAAATTTTCATTGTTTCATTTTTATTCTGGAGAATGGGCTGGGACTTCTCTTGTATGGCTTGTTCCCTTGTCTTGTTTCTCTTACACTCCTTGTTCTTGTGGTTTTTTTGTTGCTCCCCCACCTCTTCTGGTGGGTCTGAATTTAAATTGGCACCTTCCTTTAAAAAACTCTTCCTTTTTCTGATGTCAGATTGAGTTGAGGTTTGAGTTGAGGAGGCATGGGCAGAAGGTTCATTAGTCAGATTATCAGATTCTTCACCTTCAGTCTCTGTATCACTATGGATGATAGTTACTCTCTGGCGGCTGAAAGTATTATTGGAGTTAAATTTCCTTTTCCATTTGTAGACTCTGTTATTTTGAAAATCCTCTATATCTCTGTTCAGTTTGCCCATTTTTGTTTGCTTTATATCAGCCTCATATTTGTACAGTTCTTGTTGGTATCTTTTATAGGAGGTTTCAAATTCTTTCAATGTTTCAAACTGTTTGAGTTGAGTTTTCTGAGTTGTGATAAGTTCCTCTAGTCTGTCATATTCAGCAATATCATGTTCTTATTAATTTGTTTGAACACTCAGATAATGCTGTTTCCCATTCTGTGGTTAGCTCAGCTTGTTTAAATTCAAAGGCAGGAAATAGCTGTATCCTTAAGCCTCTGGGAATTACATTTCGTTCTATGTACTTATCAAAAAAGTGGTGATTCCACCATACTTTATCTTGCTAAAAGAGGTTCTTGTGGAGTTCTCAAAGTTCTCAAAGATATGAGGTCTTAGGTGTTAGAATAAACATGTCATTGAACTACACAGATACCTGCAGCTCTGATTATATATATATATATATATATATATAAATAAAACATCCTTGAATTAACAGGACAGTAAAGAGTTTGAGATTGTTCTAAAAAAAAAAGGGTAAAAAAATATCCTACTTGTGTAGTATGTTAATTTATTGCAAGACTGCAGAAATCTCTTATACTTACAATATGTAAACCATCCCATTTAAATGTAATTCAAGAAAAAAGCATACAATTTAAATTAATTTTATTACCACAGATAATGCTTATAAGCAAACTTCCCTGTGATAAAAAACATTTGACCTCAAAAACACTGTCTTTTATTGTAATGATTGCTTTAACATAGTGAAAGAACTGTATCTGACTCTCACTATAATAATTAATAACCTTTGAATATAACTGTTGGTTAACCATTTACTTTTATAAAACGGTATCATTTAAATAATTGTTAATCAATTTAATGCCTGCTCTGAACTTTACTCAGAGGTAACCTATTTAAGTGTAAAAGCATGGCTTGATTGGGAATAATCAATATCTGTATGCATAAAAAAATGTGCCTTGTAATGGAACTTTAATTTGAATTTACTGTGCAACCAGGTGAGGAGATAGATACATAAATACAGTTATTCTAATATATACGGTGTATGTGTATATATATATATATATATATATATATATATATATCCTCAAACTATACTATACAATGTAACCAAAATATGATTTTTTTTTAATAAAATACTTTCTTTTGTAAGTCTACCGAGTTCCCTTCTTTGTGTGTCTTTTTTGTACTGTATAGCAAACATTAAAAGTTGTGTATACTGAAATACAACTCTCTACCTAAGAAGAATGCATTACATTAGTATATAGTACTTTTAAATGGGGGTGGAGGAGATTAATTCATTTCGTAGCTTCAATATATTTGTTTGCTTGTGCGCTTATACACTTGTATTAACATACATTTTGCCATTTAATTTCCTACGGCTAGATTACGAGTTTTGTGTTAGGCTTAAAAAGCAGCCAATAGAATGCAAGCTCAATCCTATTGGCTGATTGGATCAGCCAATAGGATTGAACTTCAATCCTATTGGCTGATTGCATCAGTCAATAGGATTTTTTCAACCTTAATTCCGATTGGCTGATAGAATTCTATCAGCCAATCGGAATCTAAGGGACACCATCTTGGATGACATCACTTAAAGGTACCTTCATTCTGTTTTAGTCGTCGGAAGAAGAGGATGCTCCACGTCGGATGTCTTGAAGATGTAGCCGCTCCGCGCCGGATGGATGAAGATAGAAGATGCCGTCTGGATGAAGACTTCTGCCCGTCTGGAGGACCACTTCTGCCCGGCTTGTATGATGACTTCTGCCCATCTGGAGGACCACTTCGCCCGGCTTGGATGAAGACGTCTCCCGGTAAGTCGATCTGTTAGGTTAGTGTTAGGTTTTTTTAAGGGTGTATTGGGTGGGTTTATTTTTTAGATTAGGGGTTTGGGCTTGCAAAAGAGCTAACTGCCCTTTTAAGGGCAATGCCCATCCAAATGCCCTTTTCAGGGCAATGGGGAGCTTAGGTTTTTTTAGCTAGTATTTTATTTGGGGGGTTGGTTGTGTGGGTGGTGGGTTTTACTGTTGGTGGGTTTGTTTGTAATTTTTTTTACAGGTAAAAGAGCTGATTACTTTGGGGCAATGCCCCGCAAAAGGCCCTTTTAAGGGCTATTGGTAGTTTAGTTTAGGCTAGGGTTTTTTTTTATTTTGGGGGGGGGCTTTTTATTTTAATAGGGCTATTAGATTAGGTGAAATTAGTTTAAATTTCTGTAATTTGTTTATTATTTTCTGTAATTTAGTGGGGGGTTTTTGTACTTTAGATAATTTAATTTAATTTAGGTAATTGTATGTAATTTATTTAATTGTATTTAATTTAGTTAATTTATTTAATTATAGTGTAGTGTTAGGTGTAATTGTAACTTAGCTTAGGGTTTATTTTACAGGTAAGTATTTAGTTTTAAATAGGAATAATTTAGTTAATGATAGGAATATTTATTTTGATTTCTTTTAATTATATTTAAGTTAGGGGGTGTTAGGTTTAGGTTTAGACTTAGGTTTAGGAGTTAATAACTTTAATAAAGTGGTGGCAGATTAGGGGTTAATAAATGTAGGAAGGTGGCAGTGATGTTAGGGCCGGCAGATTAGGGGTTAATAATATTTACCTAATGTTTGCAAGACGGGAGTGCGGCGGTTTAGGGGTTAATATGTTTATTATAGTGGAAGCGATGTTGGGGGCGGCAGATTAGGGGTTAATAAGTGTAGGTAGGTGGCAGCGACATCGGGGGAGGCAGAGTAGGGGTTAATAAATGTAATGTAGGGTTCGGCAATGTTGGGGGCAGCAGATTAGGGGTTAATAATTATAATTTAGGTGTCGCCGATGTCGGGGGTGGCAGATTAGGGGTTAATAAGAGTAAGATTAGGGGTGTTTATACTCAGGGTTCATGTTAGGGTGTTAGGTGTAGACATAAAATGTATTTCCCCGTAGAAATCAATGGGGCTGCTTTAAGGAGTTTTACGCTGATTTTTTGCAGGTGTTAGACTTTTTTTTAGCCGGCTCTCCCCGTTGATTCCTATGGGGAAATTGTGCACGAGCACGTTACACCAGCTCACCACTGACTTAAGCAGCGCTGGTATTGGAGTGCGGTAATGCGCAAAATTTTGCTCAACGCTCACTTCTTGTCTTTTAACGACGGGTTTGTAAAAACCTGTAATACCAGCGCTGTATGTAAGTGAGCAGTGAGGGAAAACTGCTCATTAACACCGCATAGCCTCTAACGCAAAACTCGTAATCTGGGCCCTAGTTTCTTGTGTGCGATTGTGTGTTCCTTTGCATATTTGTGTGTGCTTGTTTATGTGTGTGTGTACGTGTTTGTGAGTGTGTATATGTGTGCAGGCCTGTGTAAGTGCATGTTTGTATATGTATGTGTGTGTGTACGTGTTTGTGAGTGTGTATATGTGTGCAGGACTGTGTAAGTGCATGTTTGTATATGTATGTGTGTGTGTACGTGTTTGTGAGTGTGTATATGTGTGCAGGCCTGTGTAAGTGCATGTTTGTATATGTATGTGTGTGTGTGTGTACGTGTTTGTGAGTATGTATATGTGTGTAGGCCTGTGTAAGTGCATGTTTGTATATGTATGTGGGTGTGTATACATGTTTGTGAGTGTGTATATGTGTGTAGGCCTGTGTAAGTGCATGTTTGTATATGTATGTGTGTGTACGTGTTTGTGAGTGTGTATATGTGTGTAGGCCTGTGTAAGTGCATGTTTGTATATGTATGTGTGTGTGTGTACGTGTTTGTGAGTGTGTATATGTGTGTAGGCCTGTGTAAGTGCATGTTTGTATTTGTATGTGTGTGTGTGTACGTGTTTGTGAGTGTGTATATGTGTGTAGGCCTGTGTAAGTTCATGTTTGTATATGTATGTGTGTGTGTGTGTGCGTGTTTGTGAGTATGTATATGTGTGCAGGCCTGTGTAAGTGCATGTTTGTATATGTATGTGTGTGTGTGTACGTGTTTGTGAGTGTGTATATGTGTGTAGGCCTGTGTAAGTGCATGTTTGTATATGTGTGTGTGTGTGTACGTGTTTGTGAGCGTGTATATGTGTGTAGGCCTGTGTAAGTGCATGTTTGTATATGTATGTGTGTGTGTGTGCGTGTTTGTGAGTGTGTATATAATATGTGTGCAGGCCTGTGTAAGTGCATGTTTGTATATGTATATGGGTGTGTGTACGTATTTGTAAGTGTGTATATGTGTGCAGGCCTGTGTAAGTGCATGTTTGTATATGTATGTGGGTGTATGTATGTATAGAGACTCAAGGCCTGATGATAAAAAGATCTCCAGGTCCACTGAGAAATGCTCATCTCACTCTCACCAAGAGATAAAATGTTTTTTAAAAAAGTGGGCTGACCCAGGCTGTATAGATGCGTGGTAATGTGCCTTTCATAGGAAAGTGAAGGCCTTGTTACTTTAAATATTCCGAGCACATCACCAGTGAATGCGGATCTCAGCATTGTCAAGGGAGTAAATATAAAAATCATTTCTCTTTAGTAAGAGTATAAATAATGTATATGCAAACAGTAAATGCAGTATATTTCTTACAATTGCTCATCTCACCACTGAAATAGTGGTAAGACAGGTATGTGCGAAAGTTTCCATTGTTATACAGGCTACTCCTATGGAATGCCTATAGAACACTTTTATATATTCCCTATTAGACGTGTGCATTCAGAGGCTTCGGATACCGCCTAATGTGCAAGAAGTTGACCCTTCTTGCTGGTTTGCTATTCTCTGAGCCAAATTTATACTTGTGAAACAGCATCACACTAAAGTCTGTGCAAATAGAGATTTTTTGTGTGTTACTGTTTCACAGTTAACACAGATAACTTAGGCTTTGAAAACAGGCCGCCGTCAAAAAGGACCAATTTGCTTCTGCATTCTGAGGTATCCGAACCCTCTGAATACACGTCTATTTGTTATATATGCGATCACAAATGTTTCTTTCCCGATTCATTTAGAGCATACAATTTACTTTAAGGAACAGTCTACTCCAGAATTGTTATTGTTTAAAAAGATAGAAAATTCCTTTATTACCCATTCCCAAGTTTTGCATAGCCAACACTGTTATATTAATACACGTTTTGCCTCTGTTATTACCTTGTTTCTAAGCCTCACAAGTCTGCCCCCTTATCTCTATTCTTTTGACAGACATTACTTATATCCAATCTGTGCTGAGACATAAATAAATGCACAGGAGTGAGCACACTGTTATATATATGACACACATGAACTAACACTGTCTAACTGTGAAAAACTGTCAAAATGCACTGAGATAAGAGGCAGATCAACAGCTTAGAAATTAGCATATGAGCATACCTAGGTTTGGCTTTCCACAAAAAATACCAAGTGAGCAAAGCGAATTTGATGATAAAAGTAAATTGGAAAGTTGTTTAAAATTGCATGTCCTATCTGAATCGTGAAAGTTTAATTTTGACTTGACTGTCCCTTTAATTTCATTGCACTACTGGGAGTTAGCTGAAAAATCTATTGAGTCAATTACAAGAATCATATATGTACAGCCACCAATCAGCAGCTCCCAGTAGTGCATTGCTGCTCCTGAGCCTACCTAGGTATGCTTTTCAACAAATGATACCAAGAAAATGAAGCAAACTTGATAATGAAAATAAACTGAATTTTTTTGTAAAATTTTATGCTCAAAAGATGAGATTTCATAAATGTAATAAATAACAAAAATAAAACCGTTAATAATAAACTTACATGAGCTATGGCAGGGGTCGCCAACCTTTCAGACCTTACGGACCACTAAATTCACAATTTTTAATCTCGTGGAACACTAACATGTATCTTTTTTTAAAAGGTACAAGCCTCTATAATGTGTATGTGTATGTGTATATATATGTATATATATATATATATATATATATATATATATATATATATATATATATATTTATATATATATATATATATATATATATATATATCTATATACACACACACATACTGTACATAACTAGTATAACCATAGCTAAGTTTACATTATGTATATACAGGGAGTGCAGAATTATTAGGCAAATGAGTATTTTGACCACATCATCCTCTTTATGCATGTTGTCTTACTCCAAGCTGTATAGGCTCGAAAGCCTACTACCAATTAAGCATATTAGGTGATGTGCATCTCTGTAATGAGAAGGGGTGTGGTCTAATGACATCAACACCCTATATAAGGTGTGCATAATTATTAGGCAACTTCCTTTCCTTTGGCAAAATGGGTCAAAAGAAGGACTTGACAGGCTCAGAAAAGTAAAAAATAGTGATATATCTTGCAGAGGGATGCAGCGTTTCATTCAAAATAGTCAACAGGGCCGCAAGAAGCGTGTGGAAAAACCAAGGCACAAAATAACTGCCCATGAACTGAGAAAAGTCAAGCGTGCAGCTGCCAAGATGCCACTTGCCACCAGTTTGGCCATATTTCAGAGCTGCAACATCACTGGAGTGCCCAAAAGCACAAGGTGTGCAATACTCAGAGACATGGCCAAGGTAAGAAAGGCTGAAAGACAACCACCACTGAACAAGACACACAAGCTGAAATGTCAAGACTGGGCCAAGAAATATCTTAAGACTGATTTTTCTAAGGTTTTATGGACTGATGAAATGAGAGTGAGTCTTGATGGGCCAGATGGATGGGCCCGTGGCTGGATTGGTAAAGGGCAGAGAGCTCCAGTCCGACTCAGACGCCTGCAAGGTGGAGGTGGAGTACTGGTTTGGGCTGGTATCATCAAAGATGAGCTTATGGGGCCTTTTCGGGTTGAGGATGGAGTAAAGCTCAACTCCCAGTCCTACTGCCAGTTTCTGGAAGACACCTTCTTCAAGCAGTGGTACAGGAAGAAGTCTGCATCCTTCAAGAAAAACATGATTTTCATGCAGGACAATGCTCCATCACACGCGTCCAAGTACTCCACAGCGTGGCTGGCAAGAAAGGGTATAAAAGAAGAAAATCTAATGACATGGCCTCCTTGTTCACCTGATCTGAACCCCATTGAGAACCTGTGGTCCATCATCAAATGTGAGATTTACAAGGAGGGAAAACAGTACACCTCTCTGAACAGTGTCTGGGAGGCTGTGGTTGCTGCTGCACGCAATGTTGATGGTGAACAGATCAAATCACTGCCAGAATCCATGGATGGCAGGCTTTTGAGTGTCCTTGCAAAGAAAGGTGGCTATATTGGTCACTGATTTGTTTTTGTTTTGTTTTTGAATGTCAGAAATGTATATTTGTGAATGTTGAGATGTTATATTGGTTTCACTGGTAAAAATAAATAATTGAAATGGGTATATATTTGTTTTTTGTTAAGTTGCCTAATAATTATGCATAGTAATAGTCACCTGCACACACAGATATCCCCCTAAAATAGCTATAACTAAAAACAAACTAAAAACTACTTCCAAAACTATTCAGCTTTGATATTAATGAGTTTTTTGGGTTCATTGAGAACATGGTTGTTGTTCAATAATAAAATTAATCCTCAAAAATACAACTTGCCTAATAACTCTGCACTCCCTGTACAGTATTTACACATTTTTAAGAATGATTTTTTCTAATTAACTAATTGAATAACAGAACTGAGAGAATACTTTTAAATGACAGATGAAGGGTGAGTGCCAACGTTTGAGCTGGAAACAGAGGCATAAAGTAGGAAAAAAAGAATTATGTTTAAAAGGACCACAAGACTTCCATGTTACCTCCCCAGTTAGGAATTATTCAAAACTATTTATGATCATGGACAGACATTGGAGTCATAAATTAAGTTTATATCAGAAAGCTCTCAATATGGATGTGAGCTAACCACGAATGATGTTACTGGCAATTACTATAATACTGGTGGGATATGGCTGATCTGCTCAAAGGCAATTACTCTTTTTATATATACTTTAATTCCAGTAATTCAAGCCAAGACTGTACCAACCTCTGCTGGCTTTAGAAAGGAAGGATCATCCTCTGAGCAGCGCGCCGGGTGGGAGGAGTTAAAAATACAATATAGCGTGGGCGGAGTCTGGCCGCGCTGGATGATGGCCACACATTAGAAGGGCTCCTGCCTTCTGAACTGACATCTTAGCATATAAAGGTAATTAATTAACCCTTTTCAAAGGGAATTGGTAGTTAAAGCTTTCTACACTCGAATGATGTGACCGGAGATGGGATTCAGGAGCAGACCATGAGGAAAATCACAACTCGAGGAGCGCGATCGCTACAGGCCTCTTGCAGCACGGAATCCACCATCTTGCATAGCGGATCAGGCGAAGACTGAGATTAGCTGTCGATGAGGCCCCGGAGCTGATAAGAACCTTTAACGGGGGCAAATCACACCCTCTAAGGGACCGCTGGGTAAGAGAGGCCTTACACGCGCTGCGCAGACTGACCCCGGTCTCAGGACATACCGCAGACACGCTCCTCCACGAGGGCATAATACACGGCCCTAAATAAAGGCTGCATTCACAATTATTGGCACCGGGTGTTGACCCGGCGAAAGCACATTCCAAGAGCAGGGGATACAAACCGGACCTGTATGTAACCAGTTTGTCTTTTTTTTTCCCGGTGGGGAGAGATAATGTGGGTCACAGAGCTTACACGGAGGGCCTAGGGTGAACGCTGTAAAAGGTGTAGAACAGGACTAACAAGAAGGAATTAACTACATCTATACAGTACACGACAAGATATCAGCACAGGAGGCTTGCTCCCTGTAGTTTCACCGTAATCTTTCTGATATTTATCAGGTAATGCCTCATAAGAGGCAGTGCAGGGCCGAGAAAACAGTTGCCACAAAATCAATGTCACATTATCTTAAACCTGTAGACACAGGCAAACCTGCGCACAGGGAGGCCCCAGACATGATAGAGAGCCCCTCTCACAACACCGACATGTCTCAGTCTCAGTATCTTACAAAAGATGATATTACTCATCTGTCCTCTAAAGAGGATATCAAAGGGGTCCTACAAGAAATGAAAAGCCTGTTTGGGGATCTCAGAAAGGACATGGCAGCATTAGACACTCGAATCCAAAGAGTGGAAACTCACATTAACTCTGCTTCTGCCTCTATCAAGCAGAATTCTACAGTCTTGCAACATTATGCTGATAACTTACAGTTTCTTAATGACAAAATTGAGGATCTTGACAATAGAGGCCGCAAGAACAACCTGCGGTTTCGTGGTGTTTCTGAAACGGTGTCACAGCAGGGGATTGAGGGCTATTTGCAGGCCCTGTTTAGAATAATAAAGGGAAGCCCTTCAGCTCCAGATGTACCTCTCGAAAGGGTACACAGAGCCCTTAGGCCCAGGCCCCCTAGTAAAGCTCCACCAAGGGACATTATCGCAAGATTCCTTAGCTATAAAGATAGGGAGGTGATCCTCCAGGAGGCGAGGCGCAAACACCCCATCTCCCATGCAGGAGAGGAAATTCAAATCTTCACGGACCTGTCACCTTTGACCCTACAGAAGAGGAGAGACCTGAGTCATATAACTTCTTTCTTAAGGACCCACAAGATCCAGTAAAGGTGGGGATTCCCAGTCTCTATTATCGCAAGTAATAACAACAAAACCGCCATCTTCAGACCTGGAGCTGATGAAAGGACATTCTATGAGAACTTGTCTCTGCAGGTTCCCCCTCTCCAAAACACAGGTGGGTAATGTACAGCATATCATATCTGATAACATCAGTGTTTTTGAACTTGTCAGCTTGGCCTACCTGGCTAGGCTATGAATAAGACTTACGAACCTATGAATAAGTTTTTCATTTCAGGCATAGGTAGTTTTTTTAGGGGACAATGTAGATTTAAAGGGACATAATACTCATATGCTAAATCACTTGAAACTGATGCAGTATAACTGTAAAAAGCTGACAGGAAAATATCCCCTGAGCATCTCTATGTAAAAAAGGAAGATATTTTACCTCACAATTTCCTCAGCTCAGCAGAGTAAGTTCTGTGTAAAAAGTTATACTCAGCTGCTCCCAGCTGCAGGTAAAAAAATTAAAAAAATGAAGAAATGAACAGCAGCCAATCAGCATCAGCAGTGCTGAGGTCATGAACTCTTACTGTGATCTCATGAGATTTGACTTAACTCACATGAGATTTCATAGTAAGCTTCCTTTACCTGATTGGTGAAATAATATGAGAGTGCACGAAGCTCATCCCTTCAGATGTCCCAGGACAGACACACTAAAATGCTGCTTAGAAATCCTTTACAATGGGAGGTGGCTACTGAGGAACTTTTGAGGTAAAATATCTTTCTTTTTTACATAGAGATGTTCAGGTGATATTTTCTAATCAGCTTTTTACAGCTATGCTGCATCACTTTCAAGTGTTTAAACATTTGGGTATTATGGCCCTTTAACCCTAAAATGCTTTAAGTAGTCTCCAAAGATATATTAGACCTCCTGGGTATAGGTTACCTTAGTCGATAACATGGGTACCTGATTTATTCCGTGTGAACAGTCTGTACAGGCCTGGTATGGGTCTAAAAGAAAACCTGAATATGTTTCTTTAAATGTTTAGCAATGTTATGTTATGCTAAGTTATGTTGAAAAAGTTTTCTAGCAGTTTATGTCAGCAACGGTTCAATATTGTATTATATAACTTTCTTAATTGATGATGATCTTTTGTCACAATAGGTTACAAAATCCGTAAGGCCTCTAGGAAATTATGATACGTATTCTTGTCCTTTTGAAGAGTTGAGGGCACATCAGTGTTATCCAATCCCTCTAGCTTTCCCAACTTCCCTATCATTTCAGCAGAATTAATAACAAAGTCAATTGCTCCAGTCACGTGTCCTAAACAATAACTCAGCATCACAACATTTAAACTCCTTATTTTTCCCCCCTTTGACGCCTCCTTGAAGTGTAGATAGATATAGTAGAAGGAGTAATAAGCCTGCACAAATCATCAGAAGCATCTTACTTAATGCTATTCTGCCTATTGAACGGAAGTTAAATCACTGCAGCTCCTCTCATACGGATATCAGACTATTAGACTTAGACACCTTAAGTGTGATATCCAGTCACTCCAGAATCTTAACCTGCCCGTCTCACAACCACTTCCCTTTTATTTTTATTTTTCTAATCTATCAAGTGCCTTAGGTCATAGCGCCCCAGTGAATTAATTGGGGCGTTAAAATTAAATATAACTAACGTCAGTTACGGGGCTTTTCCCCTGTTAATTAGTTAGTATAAAACTTTAGATTTGTCGAGCCACAGAACCTTTTCTGTATTATATTCAATTAATATTCGCATTTTGTGGTGAACTCACTTATTGTTTATTCTTTTGACACTTATACTGATTGTATCGTGCTTAAATTGTGGTGTTAAAGTTGTTTCCTCTTTCTTTCTCCTCTTTTTTCTCTTTTCCGTTTCTCTTCTCCGTACTGATTCTTAACTCCTGATCTCTACTTCCCGCTCTCACCCTCCCCCCCCCTTTTTTTTTTTTCCCCTTCCTTAGTCCACACAGCGGCCAACCATGCAGAACAAAGCTAGTAAGTTCTCGGACCATTGTGTCAATCTCACTTCCATAAACGCAAAGGGTCTCAATAATCCTGGAAAGCATTCTATTGCTTTCAGAGAACTAGCCAAACTCCAAAGTCACATCATCTTAGTCCAAGAAACGCATTTCCAAAGAGGAAAAGAACCTAAGTGGTATCACCCTCTGTACCCCACAGCGTTATTTGCATCAGGGGCGAGCAAAAAAGGGGGGGTGGGAATAATTTTCCATAAGTCAATACTTTTTCACCTAACTCAAGTAGAAAGGGACCCAGAGGGCAGATATTTAATTGTTATTGGCACTCTATACGGACACTACGTAACATTGGCATCGGTTTACTCACCGAGCGTCTCCCAAGACAGTTTTGTTACAAAAGTAGCAGACCTCCTTCTGGAACACACTAGAGGGATCACTTTTCTAGCTGGGGACTTTAACTTGGTCGCCAATCCCTCTATGGACTCATCAAAAGGCACCACATGTATCCCCTCATCTACAATCCCAAAGGTCAATTCTACCCTTAAAGACATAGCATTACATGACACTTGGAGATCTATGCACCCAAACTCGAGAGATTATTCATTTTACTCAATACCTCACAACAGTTACTCGAGGATAGATTATATCTACACAGACTCGTGCGGCCTATCTATCACACAAAGATGTGATATTGGTCATATCACGTGGTCGGACCATGCTCCAGTCACGTGTTCGGTTCTTTGGCCTGATATCCCACTCACTCACCTTTCATGGAAATTAGAAGCCACAATGCTAGACGACCCTATAATCCTCGAGGACATCTGTAAAACGTTCAAAGAATACTTTGAACTAAACACGTACCCAACCTCCTCGATTCTAACGGTGTGGGAAGCTCATAAAAGCGTCCTAAGAGGGGCCTTTATAAGACATAAAGCGACACTTAACAAACAATATCGGGCGAAATACAATAAACTACTTACCACATTATTTGAGCTTGAACACAAGCACAAAAGCGACCCCCTAAACATAGAAGTTAAAAACAACCTACTCTCCGCAAAATCAGAACTAAATAAACACCTAGAGGAATCCCAGCAAAAAAAAGCCCTATATCTAAAACAATTTTATTACGAGGGAGGGAATAAACCCGGCAAACTCCTAGCCAGATTGTTAAAAAGAAAGAGATTACAATCATACATCCACGTGATTAAATCAAAGGAGGGAAGACAGTTGAATAGCAGCTCTCAGATTGCTGAAGCGTTGCGCTCTTACTATCACTCATTATACAACATTAAAGAAGCTAGAGAACCAGAAAAGAGAGGGTTATCACATAGTCAAAGGTTAGACAATATTGACTCATACCTACGTGGTATTGGGCTACCGTCCCTGCCTGAAGAAGCCGCAGATTATTTAGATGCCCCGTTCACTAAAAAAGCGTTAGCTCAGGCTATTAAAGATTCCCCCACGGGTAAAAGCCCAGGCCCCGATGGTTTCACCATGTCTTATTATAAAAAGTATGTAGACGAGGTGTCTAGCCCCCTTCTCCAGTTGTTCAATAGCCTAAAAGAGGACCCTCACTTATCCAAGTTCTTTTAGAAGCCCACATAACAGTAATCCCCAAACCCGGCAAAACTGCAGATTCCCCAGAAAACTTTAGACCCATATCCTTAATTAATACGGATATGAAATTATTGGCAAAAATACTGGCAAGTCGTCTCAACAAATATCTCCCTGATTTAATATTGAATGACCAGGTGGGTTTTGTCCCGAATAGGGAGGCCAAAGACAATACCCACAAAATCCTCTAATTGATATCCCACGCGAGAATTTCGGAGACACCCATGGTCCTGTTTTCTACCGACGGGGAGAAGGCCTTCGACAGGGTCGATTGGCTTTTTCTGCATTGGGTTATGGAGACAATGGGATTCAAAAGGGCCTTTTTAAACACGGTGTTCGCTTTGTATTCAAACCCAAACGCTAGAATTAGAGTGAATGGAACACTATCTGAAGCTTTTTCATAAGCAACGGCACTAGGCAGGGATGCCCGCTGTCCCCACTTTTGTTCGCCCTGTCTATAGAGGCTTTGGCCCACAAAGTCAGAAAGAACAAAAATATCACGGGTCTGAGTATTGACCAGATAGAATACAAACAGGCCCTATACGCGGACGATGTCCTTTACACCATTACAAACGCGAAGACATCTCTCCCGGCACTACTTGCTGAGTTGAGGTCTTTTGGAGCTGTATCCAATTTCCTTCTTAACTTGCATAAATCGGAGCTACTAAATATAAATACATGTCCCAAGATTATACATTCCTTACAAAATGATTATAATGTTAAAATTGCAACACATAAATTGAAATACCTGGGGATTCACTTAACCTCTGATCCATCTGATCTCTTTAAGCAAAATTATGTGCCCCTCAAAGATAATATAGCGGCGGATCTCTCTTCTTGCAGTAATAGACCCCTCTCATGGTTGGGTAGGGTTGGAGTCATTAAAATGTACGTCCTCCCTAGGATTTTGTATATTCTTCAAACAGTTCCTATCGCGCTCCCTGGGGGTTACATGGATCAGCTCCAAAGGTTGATTGACCAGTTTGTATGGGGTAAGGTCAGGCCAAGAGTGCCTAGGCACACAATGTATCTTCCATGAGACAGGGGAGGCTTGGGTCTTCCTGACTTAAATTCATATAGGACTGCCATTGTGTTACAGAAAATTGTAGAGTGGTCCCATAACACAGATCAAAAGGCCTGGGTAAAATTAGATAGGAATCTACTTAAATTAAATAACCTGGGTACTCTTGCCTGGATAGCTCCTCAGAGGCACCCGAAAAACACCTTGTTGTATCACATTCTGGAGGAGACCTTTAAAGTTTGGGACAAGACTATAGCCACCACTACTCATATATCTACAAAGTTCTCTACTCTCTTACCGATTATCGAGAACCCAGAACTCCCCTACTATCATCTTAGTTCTAGAAAGATCAATGCATATAGCCTTAGGGAGGGATCTGTTCAGGGCATCACTGAGTGCGGGAACATTCTGTCCTGGGAAAAACAAGGAGAGAAACATGCAGACATTTTTAAACACTGGATTCATTATAACCAATTAATCCACTTTATGATCTGGGGAGGAAGCTAACACCATTTGAGGAACTTTGCGTTAGGGTACACGCACCAAGGCATATGATATCATTAATATACAAAATCTTGCTCGTCCCTGATGCAGAGAATCTCCCCTCTTATGTCAATTAGTGGCATAGAGACCTCGAAACACAATTTGACTGCAAAACTTGGATGAAGGCCTTTGGCCTGATTAAAAGATCCTCAGTATCAACCCACATTCAGGAGACCCATATTAAGCTCATCAGCAGATGGTATCTCACTCCGACAAGACTGCATAAAATTTTCCCCGCCCTCAGCCCCATCTGCTGGAGGGGTTGTGGAGGAGGGGGATCGCTCCTTCACATTTGGTGACATTGTCCGAATTTGGAGAGCTTCTGGCTCTCAACTACATGACAAATGTCCAGAATTCTCAACACTCAAATTCCAAACACCCCTGAGACTCTATTGTTCCTGACACTGCCCAAAGCACAAAGCGACACACATATGGCCCTGTTATTGATAATGATCTCAGGCGCTAAAAAGCTAATTCCCAGAAAGTGGAAGTCTCAGGCTTCCCCCACAATAGAGGAATGGCGGGCCCAGGTAGAGGAGTCCCTCCTTTTAGAGAGGTATCACTACCTGAAAACACACAATCTGGCAACGTACAAGATTATTCTGGCCCTTTTGAATGGTACTATCTAAGAAAACTCCCTCTCCCCCCCCTTTTTTTTTTTTTTTTCCTCTCCCGCTTCCTCTCTTTTCCTACTTCTGACCCTTCTTCTCCGTCCCACTCTGCATCTTTTGACACCCTTAAATTATAGTTTTAATACTCAGTCAGTATGTATTCCAGGATAAAATAGAAAATGGACAGATAGCTTTCTTCCGACTCGGACGGTGTCTGAAGGAAGTATTCAATTATTTAAGATGTGAAACATACCTAGAGTCATATGGTTGAAATTATGAATGTATAAGTTGACGAAATGTAAATGGCTCTTTTTCATTTTAATTCTTGTTTGTAATTGGCATTTCACATCAATAAAGCAACGTGCATAGGGAGATTGTAATTTAACTCCTCCTCTGTCTGTATTCCGTAGGGAGTTGTGGCACGACAACATCAGAGGAGATTAATTCCTGCTTGATGGTATCAAGGACCACCAACATCTTCTCGTGGACCACCAGTGGTCCATGGACCACTGGTTGGTGACCGTTGAGTTAGGGGACTGTGGGTATATTGCACATGTCTACAGGCAAACCTCATTTTATTGCGCTTTGCAGGTATTGCTCTTTTTACAAATTGAAGGTTTGTGGCAACCCTGTGCCTAGAAAGTCTATCAGCGCCATTTTTCCAACATATAAACACATGAATACACACACACACACATATATATATATATATATATATATATATATATATAGACACACACCTATATATACACACTACACCAGCAAAAAAAGATTATGACATTATGACTCACTGAAGGCTCAGATTTTGGTTACCATTTTTAGCAATAAAGTCTCTTTGAATTAATTTTTTTTTAGACATAATGCTATTGCACTCTTAATAGACTACAATATAGTGTAACTTTTAGTCAGATATTAAATGGGCATAAGACAAACCGGCAAACAGCTTTACAATTTGCAATCATCTGGAAGCCCTAAAGTTCTGACCGTTAGGTAATACAAATGTCCGTATATGTCCACAAAAATCCAACGCACGTTTTACTGATCTGATGCCAGATTTTTCAAGGAACTTTAGGGCTTTCGGATGATTGCAAATTGTAAAGCTGTATGGCTGTTTGCTTTTGCCGGTTTGTCTTATGCCCCTTTAGTATCTGACTAATACAGTCTGTTTTTTCTGTCCTTGGTTTTAATAAAATATTTTAACTACTATATCCTGGGAGTATCCTTATGAGCCATGGGGCTTTATACCTACTTGCTAAATCACTAAGAGCTTATTTATAGCTCTCTTCAATATGAGTATTGTTCCCTGTGGGATTGGATTAGTTGATCAATACATACTTTACTATATTTGTCCTTTTCCTTCCTTGCAGATCTTCTCGTGATCCTGTGATCCTCTGCAAGCAAGCACCCGAGGCAGATTTTCTGCCTGTTTGAACGCTCCTTTAACATATCCTTACTTATTTGCACTTTTGTTGTTTTGTATTATATGTATTTATTTGAGTGCTAGCAGTTTATTAGTAATGACCTAATTTTTATGTTTTATTAGATACCTCATCTCGAACGTTTGACTCATCATCTGTGGAAAACAAAAAGTCAGATACCATCATATTAGTTAAATATTTTCTTGCTATCAGTCAACCCCTCAGTGAAGAGATCAAGGTTCACAGTAAAAAAATATGCATTAGCTCAATAACTTTTATAATGGCAACATTTTTCTACTATTAGCCACCCATCTAGATTACAAGTGGAGCACTAATTGCCCATTTGCAGGCGTGCAATAAATAACTAACCATTACAAGTGGCTAGTAACGCTTATCAAATCAATCAACATTTTTATTTTTTTAATAAAATGACTGCACTAGGCAGTATTTTGGGGGTAAAGCTGGCAGAAGTGGGGTGTTAGAAAAAAATGGCACTGTGTGTTCCCAGCAAATATATATGTATATGCTTATATACACATATTACCACATAAATATATATGTATACAGGGAGTGCAGAGTTATTAGGCAAGTTGTATTTTTGAGGATTAATTTTATTATTGAACAACAACCATGTTCTCAATGAACCCAAAAAACTCATTAATATCAAAGCTGAATAGTTTTGGAAGTAGTTTTTAGTTTGTTTTTAGTTATAGCTATTTTAGGGGGATATCTGTGTGTGCAGGTGACTATTACTGTGCATAATTATTAGGCAACTTAACAAAAAACAAATATATACCCATTTCAATTATTTATTTTTACCAGTGAAACCAATATAACATCTCAACATTCACAAATATACATTTCTGACATTCAAAAACAAAACAAAAACAAATCAGTGACCAATATAGCCACCTTTCTTTTCAAGGACACTCAAAAGCCTGCCATCCATGGATTCTGTCAGTGTTTTGATCTGTTCACCATCAACATTGCGTGCAGCAGCAACCACAGCCTCCCAGACACTGTTCAGAGAGGTGTACTGTTTTCCCTCCTTGTAAATCTCACATTTGATGATGGACCACAGGTTCTCAATGGGGTTCAGATCAGGTGAACAAGAAGGCCATGTCATTAGATTTTCTTCTTTTATACCCTTTCTTGCCAGCCACGCTGTGGAGTACTTGGACGCGTGTGATGGAGCATTGTCCTGCATGAAAATCATGTTTTTCTTGAAGGATGCAGACTTCTTCCTGTACCACTGCTTGAAGAAGGTGTCTTCCAGAAACTGGCAGTAGGACTGGGAGTTGAGCTTGACTCCATCCTCAACCCGAAAAGGCCCCACAAGCTCATCTTTGATGATACCAGCCCAAACCAGTACTCCACCTCCACCTTGCAGGCGTCTGAGTCGGACTGGAGCTCTCTGCCCTTTACCAATCCAGCCACAGGCCCATCCATCTGGCCCATCAAGACTCACTCTCATTTCATCAGTCCATAAAACCTTAGAAAAATCAGTCTTGAGATATTTCTTGGCCCAGTCTTGACATTTCAGCTTGTGTGTCTTGTTCAGTGGTGGTTGTCTTTCAGCCTTTCTTACCTTGGCCATGTCTCTGAGTATTGCACACCTTGTGCTTTTGGGCACTCCAGTGATGTTGCAGCTCTGAAATATGGCCAAACTGGTGGCAAGTGGCATCTTGGCAGCTGCACGCTTGACTTTTCTCAGTTCATGGGCAGTTATTTTGCGCCTTGGTTTTTCCACACGCTTCTTGCGGCCCTGTTGACTATTTTGAATGAAACGCTTGATTGTCCGATGATCACGCTTCAGAAGCTTTGCAATTTTAAGAGTGCTGCATCCCTCTGCAAGATATATCACTATTTTTGACTTTTCTGAGCCTGTCAAGTCCTTCTTTTGACCCATTTTGCCTAAGGAAAGGAAGTTGCCTAATAATTATGCACACCTGATATAGGGTGTTGATGTCATTAGACCACACCCCTTCTCATTACAGAGATGCACATCACCTAATATGCTTAATTGGTAGTAGGCTTTCGAGCCTATACAGCTTGGAGTAAGACAACATGCATAAAGAGGATGATGTGGTCAAAATACTCATTTGCCTAATAATTCTGCACTCCCTGTATAAGCATATACATATCTAATTACAATTTGCTGCCAACGCTACACGACTTACCCCCTTCACTGAACTAGTTCTCATGCCGTGTCTCACGGCATGAGAACTAGGCTCCCATTAGAGCCTATCGAAGTGCGCTCTTGTGAGTGCAATGGTTTCCAGCAATGCGAAAGCGAGCCCACGTTCGAATTATTGTTAACTTGTGATATCAGCGTACATCAGCGTGCGCTGGTATTACTCAGTGGAGCATAAATATCGGTTTTGCAAAAGCGATATTTAGTGATCCACTTGTAATCTGGCCCTAAAGGTGTTGAAACACTGTCATGATAATCCGATGTCAGGACATGGGGGAATTTCCAAGACTCTGGATACAGTTAAAATATTTTTGGTGGCCCCATATGTCCCAGGACATAGAGGCTTATGTAAAGGCATGTGATACCTGTGCCAGATCTAAACATTCCAATAGACCTTCTGCAGGTCCTTTGTTGACTCTTTCAGTCCCTGGAGTGATTTGGCAATTTACTTTATTGTGGATTTACCAGCTTCTGAAATGTGCAACACCATTTTTGTATATAGTAGACAATTTCTCTGAGTTGGCACATTTTATTTGTACTATTGGTCTACCCAGTACCACTGCCATGTTATTCCTAGCATTTGTATCCTGATTACTGTGATGAGAGCAGGATGTGATGTCACTAGTTTGGGGGCGGGGCTTGGGTCCGGTGTCTGTGTCGCAGTTAGTTTAGTACAATCAACCTGACTAGATGTGTATTGCTATGCTCTGCAATAAAATAGAGTTGTACCATCATTGCTGTGTCCTGCATATGTCCTGCATCTCATGACATGGTGTCAGAAGTTCTGGACTACGCTTCTGTTTCTGATGATGACGATGTCAAAGTTTACCCCACCTGAGCCTTTTGACTTTTCTCAGCCTGCAGCTTGGCCCACATGGCGTCAGCGGTTTCAGCGCTTCAGGATTGCTTCCAAACTGAACAAGGAGAGTGGTGATGTACAAGTTAATTCTCTTTTATACTCTATGGGGAAAGATGTGGAGCCAGTGTTCAATGCTTTTACTTTCCAAGAAGGGGAAGAATTTAACTTTGATATAGTTATGGATAAACTCAGTGCCCACTTTGTGCCCAAAAGAAATGTGATTCATGAGAGAGCTTGTTTTCACAAACGTAATCAGCGTGTGGGAGAATCTGTGGAGTCATTTGTGCGCAGCCTGTATGAACTAGCTGAATTCTGTGAGTTTGGTGTTGCTAAAGAAGAGCAAATCAGAGACAGAATAGTTATTGGAATTGCAGATGCTGAAGTCTCACTGAAGCTGCAGTTAGAGCCTGATTTAACGTTAGATGGGGCTATTTGGATGGCCCGCCAGAGTGAACTGGTGAAAAAACAAAGTGCTGATCTGAGGTCTGAGAGTATTGTGGATGAAGTGCAACAGTCTAGGAAAACTGCTAGTGAAAGGCACAGTGTGAGCGGTAGATCTAAAGTACTGGAAAGGCCTAGAAGTGGATGGGCGCAACATGCCCGATGCACGTGGTGCTACCGCGCCCATGATCAGAGTGTGATATGCCCGGCCAGAGATAAAAGATGCAGAAAATGTAACAGAATGGGCCATTTTGAAGTGGTGTGTAAAACTGAATACATTAAGGAGATGCAGGTGGATGGTGACCAGGAGGGTCAGGAAGTGTCTTTTGTGGGGTCCGTTGTGGAACGGCCAAGCTTGGAGGAAGATTGGAAAGTAACTTTTACTGTAATGGGAGACAAAGTTGATTTTAAGATTGACACAGGAGCAGATATCACTGTAATGTCTTTTGCTGAATTTATGAAACTGCCTCGACAGCCCCAGCTGGCGAAGGTTAAGACAAATGTCCATAGTCCTGGTGGCCGCATTGATTGTGCGGGGAAATTTCTTGCCAGCTGTGAGTACAAGCAAAGAAAGTTCACCATGTGGGTGCTTGTGATTCGAGGTCAGTGTGTTAACAATTTATTGAGCAGAAAAGCAGCCTGTGACTTGGGCCTCGTGGCCAGAGTGAATGAGATTTCCGAAGATATGTTTGGCGAGTTGGGCCTACTGAATTGCAAACCAGTCCGTATAGCACTTAAAAGTGACGTAGTCCCATACAGTATTTCTACTCCTCGTAGAATTCCGTTCCCGCTCATGCCTCAAGTGGAGAAAGAGCTTATGCGCATGAAGTCTATGGGGGTTATTGAAGAGGTTGTTGAAGCGACTGATTGGTGTGCCCCCATTGTTCCAGTTGCAAAGAAAAACGGAAAGGTGCGCATCTGTGTGGACCTGAAAAGGTTGAATGAGGCAGTGAAGAGAGAGAGATTTGTGCTGCCAACATTAGAAGATATAGCTCCGAAGTTGGCTGGGGCGAAGTTCTTTTCCACATTAGACGCTTCTAGCGGCTTTTGGCAGATCCCCCTGGATCCAAAGTGCCGCAAATTGACTACCTTTATCACACCGGTAGGTCGGTTCTGCTTCTGCAGACTCCCCTTTGGGATATCCTCCGCTCCTGAAATCTTTCAAAGGGAAATGAGTTCTCTCCTGAGTGACCACGTGGGCACAGCGGTCGTCATGGATGACATTCTAGTGTATGGGTCTACAGTGGAGGAGCATGATCAGCATTTAAGTTGTGTGCTACAGGCTATCAAAGAGTCTGGGCTAAAGCTGAATAAAGAAAAATGTCATTTTAGGAAAACTGAATTATGCTACTTTGGGCATATCATCAACGGGGATGGCATCAAGCCAGACCCCGAGAAAATTTGTGCTATTGAACAGATGAAAAGTCCTTCTGATGTACATGAGCTGAGACAGATATTGGGCCTTGTAAATTACGTGGGCAAGTTTCTTCCGGATTTATCAACAGTTTTACACCCTATCACAGAGTTGCTTAAGAAAGACGTTGCTTAGGTCTGGGGACCTTCACAAGAAAAAGCTTTCCTGCATGCCAAGTCCCTGCTGGGGTCTGCCCCAGTGCTGGGGTTCTACGACCCTTCAAAAAAGACTGTGGTCAGTGCCGATGCAAGCAGTTATGGGTTGGGGGCTGCACTCCTGCAACTGAATGAAAATAAACTACAGCCCATCGCCTACTGTTCCCGCACACTGACGGCTGCGGAGTCAAAATATGCTCAAATTGAGAAAGAGTGTCTGGCTGCAGTTTGGGCCTGTGAGCGCTTTCAGCGTTATCTAGTGGGTTTGGAGAAATTTAGTTTGGAAACTGACCACAAACCGCTAGTCCCTCTAATCAATTCTTATGACATTGACAAAACACCCTTGAGATGCCAGAGACTTTTAATGAGACTGCTCAGGTTCAATGTTCAGGCAGTGCATGTGCCGGGGAAACAACTGGTTGTGGCAGATACACTATCCAGGCTCCCGCTGGCTGCTGCTGAAGAATCCTCCACAGAATCGGATGTGAAAGTGTATGTAGATTCAGTTCTGGCCTCTAAGTCCATTTCTTCAAGGAAACTGGAAGAGATAAAGAAAGAGACATATTTGGACACAGATCTGCAAGAAGTTATAAGGTACATAAAAGAAGGCTGGCCCGAGAGCTGGGCAGCCTGGATGTCTTTAAGTGCTTACCAGCCAGAGAGGTCGCAGCTCACGGAGCTGGAGGGGTTGGTGCTGTTCCAAGACCGCATTGTAATTCCTGTCAGCATGAGGAAAGAGATGTTAAACAGGATTCACGATGGTCACTTAGGCATTACAAAGTGCAGAGAAAGGGCAGCTACAGCTGTGTGGTGGCCTGGGATCAGCTCAAACATTGCAAATCATGTGTCTAAGTGTGCCTTTTGCCGGGAACGCCGGCCTACTCAGAGAAGGAAGCCCTTGATGTTTACTCCGCTGCCTGCGGGGCCGTGGCAGAAAATAGCTGCTGATTTGTGTGAACTGCACGGGAAAAAGTTTCTTGTTGTGATCGACTACTATTCCAGGTATTTGGAAATTGCACCCCTGAATGATATCACAAGTCAGGCCGTTATCATTCGCCTGAAGAGCTTGTTCGCCCGCTGGGGCATTCCAATGGAGCTGGTGAGTGATAATGGTATGCAGTTCGCTTCTTCAGAGTTCAGTGCTTTCAGCAGGGAATATGATTTTGTACATTCCACGTCAAGTCCACATTATCCGCAGGCCAACGGAATGGCTGAAAGGGCAGTTCAAACAACAAAATAAATTCATTCTAAAGCAATCTGAGCCGTACCTAGCCCTCTTGTCATACAGGGCGACGCCCATTCAAGCCACCGGGTTTAGCCCAGCACAGCTGATGCTAGGATGCCAGATTCGCACCACTTTACCCTCAGTGGGTGTCTTCAAGCCGCCTGGCCCTGTTCCTCGGGACGGAGTCCTTAGGAGGGATGAAGAGGCCAAAAAGGGTTATCGTTTCTTCTACGACAGGAGACATTCTGTCAGGCCCTTACAGGAACTGAAAGCGGGCCAAAGTGTCAGAATTAAACTGGACGATGAGAAGAAATGGAAGACGCCTGCTATGGTAGTTGGCCGCTCTCCAGAACCAAGGTCTTATACAGTCCTTACGGAGGGAGGGACGGTTACACGCCGTAACCGAAGACATCTTCAGTCTGTACCTGAGAGTCTGGAACTGGATTCCTCAGAACCACCGCCGGTGGGATCCCCTGTTCTAAGAGAGGTGCCTTCCCCTCAGCAAGATCACAGCGGGGATATATCTTTGCCTCCAGCAGACTCTAATTCACCATCTTCTGTATCAGAGGACAGTTCTTGCAAAGTTACATCAAAGGAAGAGTGGTGAAACTTCCGGCCCGCTATAGGGACTGACTTTAGCTAGAACAGTGACTGGAAGTATGGGCAGAATAATCCCATGGTCACTGTGGACTAGGGTAGTCTACCCCGATGTCCAAGTCAGGATGTAATTTATTTGTTCATGTTTTCTAACCTATTTGTTTTTATAATGTTCCAAAAAACAAAAATGTTGTTGTATACTCTGTTGGTGTACCTTGTTATCTGTTATATGCAAATGTATGCTTCGCCTTTGAAAAAGGGGAAGATGTGATGAGAGCAGGATGTGATGTCACTAGTTTGGGGGCGGGGCTTGGGTCCGGTGTCTGTGTCGCAGTTAGTTTAGTACAATCAACCTGACTAGATGTGTATTGCTATGCTCTGCAATAAAATAGAGTTGTACCATCATTGCTGTGTCCTGCATATGTCCTGCATCTCATGACAATTACCTTTTTGAATTTGGATTCCTAAACCTGGCTAACCTTCCTGGATTCTTCCTTTGCCTGATCCTATTTGTTGTGATGTTTGCGTTTGACCCTGGCTAGTTCACTGGACTCTGGTATTGCCTTAACCCTATTTGTACTTTGCTTATGTACTGTCCTTATGGTATATGACATGGACCTGCAACTGGATTTCCTTAAAGCTATATCCTTTGCTGAGAGACTTATTTGTATTGATTTCTGAGTTTGACCCTCTGGCCTGTTCCTGTATTCTCCTGCTTAACGGATGCATCATCACAGAACAAGGCAAATATTTTCTTGACAATAACATAGTGCTATTGTGATGATCCTTTTATCATTAGACCCTCACACACGCACAAACACCACTGCAGACATTCATTGCCCTCTAGATTAAAGTGCCATACAGATCAATATCTAAGATTCCACTTCCCACAGACTTGTGCTGCCAAACCTCCACTGGGCTTGTCTTGATTTATTTTTATATTTTCAGTTGTTTGCTACTACTGAACATGTTAAAAATATATCAAAACAAGGTGATGTTTAACCTTTATATCTCAACAACAACTACTACTTGTTTTTGTTTTTCAGCAAACAAACAACAGCGCATACTAGAAAATAAAGTCTATAAGCATGAGACATTTTATAAACAATGATTCAACAGTTTTTGCTGTAGGTTAGTTTAATAATTTCACTGTCTCTTTACATCGAAAAGCACAGTTTTCAAGGGTTAATACAGCCAGATATTTTTAATTTGAAATGTTCAGTATTCCTAGTCACTGTTAGAGCCCATAAAATTGTTTATCTATATATCTATCTATCTAACCTATCTAATCTATTTATCTATCTAATCAAATCTATCTATCTAATGCTACCTGTCTGTCTGTCTAATCTATTTATATATAATATAAAATGTACAACTTGTGAGCTGGAAATGTCTACTAGCTTCATACAATTAGGAATGAAATAAGCTTTTTTTCATTTTATCATTCCCCCTAAAATTTTAAATATGTTTCAGAAATCCCAAATCCATTTTTATTATAGACTTGTTGCTTTACTCTTTCCAAGCAGACTCGGGGGGGGGGGGTTTCCTAGCTAAGTTGCTAGACATATTTTTTTGCATTTGGTGGGGGTGAAAAATAGAAAAGTGAGGCATGCAGGGCCACTGTGTGAATCATTTATGAAGCTTAATAAATATGCTAATCTGGAGCAGTAGCGGAGAAGGCCTGGTGCTCTACAACGTTAATTATTAAAGCCTTGCTAATTCAGAGACGGCACTCGTTTGCCTAATGGTGGGCTGTTGTGTAAGTTCAGGCAGAGGCAGTCAGAGCTAGAGGTAAAGGGACATTCTGCTCTCTATTTCCTCTGCCCTCTTCCAGCTTCAATCTGATTATCTGCCAAGGTCAAGAGGAAGCTGCTGGGTTTGCAGCTCCCTGCAGAAACAACAGCTGCTTTAGAATTTGCTGCTTTTAACTTCTCTACAGTTCTTTCCCAGTTGTCTTAGGTTTTATACTTAGAGCTTATTAACGGGTCATTGGTTTTGGCTGCTTATTAAATATAAATATGTGAATCACTACAGATAGGAAGCAAGGGATTCTGTTGCTGTTTCCATATGACATGAAAGGAAGGTTTATGTGTGGTCACCTAAGGGTCACTATTTACTGTTACTATATAATTCAAATATTTCATTTTCTTTTCTAGGCATTTAGTACGTTTCAAGTGACATTTTTATTTGCTGTAAAGACTTTATAAATAATTGTATTATTTGGTCGAAGTCTGTGGGGCATAAGTATCAATGTGCGAGCGGACATGATACAAAGTAGCGTATCATGTCCGCTGCACATTGCTACACATCAATAAATGTCTACAGCATACGCTGTCTGCATTTATCATTGCACCAGCAGTTCTTGTGAACTGCTGGTGCAATGCCACCCCCTGCAGATTCGCGGCCAATTGGCCGCTAGCAGGGGGTGTCAATCAACCTGATCGTATTAGATCGGATTGATTTCTGTCCGCCGCCTCAGAGCAGGCGGACAGGTTATAGAGCAGAGGTCTTTAAACCGTTGCTTCATTACTTCTATTTCCAGCGAGCCTGAAACAAAGGGGCCTCAATCTCCATACAGAGCTTGATAAATATGCCCCTATAAGTCTATACAGTAAAATAACATTTGTGAAATCACCATTTCATCTTATTTCTGTCTGCTGTCTGAAATCTTAAAGATATAGTAAACACATTATACAAAGCATCTGTTTTGAAACTGTTGTGGGGCAGGCTCACTCATGCAAGCCTGCTTTCTACAATGTAAGAAGAAGCAGTCATATGACTGCTGCTTCTTAATCTCTCCACCTCTGAGGAGCAATTGACAGGCTCTGCTCCTGTGTAATTTGTTGCACAAGAACAGGGGGCGGCATGACACAAGGAAATCTTTGTGCAATAGTACATGCGGCAATGGGCATAGAGTGTCTGCTGCCCGTTCATAGTAAAGATTGGCAGAAATGCTCCCAAGTCGGGAACCTTGTCAGTCCACACATTAGTACATTTGGCCATTTTAATTAGAAGACATATATGCTATAGAGCACTAGTTTTAAAAACTGTCCTCAGACCTCCCTAACAGGCCAGATTTTGAGGATATCTGAACTGGAGCACAGTTTAAATAATCAGCTGATTAGTAAACATGGTTATTTTACCTGCTCTCATTCTCACCCAAGGTAATACTGAACATCTGGCCTGTTGAGGAAGACTGAGGACAGGTTTGAAAACCAGTGCTATAGAGTAACATATCAGCCAAGTCTAAAAATGTTTAAAACAAAATTACATTTTGTTTACTGCAGTTTTTTCAGTATTCAAATTCTACCCACCATGGGCAAGATTACATATACCGCACAGGCTTCAGCACAACTGCTGAAACCCGCTTCGCCCGTAAATTTACCTCGCACATGTCCAGAAATGTGCGGAAATACACATTTCTGGAAACGCCAGTGACTTATGGCAGTTTAGAAACTGCCAGCACCTAGGAAAATATATATTTTTTTAAATTGCACACAAAAGTCTAGCCCGCCTCCCAAAAATAAACCCGACACGTCAAATCCTCTATATCCGCAATCCCCCCACATTGCAACCAATAATAAACCCCCCCACAATGCAATATACCTAATAAATGTATTAACCCCTAACCTGCCATTCACCCACAACACCAACTACTTATCAACACTATTAACCCCTAATCCACCAACCTCCTATAAAGCATTAAACCTAATTAACCAATTAACCCCTAAACGCCAACCCCCCACAATGCAAATAACTAATTTAATTACTAAGCCCCCTAACCTAACTCCCCCTAAATTAACCCCAATTACATTAAATGATAATAAAAAGGCCCCAAAATAAAAACACCCCCTAATCTAAACCAAAACTACCAATAGCCCTTAAAAGGGCCTTTTGTATGGCATTGCCCTAAGTTAAACAGCTTTTTTACATTTAAAAATACGTCATCACGTAATTGAGCATGACATCACCACATGTAACAGGAAGCCCCGGCAATGCCTGTCACTGTACAGGCCCGATCCCTGGGGTGGGAGTCAATGGGAGCCCCAGATTGCTTTTAAGGTAGGTGAGTGCTAGTGATGCCCCTGAGCTGTCGTTAGCACTCAAGGGGTTAAAAGGGCATTCAGCTTTTTTACTGCCCTTAAAAGGCCATTCAACTCCTTAACAAGCCCCTTAAAAACCTAATCTTAAAAAAAATAAAAATATATCTTTTTTTAAATCGCACGCAAAAGTCTTACCCGCCTCCCAAAAATAAACCCGACACATCAAATCCCATATATCCGCAATGCCTCCACATTGCAACTAATAATAAAATCCTCACAACGCAATATACCTAATAAATGTATTAACCCCTAACCCGCCATTCACCCACAAAGCCAACTAATCAACACTATTAACCTCTAATCCACCAACCTCCCACAACGCATTAAACCTAATTAACCTATTAACCCCTAAAGCGCCAACCCCCACAACTCAAATAACTAATTTAATTACTAAGCCCCCTAACCTAACTCCCCCTAAATTAACCCCAATTACATTAAATACAAAAATACTAAGTTACAATTAAAATAAAAAACCTAACATTACTTAAAAAAAATAAATAAAACTAAGATTAAATTAAATTAATATAAAATTACAAAAAATAAAAAAGTCTAACATTGTAGAAAAAAATAAACAAAATGATAAAAAATAAAAAAATTAAATGATAATAAAAAGCCCCCCCAAAATAAAAACACCCCCTAATCTAAACCAAAACTACCAATAGCCCTTAAAAGGACTTTTTGTAGGGCATTGCCCTAAGTTAAACAGCTTTTTTACATTTACAAATACTAAGTCCCCCTCCTAACAGTAAAACCCCCCAAAAAAAAAAAAAAACTAACACTAAAAAAAATAATCTACTCATTGCCCCTAAAGGGCCATTTGTATGGGCATACCCTTTGAGTGCTAAGCTGAATTTAAGTTTTTTTTGTTTTTTACTTTTTTCCCCAGATCCTCAATACTTATACCATTGGAAAGTGGGGTCTTGGGGTCTGTAGCTGCTTAGATGCCTTAGATACAGGCTTTTAAACAGCATGCCCCCATTCCCTATCTTGTCCATTGTAATTTTTAAATAAAGTTGCATGGTGACGTCATCACGTAATTGCGCGTAACATCACCACATGTAACGGGAAGCCCCAGCAATGCCTGTCACTATATAGGCCCGATCGCCGGGGTGGGAGTCTTTGGATGCCCCCAGATTGCTTTTAAGGTAGGTGAGTGCTAGTGATGGCTCTGAGCCGTCATTAGCACTCAAGGGGTTAAAAGGGCATTCAGCTCTTTTACAAGCCCATTAAAACCCTAATCTTAAAAAAAAAAAAAAATCCTAAGTCTAACCCCCAAATAGGTACTCACCGTTCCTGAAGTCCGGTGGAGAAGGTTTTCTTCCAGGCGGTCGGTCAAGTTTTCTTGGAGGCAGCGATATCTTCTTCCAGCGTGGCGACCTCTTCTATCTTCATCCTGTCATCGTCGCACATCTCCTCCTTCCTGATGCTGGTCCTGAAGCTGTGGCGTGAATCCTGTGCCTATGTAAGTATCTTATTTTCCTGCTACCCCTGCCCAAGTATAGGTGTAACTTAGTGTGCTCCTGGGTGCTATTATTGCTCTGTGCTGGATTGATATACTGCTGCTGAACTCTGCTTGTTTGACCACTTTGCCTGTTATCCCCTAAGCTGCTGCAATGATATACTGCTGCTGAACTTTGCTTGTTTGACCACTCTGCCTGTTAACCCCTAAACTGCTGGATTGATATACTGCTTCTGAACTCTGCTTGTTTGACCACTCTGCCTGTTAACCCCTAAACTGCTGGACTGATATACTGCTTCTGAACTCTGCTTGTTTGACCACTCTGCCTGATAACCCCTAAACTGTTGGATTTCTCTTGGTTGTTGCCTAGTCCTTCTATTGGTTTTCCCCTGAACTGCTATACTGCCGGATTTCCTTCCTATTACCGCTACGAACTGCCCTGCCTACTGTGAGTACTGCTTACCTCATTTTACAAACTTTCTCTGCTCTGGGATATTTTCTTTCACTCCACTTGATGCCTGGATAAGAAGACTTCTGGCCAAGTTTGGTGTGATAGAGAAACATCCTACGAACATTACATTATACTTGGGCCATGGATCCAAATGAGGTTGCAAGAGTAGTCCATCTTTAGGGACAGATGCTGGGAACCCATATTGTACACTTACAAAATGTGGACTCTAAACTAGAGGCTATATCCACTATGCTCTCCTCATTGGTTGCAAAAAAGAACGCTACTCCTGTTGTTGTGCAGCCAGTTCTAGCTGCCAGTGCTGCATCCTCTTACCCTGCTTCTGGAAACATACCCTGGATACCTTTGCCTGACAAGTACGATGATACTACTGACTGTAGGGGTTTTCTTAACCAGTGCAGGCTGCACTTTCGCAATGATCCTTACACCCTCCAGTCCCATCAGTCAAAGGTCACCTTTATCATTTCCTTATTGAAAGACAAGGCCCTGGCCTGGGTCTCCCCCCTTTTGGAACAGAACGCTTAACTCCTGAACGATGCTGATGTTTTCATTACTGCATTATCTTCTGTGTTTGGGACTTCTGGCCGCGCTTCTGCTGCAGAATACTCTCTCTTGGATCTCCACCAGAGCAATATGACTCTGGCACAATATGCCATCAAGTTTCGCACCTTGGCACTTGAGACCAGTTGGGACGGTAGTGCCCTTAAGGCGGCCTTTAGGAGAGATTTGCATGAACTTACCTATTGTGATGTTCCTTCTTCCCTGGATGAATTTATATCACTTTATATCAGTCTAGATTCTCGCTTCCAGGAGGGGCAAGCTGAGAGAGACAGAACTCGTAGAGTCCTTCCCTCTCGTCCTCTTACTCACCCGGTTTCTAGATTATCCTCTACCCCTTCAGCCCCTCCAGTTACCTCTGTAGAGGAACCCATGGATCTCTCCTCCTTCAAGCCCTCTGAATCCGAAAGACAGAGAAGAAGGAGATTGAGACTGTGTTTCTATTGTGTTAAACATATGCAATAGTGTGCACTCTACTCAGGAAACGGATCAATAGAGGTGCTTGCAGTCATAAAGTACCTATTATCATATATTAAGTTAGAAAGAAATAACTAATGAATATATAGTTATTTAAAGAATGACACGGCAGCACTCAAATCCATGAAAATAAAGTGGTAAGTTCTCTCCACCTGTGTCCAAGACACCAATTGTTCCCAAAGAAAAAATGTTAATAAAATTTGAGTAACAAACATTACCAGGCTTGGATCACAGTAATCTGATTGCATGATAACAGAGAGCACATAAATGTAGGAACACGCTCTCACACCTTAATCATGAACCAATCAAATAAATGTGAAAAAGTATACAAATGTAGCAAGATTGTTTAAGCAGATAAGCGTTCAGTTACACTCAATTGACACAATGTCAATTGAGTGTAACTGAATGTTAATTGAGAGTAACTGAATGCTTATCTGCTTAAACAATCTTGCTACATTTGTATACTTTTTCACATTTATTTGATTGGTTCATGATTAAGGTGTGCTCCTACACTTATGTGCTCTCTGTTATCGTGCAATCAGATTACTGTGATCCAGGCATGGTAATGTTTGTTACTCAAATTTTATTAACATTTTTTATTTGGGAACAATTGGTGTCGTGGACACAGGTGGAAAGAGCTTAATAAAAACCACTTTGTTTTCATGGATTTGAGTGCTGCCTTGTCATTCTTTAAATAACTATATATTCATTAGTTATTTCTTTCTAACTTAATATATGATAATGTGTTTCTATTGTGGTTCTAATTCACACCAGCGTAAGAACTGTTATATTCTTCCAGGAAAAGCCAATGCTTAGAGGATAATACTGGGGTACCTCTAGGCGTTGTAACTCCTCTCGGATCCTGGTACCTGTTATGCTGACCTTCCTTTAGAATTCTGTCCACGCTCAAGCCTTCATTGATTCAGGAGCAGCTGGAAATTTTCTGGATCACCATTTTATGATTCAGGCAGGGTTACCTCTTCTGCAGAAAACACATTGTCTCAAAATAACTATTCTGGATGGCACTCCTATTGGTTCAGGGTTAATCCATTTCGAATCAGCACCACTAACCCTGACTGTGAGAGTCCTTCATACCGAACAGTTGCAGTTCGATGTCATTCATTCTCCAGCACAACCTGTCATCCTTGGTCTTCCTTGGCTTCGTATACACAATCCACAGTTCGACTGGGCTGAGGGACAGTTGGCCGCCTAGGGTACATTCTGCTTTCACTCCTGCCTTGCTAAGGTTACTCCTTTGCTCCATATCCCCATAGCCAGTCTACAGACCCCTTCAAGTCTTCCCTCAGTATATATGGATTTTGCAGATGTGTTTGAAAAGAAAGCAGCTGATGTGCTGCCCCCCACCGTCCTTATGACTGCAAAATTAACCTCTTTCCCGGAGCCCCACTTCCTAATGGGAGGACTTATGCACTCCCAAAGCTGAAACCAGGTCCATGGAGGAGTATTTTCAAGAGAACCTAGCTAAAGGTTTCATTCACCCTTCCTCCTCTCCTGCCGGGGCTGGCTTCTTTTTTGTCAGTAAGAAGGATGGTGGGCTTAGACCCTGTATTGACTACAGGGCCTTAAACAGCATCACTATCAAGAATCGCTATCCCATTCCTTTGATCACTGAACTGTATGATTTCCTTCAGATTGCTTGCTACTTCACCAAGTTGGACCTACGTGGGGCGTACAATCTGATTTGTATCTTCCCAGGGCATGAATGGAAGACCACCTTCAACACAAGATCAGGGCATTACGAATACTTTGTAATGCCCTTTGGGCTGTGTAATACCCCTGCAGTCTTGCAGGCATTTGTTAATGATGTATTCCGTGACCTCCTCAATCGCACTGTCATCGTCTACCTGGATGATATCCTTATTTTCTCCTCCACCCTGGAGGAGCATCATGAACATGTGAGACAGGTACTTCTACGTCTTAGAGACAATTCTCTGGTAGCCAAACTGGAAAAATGTGAGTTCGATCAAGTTCAGATCCAGTTCCTTGGCTATGTCATCTTAAAGGAGGGTTTTGCTATGGATCCTTCTAAGCTCGCCGCAGTTCTGGAGTGGCCTCAACCCACTTCATTAAAGGAACTGCAGAGGTTCTTGGGGTTCTCCAATTATTACCAAAACTTTATAAAGAACTTTTCCCAAATAGTCGCTCCTCTCACTGAGTTGACAAAATGGAACAAAGATTGTAAACATTGGCCTCCTGAAGCCATAGATGCATTCCTGATCCTGACCAGCAGTTCACTTTGGAGGTTGATGCCTCAGAGATAGGAGCTGGAGCAGTTCTAACACAATGGGATCCTTTAACTTCCAAGTTACACCCTGTAGCCTTTTTTTCCAAATGCTTTACTCCTGCAGAGAAGAATTACGATGTGGGTAATTGGGAGCTCTTAGCCATGAAGATGACCCTGACTGAATGGTGTCATTGGCTAGAGGGTACCACCAATCCCATTCAGATTCTTACTGACCACAAGAATCTGACATACCTAGTGACTGCTCATTGACTCAATCCCTGACAGGCCAGGTGGGCCTTGTTCTTTTCCCATTTTAACTTTGTGGTTTCTTATCTCCCTGGGACCAAAAGCAAAAAGGCTGATGCTTTTTCCCGTCAGTTTCCTCAGTCTAGCGATTCCTCTGAGGTCCCTATTGAACATATCATACCCCCCTCTTGTGTGGTTGCTCAACTTAAAACTACTGTTCTTCGAAAGACTGCAACGTGCCCAGTCCAGAAAGCATCCTGAAGCCCCCACGGCTCCCAATGTCTTTTTTGTACCTCTGAACCTATGTACCACCTGTGCTATCCTGGGCTCATGATAGTAAACTGTCGGACATCCAGGTTTGACAAAAACTTTTAAGCTTATTTCTCAACATGTATGGTGGCCTGCCATGAAGTCTGATGCTCAAGACTATTTGAAAGCCTCCACGACTTGTACTGACAATAAGATTTCCCGATTCTTTCCTTTCTGGCTTTCTTCAACCGTTGTCCATTCCCAAACAACAGTGGACACACATAATGATGGATTTCATTGTGGACCTCCCTCCTTTTGACCACCATACGGTTATCTGGGTTGTGGTGGATCGATTTTCCAGATTGGCTCACTTTGTACCCTAAAGAAACTGCCATCTGCTGAAGAATTATCATCTCTTTTACTGGTACACGTGGTACGACTGCATGGCATTCCCGTGAATATTGTTTCCGACAGAGGTCCGCAATTCATCTCTACTTTTTGGAAAGCCTTTTGGAACCACTGTCTCCTTGTCTTTTGGCCACCATCCTCAGACTAATAGGTTAAATGAGAGAGTGAATCAGGACCTTGAAGCCTATGTCAGATCTTTTGTTAATTCCCTCCATACCAACTGGTCTGGATTGTTACCCCTAGCTTAGCTGGCAAAGAACACTCATTGGCACTCTTCTCTACGATGTTCTCCATTTCAAGCCGCAGCAGGGGTTCCTGCTGCAGACCAACATGTTACTAACCTCATTACTCATTGTCTGCTGTCTCCAGATTCAAAAGCTTTGCTGATCATCATAGAGCTTCTGTTCGTGCCTATTCAGTAGGTGAACGTGTCTGGGTCTCTACTCAACATATTTGTGTACGTCAACCCAGTCACAAATTAGGGCCTATGTTTTTTTTTTTTTTTTTTAAATATTTATTTATGGACCAACATGAGTACAAAACACAAAATCCGCCATGCAAGGCTTAATGTAATAGCCTATTACAAAAGAAATTGATGCCTTTATCTTAACTTAAATAATAATAATAGTACATCTCTTTTGTTAATAAATTAATACATATTATACTCAATGAAGGTATTTTCTATTTATTTTATGCGTTTAATTAGGGAGAGAAAGGGAAAAGAAAAATAAAAAAGAAAAAACAACTATATTCATTCAATTGGTAAACAGTTTGATTCAGAGTCAATTTCATATTCCTCAGTTAACTTGTCAAGGAAAGGGAGATATGTATAACTGTGGTATTGGGGGAGAAGGAGGGGAGAGGGAAGGCAGGAGGAGGGAAAGGGGAAAAAAAAAAAAAAATCCCAGGGGGATTTTGGTGTTACCATCGATCTAGTAACACTATTTCAGAATGCCTAAAAGGGTAGATTAATTGATCTATTTCTTCTGGTGGAAAAATCTTAATAAATGTCGACCACTTTTTGAAAAAGAGCATTATCTCTCTTTCAGATGTTAGAGTTGTGTCCATTTGCTCGATAATACATTGTTTTTTCATGTAATTTTTAATTTCCAAAATACTAGGTATCTTGGGGGTACGCCAATTCTTAAGAATTAAGTTTCTTGTTGCCAAGATAGTCATATTTCTAGCCTTCAAATGTTCAATAACCATAGGTGATTCTTTGAGAAAAACAACTTCCGCCAGAGAGATAGAGAGAGGATATATCTTCAATGTTTTTTTGAGCCAAAATTCTACTCTTTGCCATAGCTGTCTTATCTTCGGGCATGCCCATAACATGTGGACAATATCAGCTGCTGGATACGCACACTTTGGACATATATTGAATTCATGGTTATGCCATTTATGTCCCTTTGATGGAGTATAATAAGATCTATACAATAGTTTGATATGTGATTCTTGCCAGCTTGCGGATAAAGTAGTTTGGGCCGTTACAGATATAGATTTTTCTACCTGTTCTATCTCCAGATTTAATTCTGGATATATGAGATTCCATTTCTGCGTTATCTGGCTTAAGTTAGAGTTTCCATGTGAGCTAGTTGCTAATTCATACCAAATTGAAACAGAGGTTAAATTATTTTTTGCAAGAATAGGCCAGCTATCTAATTTCCCCCATGTCCATACCCATCCGAATTTCTCAGTAAGAGAAAAAAGGTAGTGCCTCGCCTGCAAGTAAGCAAAAAAGTCCTTATTATTCAATTGAAACTCTTGTTTTAATCTATCAAATGACTTTACTGATAAGGTATCTTGATCTATGAATTGCGTCATAAAGGTTAGACCCTTCTCCTGCCAGGTCTGAAATAATCGAGATTGTGTTCCTTGTTGAAATTCTGGGTTACCACATAAACATTGAAATTTTGGAATAGAAAGATCAATGTTTACTTTTTGTCCAAATTTTTTCCAAGCTTGTATTATTACATATATCGAGTTAATAGATTTCACCTTCTTTGGGATTAATTGTATCGGGCAATGGATTAATGCTATGGGATTATAGGGATATAGGATATTTTTTTCAAGTTTATTGTTAGTAAAATAGTCTTTGTTCTCAATCCAGTCTATCACTATGCGTGTGAGAAAGACTAAACTATATTTGCTAAGATCAGGCAGGGCGAGTCCCCCATATTTTTTAGGGAGATAAAGTTTATCTAGAGAGATACGGGGTCTCTTGCATTTCCATATGAAGTATCTGAGAGCTCTGTTCAGTTTTTTCCAATCTTTTACTTTTAAAATAACCGGAACGTTCTGTAGGGGAAAAATGATTTTTGGAAGTAGAACCATCTTGAATAAAGCGATACGTCCTGATAGGGATAATGGAAGATTTTGCCAACTATTCAAATACTCTATTATCTTTGATAATGTGGGGGGAATTAGGGCCTATGTTTATTGGACCTTATAAGGTCCTTAAATGACTGTCCCCTGTGGCCTACAAAGTGGCCTTGCCTAGAACCCTGTGGATACACCCAGTCATCCATATCTCACTACTCAAGCCCTACATCAGGAACAGATATACTCAGCTCCGACCTCCTATTCCTCCACTCCTGGTCCATGGTAATCCTGAGTATGAGGTTGCTAAGATCCTGGACTCCAGATTCAGGCACAGGCAACTTCAGTACCTCATGCATTGGAAGGGTTACTCTGTGGCAGATCGTTCCTGGGCTCCTGCCCGTGATGTGCATGCTCCATCTTTGCTTTCCAAGTTCCATGTGTCAGGGATTGTGGTTGTTCTGTACCTTTAACTAGTTCCACCAATAGGCTTCAATCATCTCCTTCTTAAACACCTGTTCATTAAGCATTCCTTGCTTAGTATTCTGTTATTTCTCTGGAGTAACACTGAGCCTGTATGCTCCAACTTTACTACTGCTTTATTGGATTACTTAACTCTCGTTATCTTTCAGGTCAATTGTGTTTGCTGGATGCTGAATCTACAACAACTGAATTTCTTCTGCTTGCACAAATTGCCTGTCACACTCTGAACTAAAGTTCCTGTCTATCTGGAAACCGCTATTCCACTATCCACCTGATAACACCTAGACTACAATATTCGTGTCTCCCAACATATCACCTCTCAAAATACTCAAAGGTATTGTAACGGTTCTGTTTAACTTACATGTTACCTGCAGATTAACTTTTACTCGCATATTATCATTGCGGCAGTTCAGCCGGACCGCTGATGTCACGCCCCTCACTACGTGCACAGCTCTGAGAACCACTCCTCCCCTTCTCAGCGTCAAGTCTCATAGAAGACGCCAGGCTTACCGGAGCAGTACAGCAGCTCAATTGTGAGTAATTTCATGTGGTGGTCAGCTATTGTTATAACTAAGAACTGGTAATTGCTGAATATCGTTTCCGAACTAATCCTACAACAGATGCATGTATGTGCTTAGATATATCTATGGACTGTCAAGTGCTTGTTAAAGTAATACACCTAATTCCGCTTGCTATTTTACACTATCCCCTGATCACTAATATTGGGTGAATTGGTGTCAAACATTATCTGAACTAAGGAGTTACTTTCTAAATTATTTTCAATCAATTCACACTATGCTACTTGGTTTCACTTTGAAGCTAGTGTTACCATATACAAATAGTGTTACAATACTACATTTTATTTTGTGCACCTGCTAGCTGCAATAATATTAATTTATCTATGCTATACATATGCTATTGATAGCATCTTTGATATAACTGTTACATAATACTAAGCCAGAAAGAAATCCAGCTAGCATGGATCCTGCTGAAATACCACAATATGTTTACAACTTAAACCAAAAATTGGATAAAATGGGACAAGCTATTTTAAATCTCCAGCTTGAAACACAGGTACTTAGAGAATTAATTAAGGATGTGAAAGATCAACACACACCTATTTCTGAACCGCAAGTAAGTTTACCTGAACTTTTTACTGGTGATAGGAGGGTATATAGGCAATTTAAAAATGCTTGCCATTTGCTATTTAACCTTAAACCTAAAACCTACCCTACAGATAGGGTTAGGGTACTCTCAACAATCTCTTTTCTAAGGTCAGAACCTAGGGTTTGGGCTGACCACTTATGTGAAACAAATGATCCCCTGCTAAATTCCTTTTCAGGGTTTATTTCTGCTATGGATGAATTATACAGAGATGCAGATATTCAACTTACTGCTGAGCAAAAAATGAGGAGTCTGAAGCAAGGAAAAAAATCAGTTGAAGAATACATCACTGAATTTAAGTTATATGCATCAGATTCTGCTTGGAGTTTGGTTTCTCTTAGAAATCAGTTCAGACTAGGATTGTCTGATCCTGTCAAAGATGAACTCGCACGTATTGAAATGCCAAGTACCCTCGAAGCACTTATGAAAGTAGCAACACAAATTGACCGAAGACTCAGAGAAAAGAAGGCAGAGCGTACCTCTTCTGACAGTACTTCCAAACCATCGTCATCCACTTACTCACACTCAAGACCCTTACCAACAGATCAAATAACCCCCATGGAAATTGGAGTAATTAGGGGTCCGCTTACTGCTGAAGAAAGAATGAGAAGAAGGACCAACCATTTATGTATGTATTGTGCTAATCCCAATTACATGGTCACAGACTGTCCGATCTTACACAAGAATAAAAAGAGTACGTTTTTGATATTAAACAATACTAGACGTATTGAAAAGCCAGTATCTTATTGCAATTTATCTCTTCTACTACAGTGGGACCTTAGAAGATTGACAACCAATGCTATAGTTGACTCCGGAGCCTTCAGCAATTTCATAGATATCACCACTGTTCAAAAAAATAAAATACCTACTGTATTAAAAAAAACTCCTGTCTCTCTCAAAGTTATTGATGGTTCTGCACTAACAGATGGTCCAATCACACATAACACAATTCCTATATTAGTTACTACTGATGCGGGGCATACTGAATACCTAACCTTTGACATCATACCATCACCACATTTTCAAGTTGTCTTACGTCTGTATTGGTTACAGTTGCACAATCCCAGCATAGATTGGTCCAGTTTTTCTGTAAACTTCCATTCATCATATTGCAAAAATACTTGTTATCCACAGCCAGTTATACTTCAGACTTCTTCTGAAGAAATAGGTATACCTGAACCATACCAAGATTTCCTGGAAGTTTTTAGCAAATCTGAGGCTGAGTCATTACCCCCTCATAGGGTATATGACTGCCCAACTGATTTCGGGAGCTACCTTACCAGTAGGTCACTTGTACCCATTAAGCAAACCAGAATTAGATTATCTGAAGCAATATCTACAGGACAACTTAAGGAAAGGATTTATACGTCCCTCTTCTTCTCCCGCCGCAGCAGGAATGTTCTTTGTGACCAACAAAGACTCAACACTAAGGCCCATAATCGACTATAGGGAGCTCAACAAACGAACAGTAAAAAAAACGGTATCCACTACCATTGATACCTGAACTGATTGAACGCCTATCTAACGCAACCATTTTTACAAAGCTCGATTTAAGAGGGGCTTACAACCTTATACATATAAGGGAAGGCGACGAATGGCTCACTGCCTTTAGAACTAGGTATGGCCTTTTTGAATATTTAGTGATGCCATTCAGCCTTTGTAATGCTCCGCAACCTTCCAACACTTTATAAATGATATTTCTGTGACCTACTTGATGTCTGCCTAGTTGTATATCTCGACGATATCTTAATATATTCCAACAACTTATCCGACCACATAAAACATGTACGATGGGTGTTAGCACGCCTAAAGATACATAAATTATACGCTAAGTTAGAAAAGTGCTCTTTTCACAATACTTCTATTTCATTTCTGGTATACACCATCTAATCAGATGGTATTCAGATGCAGTCTGAAAATGTTGAATCAATCAAAAACTGTCCAAAACCTACTGATAGGAAATCCTTACAAAGGTTTCTCGGATTCGCTAATTATTATCGAAAATTTATAAAGAATTTTTCCACTATTGTTAAACCACTCACTCAACTTACTGGATCAACACAACCATTCATATGGAATGATAAGCATTCCACCGTCTTCGAATACTTGAAACAGATGTTTACCGAAGCTCCAATACTAAGGTTGCTGAATGCTGATTTACAATATATTTTGGAGATAGACTCTTCTGATTACGCCATTGGTGCCGTATTATCCCAGCAAAAGAGCTCCAATGAACCTTTACATCCCATTTCTTTCTTTTCTAAGACCATGACATCAGCAGAAAGAAATTACGCAATTGGTGACAAAGAATTGTTAGCCATCCGAAGATCTCTGGAATTCTGGAGACACCTTCTTGAGGGAGCAAAGAAAACTTTTATAATCTACACTGACCACAAAAACCTTACATTTCTCCAAAACAATAAAACCCTGTCTGCGAGGCAGGTTAGATGGAGTCTGTATTTTGCTAGATTTGATTTCCAGATTGTTTACCAATCTGCAAGAAAAAACGGAAAAGCTGATGCTCTCTCTCGTCAACTAAACGCTCCACCAGTACTATCTATTCCTACATCTATCATTCCTACAGAACGGTTCATTGGAATAACCTCGGATTTCCTCTCTGATATAACGAAGTTTTCGATTACTCCCCTTCCTAACTCTAGGTTCAACTTAATCAACAAGGAAGGATTATATTATCACAAAGATAGAATCTTTCTACCTGAACCCCTTAGAATGGAAATAATCAAGGAACATCATGATTCTCCTCTGGCCGGACACCCCAGAGAAAGTCATACATTGGAGCTATTAACCAGACTGTACTGGTGGCCAGATATGAAAATAACTATTTCTGAATATATAAAGGGGTGTATTACCTGTCAAACTTGTAAAAATGAAAGAAAAACCCCCTATGGCTTACTAATGCCTATTCCAGTTTCAGATAGACCTTGGAAACAAATAGGTATTGATTTTAATGACGACTTACTTCCCTCAAAAAACCAAACTACTATAATGGTTGTCGTTGATAGTTTCTCAAAAATGGCTCATTTCTTACCATTCCATAAGCTGCCGACTTCAGCCGAAACTGCCAGGCTTTCCATAGAACAAATAGTTAGGTTACATGGAGTACCATCCGTTGTGATCTCAGATAGAGGTTCTCAATTCACCTCCCGGTTTTGGAAAAGTCTTTGTATATCCCTTGGCATCAAACACCAATACACAACCTCATTTCACCCTCAAGCTAACGGACAAGTAGAAAGAATAAATCAATGGTTGGATGAGTACTTACGCTGTTTATGTTCATACCAACAAAATAATTGGTTAACATTTCTCACGCTTGCAGAATTTGCTTATAATAACCTAACCAACTCCTCAACTAAACTAACACCATTCTACGCAAATTATGGATACCATCAAACCTTTACTTCTATTAGTGATGTCGCGAATAGTTCACCGGCGAATAGTTCCCAGCGAACATAGCATGTTCGCGTTCGCCTCAGCGGGCTAACATATGCGATGTTCGATCCGCCCCCTATTCGTCATCATTGAGTAAACTTTGACCCTGTACCTCACAGTCAGAAGACACATTACAGCCAATCAGCAGCAGACCCTCCCTCCCAGACCCTCCCACCTCCTGGACAGCATCCATTTTAGATTCATTTGGAAGCTGCATTCTTAGTGAGAGGAGGGACAGTGTAGCTGCTGCTGATTTAATAGGGAAATCGATAGCTAGGCTAGTGTATTCAGTGTCCACTACAGTCCTGAATGACTCATCTGATCTCTGCTGTAAGGACAGCACCCCAAAAAGCCCTTTTTAGGGCTAGAACATCAGTCTGCTTTTTTTTTCCTGTGTAATCTAATTGCAGTTGCCTGCCTGCCAGTGTGTGTGTCAGGCTCACAGCGTATACTGTGCCCACTTGCCCAGTGCCACCACTCATATCTGGTGTAACAGTAGTGTACATTTAAAAAAAAACACTTTTTTGACTGTGAAATAATAGCAGACAGCTGCCAGTACCCAAGATGGCCGCCAATATGGTAGATGGGGAGGGTTAGAGAGCTGTTTTGGGGGGGGGGGGTCAGGGAGGTTGGGGGCTAAGGGGGGATGCTACACCACAGCATATGTAAATATGCTAAAAAAATTAAAAAAAAAGTAAAAACCTTTTATTTTAGTACTGGCAGACTTTCTGCCAGTACTTAAGATGGCGGGGACAGTTGTAGAGTGGGGGAGGGAAGGGAGCTGTTTGGGAGGGATCAGGGGGTCTGATGTGTCGGGTGGGAGGCTGATCTCTACACTAAAGCTAAAATTAACCCTGCAAGCTCCCTACAAACTACCTAATTAACCCCTTCACTGCTAGCTATAATACACGTGTGATGCGCATCAGCATTTAGCGGCCTTCTAATTACCAGAAAGCAACGCCAAAGTCATATATGTCTGCTATTTCTGAACAAAGGGGATCCCAGAGAAGCATTTACAACCATTTTTGCCATAATTGCACAAGCTGTTTGTATATAATTTCAGTGAGAAACCTAAAATTGCGAAAAAATTTAAGTTTTTTTTAAATTTGATCGCATTTGGCGGTGAAATGGTGGCATGAAATATACCAAAATGGGCCTAGATCAATACTTTGGGCTGTCTACTACACTACACTTAAGTTAAAATTAACTCTACAAGCTCCCTACATGCTCCCTAATTAACCCCTTCACTGCTGGGCATAAAACACGTGTGGTGCGCAGTGGCATTTAGCAGCCTTCTAATTACCAAAAAGCAACGCCAAAGCCATATAAGTCTGCTATTTCTGAACAAAGGGGATCCCAGAGAAGCATTTGCAACCATTTATGCCATAATTGCATAAGTTGTTTGTAAATAATTTCTGTGAGAAACCTAAAGTTTGTGAAAAAGTGAACAATTTTTTTTTATTTGATCGCATTTGGCGGTGAAATGGTGTCATGAAATATACCAAAATGGGCCTAGATCAATACTTTGGGTTGTCTACTACACTACACTTAAGCTAAAATTAACTCTACAAGCTGCCTCCATGCTCCCTAATTAACCCCTTCACTGCTGGGCATAAAACATGTGTGGTGAGCAGTGGCATTTAGCAGCCTTCTAATTACCAAAAAGCAACGCCAAAGCCATATAAGTCTGCTATAATGGCATGTCTGGCACACAGTGTTGGGGCAAGGGTCCATCTGACCACTGATACCTGGTCTGCAAAGCATGGTCAAGGCAGGTATATCACCTACACTGCGCACTGTGAAGCGGGCGTAACCCTTACACGTAACCCTCACACTACCTGATCGATACAACATCATACCTGATTTTTTAAAGCACGTTATTCCAAAAAATGTAGGAATGTTAGGTAATTTATGCCCTTTATGGATTAAACCCAGACTCTGCATCAACTATGTAATTTTCCATGGGAGTTTTGCCATGGATCCCCCTCCGGCATGCCACAGTCCAGGTGTTAGTGCCCTTGAAACAACTTTTCCATCACTATTGTGGCCAGAAAGAGTCCCTGTGGGTTTTAAAATTCGCCTGCCTATTGAAGTCTATGGCGGTTCGCCCGGTTCGCCCGTTCGCAAACTTTTGTGGAAGTTCGCATCCGCCATTAGCGAACCCAAATTTTTAGGTTCGCGACATCACTAGCTCCTATTCCTTCAACTCCTTCGTATTCCCCCTTGGTGGACGAATTAAATAATTCACTATAGGACAATTTCAAATTTATTAAAGAGAATATTACAAAGGCTCAAAATACACAGAAACACTATTACGACCTAAGACGAAGAGAACCGCCTCAGTATCAAATTGGAGACCAAGTTTGGTTATCAACCAAGAACTTACGGATACAAATACCCAGTAGGAAATTGACTCAAAGGTTCTGTGGGCCATTCACAATTGTGAAAGTTGTTAACCAGAATGCGGTTACATTAGATTTGCCACCATCTATGAAAATACACGCTACTTTTCATGTTTCCCTCCTTAAACCATATACACCAACAAGATCTACGGGTCCTATACTCCCATCCTCTCTCGCCCTCCAAGATTCAGATGTGTACAAAGTTCAGGAGCTTCTTGACTCACGTCATTCTAAAGGTGTGCTTCTATATTTTGTCAGTGGAAAAATTATTCAGAAGAGGAGGATAGCTGGGAACCAACTTCTAATCTATATGCCCCTAAGATGGTAGCACAATTTCACAGGAAATTTCCGGATCACCCCAGACCTCAAGCTCAGCTTGCTTGAGGAGGGAGTCATGTCAGGGATTGTGGTTGTTCTGTACCTTTAACTAGTTCCACCAATAGGCTTCAATCACCTCCTTCTTAAACACCTGTTCATTAAGCATTCCTTCCTTAGTATTCTGTTATTTCTCTGGAATAACACTGAGCCTGTATGCTCCAACTTTACTACTGCTTTATTGGATTACTTAACTTTCGTTATCTTTCAGGTCAATTGTGTTTGCTGGATGCTGAATCTACAACAGCTGAATTTCTTCTGCTTGCACAAATTGCCTGTCACACTCTGAACTAAAGTTCCTGTCTATCTGGAAACCGCTATTCCACTATCCACCTGATAAAACCTAGACTACAATATTCGTGTCTCCCAACATATCACCTCTCAAAATACTCAAAGGTATTGTAACGGTTCTGTTTAACTTACATGTTACCTGCAGATTAATTTTTACTCGCATATTATCATTGCGGCAGTTCAGCCGGACTGCTGATGTCACGCACCTCACTACGTGCACAGCTCTGAGAACCACTCCTCCCCTTCTCAGTGTCAAGTCTCATAGAAGATGCCAGGCTTACCGGAGCAGTACAGCAGCTCAATTGTTAGTAATTTCATGTGGTTGTCAGCTATTGTTATAACTAAGAACTGGTAATTGCTGAATATCGTTGCCGAACTAATCCTAACACAGATGCATGTATGTGCTTAGATATATCTATGGACTTCCAAGTGCTTGTTAAAGTAATACACCTATTTCCGCTTGCTATTTTACACTATCCCCTGATCACTAATATTGGGTGAATTGGTGTCAAACATTATCTGAACTAAGGAGTTACTTTCTAAATTATTTTCAATCAATTCACACTATACTACTTGGTTTCACTTTGAAGCTAGTGTTACCATATACAAATAGTGTTACAATACTACATTTTATTTTGTGCACCTGCTAGCTGCAATAATATTAATTTATCTATGCTATACATATGATATTGATAGCATCTTTGATATAACTGTTACACCATGCTGCTCATCCTTCGAAGCCGGCTCTGGTTACCGGAGGGAACCCTTGATGGGGGAACTATGTCATGCCGCTTCGCACCACTGCATTGCACTGCTGCATCACACTGCCGCATTGCATCCCCACATTGCACTGCCGCATTGCATCGCCGCATCACTTTGCAGCATCGCTTTGCCACATCACTTTGCAGCATTTCTCTGTCTGTTGCCAGGGACTGTTGCTAGGGATGCAGCGGTTTCTCTGAGCGTGCGACAATGACGTTCTCCTTCCTGATGCCGGTCCTGGAGCTGTGGTGTGAATCCTGCGCCTCTGTAAGTCTCTCATTTTCCTGCTACCCGTGCCCAAGTATAGGTGTTACTTAGTGTGCTCCTGGGTGTTATTATTGCTCTGTGCTGGGTTGATGTGCTGCTGCTGAACTCTGCTTGTTTGACCACTCTGCCTATTAACCCCTAAACTGCTGGACTGATATACTGCTGCTGAACTCTGCTTGTTTGACCACTCTACCTGTTAACCCCTAAACTGCTGGACTAATATGCTGCTACTGAACTCTGCATGTTTGACCACTCTGCCTGTTAAACCTTAAACTACTGGGCTGATATGCTGCTACTGAACTCTGCCTGTTTGACCACTCTGCCTGTTAACCCTTAAACTGTTGGATTTCTCTTGGTTGTTAATTTCCGCCTTTTCCTGGTCTTTCTATTGGTTTTCCTCTGAACTGCTATACTGCCGGATTTCCTTCCTATTACCACTAAGGACTGCCCTGCCTACTATGAGTACTGCTTACTTCATTTTACAAACTTTCTCTGCTCTGGGATATTTTCTATCACTGACTCCACTTGATGCCCGGATAAGATGGCTACTGGCCAAGTTTAGTTTGATAGAGAAACATTCCACGAGTATTACACATCCAGGACCAAGCCGGCGCTGAGCGGAGGTGACCATGGAACAGAAGAGCGGCGACCGCAGAGCTATCGAGGGTGGAGATCCTCTTCATACGATCGTCAATGCACACATTGAAGATGGAATGCAAGGTACCCATTTAAATATGGGGTACCTTGCATTCCTATTGGCTGAAAAAATTTAAATCAGCCAGTTGGATTAGCGCTACTGAAATCCTATTGGTTGATTTGAATTAGCCAATAGAATTTCAGTAGCTCAAATCTTCTGTTACACGTTCACCTCCGTTCCGCGCCGGCTTGGTCCTGGATGAAGACAGAAGAGGTCGCCTTGCTGGAAGAAGATATTGCTGCCTCCAAGAAGACTTCACCGTCTGGAAGAGGACCTTCTCCATTGGACTTGAGGAACGTTGAGTACCGATTTGGGGGTTAGATTTAGGATTTTTTTTTATTTTTTGGGGTTGTTTTTTTTTTAGATTAGGGTTTTAATGGGCTTATAAAAGAGCTGAATTCCCTTTTAAGGGCAATACCCATACAAATGCCCCTTTAGGGGCAATGGGTAACTTAGAATCTTTTAGTGTCTTTTTTTTATTTTTTTATTTTGGGGGGTTTGGTGGATGGTGGATTTTACAGTTGGGCTGGATTTAGTATTTATTTAATGTAAAAGAACTGTTTAATTTAGGGCAATGCCCTACAAAAGGCCCTTTTAAGGGCTATTGGTAGTTTAGATTAGGGGTGTTTTTATTTTGGGGGGCTTTTTATTTTCATAGGGATTAGGTTTAATTTTTTTATTTTTGATAATTTGGTTTATTATTTTCTGTAATGTTAGACTTCTTTATTTTTTTAGTTTTAGATTAATTTAAATGTATTTATTTTTAACGTAACGTTAGGTTTTTTATTTTAATTGTAATTTAGTATTTTTTAATTTTAGGTAATTGGGGTTATTTTAGGGGGTGTTAGGTTAGGGGGCATAGTAATTAAATTAGTTATTTGCGTTGTGGGGGGTTGACGGTTTAGAGATTAATAGGGTAATTAGCTTTATTGCATTGTGGGGGGTAGGCAGATTAGGGGTTAATATGTTAATAAGATACTTTGCGATGTGGGGGAATTAGGGGTTAATAGATTTATTAGGTAGTTTTGATGTTGGGGTTGGCGAATTTAGGGGTTAACACTTTTATTAGGTAGATTGCGATGTGGGGGATGGCGGATTAGGGGTTAATCACTTTCGGCTAAATTACGAGTTTTGCCGTATGAGTGAAAAAGCTACCGCTGGTATTACTAGTCTTGCAGGTTTAGCTGTACCACACACTTTTTTGGCCGAAACACAACGTAACTACTGCAGCTTTCAAAAAGTCCTTTTTCAATGGGACTTCCATTGCGCCGTTATTACAAGTTTGCCTGGAAGGCCAAAAAGTGAGCGGTACAGCCTAAAACTACAAGATCCATACCGTAAACTGAAAGTCAGTAGTTATGGGTTTTACGCTACAAAGCCGTAACATAAAATTCAAAACTAAAGTGCTAAAAAGTACACTAACACCCATAAACTACCTATTAACCCCTAAACCAAGGCCTGCCCACATTGCAAACACTTAAATAAAATTATTAACCCCTAATCTGCCGCTCCGGACATCGCCGACACTATAATAAACATATTACCCCTAAACCGCCATACTCCCGCATCGCAAACACTAGTTAAATATTATTAACCCCTAATCTGCCGCCCCTAACATCGCCGCCACCTACCTACATTTATTAACACCTAATCTTCCGCCACTATACTAAAGTTATTAACCTAACCCTAAGTCTAACCCTAACACCCACTATCTTTAATGTAATTAAAAGAAATCTAAATAAAACCTACTATTAATAACTAAATAATTCCTATTTAAAACTAAATACTTACCTGGAAAATAAACCCTAAGATAGCTACAATATAACTAATAGTTACATTGTATCTATCTTAGGTTTTATTTTTATTTCACAGGTAAATTTGTATTTATTTTAACTAGGTAGACTAGTTAGTAAATAGTTATTAACTATTTACTAGCTACCTAGTTAAAATAAATACAAACTTACCTGTAAAATAAAACCTAACCTGAGTTACACTAACACCTAACCTTACACTACAATTAAATAAATTACATTTATTAAATACAATTAACTAAATTATATATATAAAAAAACACTAAATTACATAAAATAAAAAAAGAAATGATCAAATATTTAAACTAATTATACCTAATCTAATAGCCCTATCAAAATAAAAAAGCTCCCCCAAAATAAAAAAAACCCTAGCCTAAACTAAACTGCCAATAGCCCTTAAAAGTTCCATTTGCGGGGCATTTTACCTTTAAAAAAAATACGAACACCCCCCAACAGTAAAACCCACCACCCACACAACCAAACCCCCCAAATAAAATCCTAACTAAAAAAGCCTAAGCTCCCCATTGCCCTGAAAAGGGCATTTGTATGGGAATGGCCCTTAAAAGGGCATTTAGCTCTTTTTCCGCCTAATCCCTAAGCTAAAAATAAAACCCACCCAATAAACCCTTAAAAAAACCTAACACTAACCCCCGAAGATCCACTTACAGTTTTTGAAGACCCGACATCCATCCTCAACGAATCCGGGAGAAGTCTTCATCCAAGCGGCAAGAAGTCCTCAACGAATCCAGGAGAAGTCTTCATCCAAGCTGCAAGAAGTGGTCCTCCAGACGGCAGAAGACTTCATCCAGATGGCATCTTCTATCTTCATCCATCCAGTGCGGAGCGGCTCCATCTTCAAGACATCCAGCGCGGAGCATCCTCTTCTTTCCACAGCTCTTCTCGAATGAAGGTTCCTTTAAGTGACGTCATCCAAGATGGCGTTCCTTTAATTCCGATTGGCTGATAGAATTCTATCAGCCAATCGGAATTAAAGGTGAAAAAATCCTATTGGCTGATGCAATCAGCCAATGAGCTTCAATCCTATTGGCTGATCCAATCAGCTAATAGGATTGAGCTTGCATTCTATTGGCTGTTCCAATCAGCCAATAGAATGCGAGCTTAATCCTATTGGCTGATTGCATCAGTCAATAGGATTTTTTCACCTTTAATTCAAGGGACGCCATCTTGGATGACGTCACTTAAAGGAAACTTCATTCGGGAAGAGCCATGGAAAGAAGAGGATGCTCCACGTCGGATGTCTTGAAGATGGAGCCGCTCCGCGCCGGATGGATGAAGATAGAAGATGTAGTCTGGATGAAGTCTAGGAGCTTTACACTCCTTTATTGCAGGTGTTAGACTTTTTTTTAAGCCGGCTCTCCCCATTGATGTCTATGGGGAAATCGTGCACGAGCACGTAAAACCAGCTTACAGCAGCTCACCGCAGCGCTGGTATTGGAGTGAGGTATGGAGCTCAATTTTGCTTTAAGCTGCAATATTGCCTGCTAACATCGGGTTTTTGCAAACCTGTAATAGCAGCGCTGTAGGGAGGTGAGCGGTGACAATAACTTGCAAGTTAGCACCGAGCCGCTCATAATGCAAAACTCGTAATCTAGCCATTTATTAGGTAGTTTGCAATGTGGGGGTTGGCTGATTAGGGGTTAATATATTTTAATAGTCATTGCGGCGGGGGAGATGGCGGTTGACAGGTAGATATTCTGCATGCGTTAGGTGCTGGTTAATACTTTTAGGCAGTTACGGTGCTCACATACTCAGCGCAAGGCTTGCTGTGCCTGCCTATGTGTGGCGAGGTGAAAATCTAATAAGATTTCTCCATTTTCGCTGCGTAAGTCCTTGCGCTGAATATGTAATACCCATTTGCGACGCTGTTCTATGTTAGTTTACGGGAGTAAAATTAGCGGGCGGCGGGTAAAATATAAATGCGGCGGCGTATTTGTGATAGCAATATCGGACTAAAAACCGGCATTGCCAGCTTTTGCGGGCGACGCTGCATATGTAATTGCGCCCCACATGCTTTATTTGGAGGAGCTAATCTGGGGTTTAGTCTACAGACAACAACGCTAGTCGTGGAGTGGTATATAGTATAAAGTGAATTATTTAGCAGTTATAAAGCCAATTAGGGAAAGATATGTAGCAGCCAGGAAAAGCCCTGAAAAGTCAGCAAGGTGCATTTCTATCTCTGAGAATTAAAATCTACAATTATTCAGAGCTAAGTTACATTGAATTAAATGCTGTTTTATTAATCATAACTGATTATTAAATACATAAGGTAGTAAATTACAATTATCTGAAAGTCTGACACAGTTCTAAATCAATCTATCACATGCAGTAGCAGCAACAACAACAAAAAGTCCAAGTAGAAGGGATTTTCTCTTTGAGAACAAAATTCTTAATAAACAGAAATGACGATAACAGCAGCACCACTGCATCCTTAATTAGTCCTTCTTAGATAAAGTAACATGAATGACACCGCATTTGTTTATTTGTTGCATTGATAAATGGTGCTTTCATATAATCAACCAATGCTGCTGATCATATTTTGGGGGACAAACAATATTTTGTGTATGAACAATTCTCACCAGATTTGTCAGTCTAGGTTAAATATTTTTTGCATGATATCAGTGCAGGATGTATAGGTGCAGAGATAATCAGTGCTGTGTTTTTGTGTAATGTTTTGATTTGTGTCAGTACTTGGTGATGAAGTGTAAGGCAAGTGGCATTAATTGCTGTTGTAGTAGGAATGATTATTTTTAAATGTTGTTCTCAGAGCCTAACTAGACCTTTCAGAGCAAATAATGTGGATGTGTCCTCATTTCAATAGTGCCCTTTCTGGCTGTTTGCATTCAGCAGCTATATAGGTAAAAAAGGAGCTGTTTTTTTATGAATGTGAATCCTTGTTTAGTGCCCGAGAACATGAAAAGCCTTCCTGCACAAATATAGTGGCGAGTTTTCTATAAAGCAACACTGTTGAAGCCATATTGGAAACCCTACCACCATATTGTAAAGGCAAATCCAAATACATTACCTTAACTGTTAGCCTGGTTTGCAGGGGGCACAAAGAGGGGCCAGACATAATGCAAGTGAAGTAAAGCCACTACCGTTGTGGGTCCAGTATCTCTTTTTTTATTTATAGGCTCTAATTTCACCCCTGATAAACGCCTTGTATGCTTCCCAGAATATTTCTGGTTTTGATGAATATTATGTTATTAGTATTCTTATATTCGTTCCACTTCTCGACCATCCAGTTAGTAAATTGCAGATTGTTTATTAAATGGGAAGGAAAAGAAAGCCTAGAGAAATTTGGACCAAAATCTGGTCCCATCTTTATCAACAGGGATATAACCGCATGGTCAGAGATGCCTATATCTTTAATACTTGTAGTAATAACTTGGTTTAATACCTGTTCCGAAGCCAGGAACATATCTATGCGTGAGAGTGTATTAAAATTTTTTGATTCGTATGTGAATGCTTTAACATCTGGAAATTGTGTACGCCATATATCCGTGAGCCCAATATCTGACATAAAATCAGAGAGGGTCCGGTTTTTCACATGTTCACTTTTATTTACACATTTAATCCTATCTATTTGCGGCCTATGGGCAATATTAAAATCTCCACCAATAATGATTCTTTGATTACTGTAGGACATCAATTTAGCTTTCAGATTATCCCAGAAGGTTTTGTCGGGTTTGTTTGGGCCATATACGTTACATAACACAATTTTCAGATCGTAGATCAATATTTCTAAAATAATATATCTCCCACCCTGGTCTATCACTTGGGAGAGAATATCACACTGCAAATTTTTGTTAAATAGTATCGCTACTCCCTTTTTCCTCCCACAATATGGTGAGTGAATAATGTCCCCCACCCATTTAGACTTTAATTTTAAAGCTTCCTCCGGTTTTAGGTGAGTTTCTTGAAGGAATACAATTTGTGGATTAAAAGAGTTTAAGTGTTTTATTATTGACTATCTTTTTATTGGGGAGGTTATATTCTGCCCACGTTCCACGATAGAAAGTTGAGTTTGTTTGTTTTCATTTTATTCTATACGAAGAAAAATATTGTAGTGGGTCTGCGTGAGAGGGGGAAAAAAACAAAGCAAAAAAAACAAAGCAAAAAAAACATTCAGCAGCATCACAACATTCATACATACAAACCAAACGCCATTCATAATTAATACTATCAAGAGTAATAAAACTTATAGTTCCATTTTCTCTAATTGAGTTTAAGTTCTTTGCATAACGCTTGAGCTGGTTCAGCTTCTGTAAGTGTTCGGGTCGTGCCATTCACATTAACTATAATTTTGGCCGGGTAGGCTAGTCTTGCTTGTAAGTTAGCATTAATGATTTTTGTACACTATGGTGCCATTATTCTACGTTTTGCAGAAGTTTCTGCAGAGAAGTCTTGGAATAGTAGTATTCTATGCTGATTTATTTTACATTCCTGAGTTTTACGATAATTCTGCATTATGGAGATCTTGTCCTGAAAATTAAGGAACTTTATTATGATAGTTCTAGGTCTGTGGGGTCCACTAGGGTTCTCTTTAATTATTCCCATTCTGTGTGCCCTTTCAATTAACATAGGTTGCTTCTGAAGACCCAAGGATTGGGGCAGCAGCACTGATGCAAAAAATATAAGGTCACTAAACTCTAAACTTTCAGGCAGACCTACTACTTTAATATTATTTCGTCTGGACCTGTCTTCTAGGTCTTCAATCTTAGCCTGCATAGCAACCATTCTTTTTTCATGTTCAGATACCATTGTTTCTTGGCTAGTTACCCGGGCCTCTATACCAGAGATTCTGAGCTCTGCTTCGTCAAGCCGCTTAGAGAACTGTCTAATTTATGACACCAGGTTAGTTATCTCAATTTTAATCTCAGTAAATTGTGGCATAAATAAATCAGACATATGCTGTAATAAGTGTTTACTCTCTATGGGCATAGGCATAGACTCCTTGTGAGAGCTTAGACTCGTTCTAGGTCCCTTTTTATCCTTAGATTTGGGCGGCATAGCTAAAGTTGAATAAACAGAAGAGGACAAAAATTTGTCCATTAAGTGAAAGAAGGGAGCAAGAAGAAAAAAAAGAAAAAAAAGTGAATAGGTGTCAAGTTCCTATACTAGATTAATTATACAAAAGTGATGCACGTGAGGTGAAGTGGTGAAATATACAATTTCTAAGGCTATACCGTCACTTTTGTTATAATTGGTGGAGTCAGCTGGGACTACTTATTTGCCTATGCCTTAAATTGTAGGAACAAAAAAGAGAGAGAAGTTTGACAGTACCCAGCACTCACAAAACACTATATAGTAACAGTATGCATTGAGAACCGGATTGTGTCAAGAACTGGTTATTAAAACGTAACTTTTACTAATGATAGAATAAAAAGGGTGGTAAATAGTACCAAAAGTATAACATAAATATGTGAGACATACATTTAAAACTTAGATTAAGAAACAGATCAGGACTGTGTGTGTGAGACTTCAAAAGCAGAATTACTTCCCTGGGTAATAGTTCAAATACACCGTAACCCTCAGGGCTCAGAGAATACACGGATTGCTCTAAAGCTAATCTAAAAAGGGGATTGACACCAACAACATTACCTAATCTGAGCAATACTGGTATCTAGAGCAGGAGAGGAAACGGTTTATAAATGACTGATTAAGGAAGGCAATTGCCACATCAATATGAGCTTAGAAAGGTCCCAGGTAAACACAAATTAGCAAGTCTCATGCACACAGACAATGCCTGATGTACATTTCGCCGCTAGCACGGCTTTCTCAGAGGCTAACCAGAGTCAGGGCCCCAACCCGGTATTTGTATCGTCATTGACCAATAGAAATTGGTTCTAAGCACACACCTCTAGATGCAGCCTATCACAAGAGGCTTAACATAATTGGTTAAAGATTCATCACATGATCGTATCAAGCAGATGTCAGGCTAGTAACATGTTGAAACAATTTTGTAATATAAGATATCAGATATTCGCTACATTGTTTCAAAATCAAGAATAGGTGTCATGAGCATTGAAAGATGTCAGCAACCGTTCCATCCCAACATGATTTACTAAACTCGATTGTAAATTTCAATCATGCAGGTCTAGCTTACTCAAAATTGTCACTCCCACCTGGTCAAAGATTAATTCTATCCACCAATTGGATTCAAAAGTGTCTTACAATACAAAAATCTGCATTCATTACCAATAACAGATTTTCATTCACACATTTCAACACACATATAATGAGATTCATCCTTCCTATGTCACACGTAGGAAAATCCTCAATTGATGCATAAATCCTCTCCATGTATGTTGATAGAAAATTTGATTGCGTTTTTCAAAAAACGATCATGAGAGAATGATGTCAGAACTCATTCACAAATTGACTTAAATAAGACACACTCTTCTTATCTGTCAGAGCAAAGAGTAATGTTAACACGAATAAGTATATTGACTCTATTGAAACGGAATCTTCTTGCGTGTCCCTAGTAGATTAAGTGCATAAAATAGCTTGATATCAAAAATCTATATGTAAGATTTATGAATAATATCACGTAATGCGTATCACATTTCAAAAAGCAAACCAAAAAAGGGGGGACATTGTTTGCAAAATTTCAGCCAATATTATCACTATAGTGCAGATCCTGCCCATTAGTGGATTAACCAAATTTAGTTGCGTTTTTCAACAAACGATAATAAAAGAATAATGTCAACACTAATCCACCAATTGACTTAAATTGAATACACTATTCTTATTTATAAAAGCAAAGAGTATTGTTATGCAATCATAAGATGAAATATGCTAAAGTGTATCTCTTATTACAGTGGTTATAATCATAATTTATTTTGTACTGTAATTTCCCAAACATCATCTGCTACAAGTATAGGACTATCATTTGTGCCAATATGGTAGTTTATCCCTATATGAGTTATTACAATAGTGTTACTGTTCCTTCTGTCATGGATTATTGATCTATATGCACATTAAAAGTCACCTATTGTTCATTTACAGGAATGCCACAAATCCATCCTGTTCGTTAATCCCATTGGGTGTAAGGGTATTAAGCCAAAAAATCCAGCGGCATTCAGATTGGAGCAGCATTTGTTCTATATCTCCTCCTCTTATGCCTCTCCATGTATATTGATAGAAAATTTAAATTTTAATTGCGTTTTTCAAAAAACGATCATGAGAGAATGATGTCAAAACTCATTCACAAATTGACTTAAATAAGACACACTCTTCTTATCTGTCAGAGCAAAGAGTAATGTTAACACAAATAAGTATATTGACTCTATTGAAACGGAATCTTCTTGTGTGTCCCTAGTAGATTAAGTGCATAAAATAGCTTGATATCAAAAATCTATATGTAAGATTTATGAATAATATCACGTAATGCGTATCACATTTCAAATAGCAAACCAAAAAAGGGGGGACATTGTTTGCAATATTTCAGCCAATATCATCACTATAGTGCAGATCCTGCCCATTAGTGGATTAACCAAATTTAATTGCGTTTTTCAACAAACGATAATAAAAGAATAATGTCAACACTAATCCACCAATTGACTTAAATTGAACACACTATTCTTATTTATAAAAGCAAAGAGTATTGTTATGCAATCATAAGATGAAATATGCTAAAGTGTATCTCTTATTACAGTGGTTATAATCATAATTTATTTTGTACTGTAATTTCCCAAACGTCATCTGCTATAAGTATAGGACTATCATTCGTGCCAGTATGGTAGTTTATCCCTATATGAGTTATTACAATAGTGTTACTGTTCCTTCTGTCATGGATTATTGATCTATATGCACATTAAAAGTCACCTATTGTTCATTTACAGGAATGCCGCAAATCTATCCTGTTCGTTAATCCCATTGGGTGTAAGGGTATTAAGCCAAAAAATCCAGCGGCATTCAGATTGGAGCAGCATTTGTTCTATATCTCCTCCTCTTATGCCTGGTTTTATAACCTGTAATACAGAGACTTTCAGTCGTGGTCTAGGACCATGTTTCTTTAAGTAATGTCTTGCTACCGGAGTGAGTGTTTTATTTTTACCTATATCAGTAATGCAATTTTTAATGCTATTGATATGTTCACCTATTCTGGTGCGTAGTTCTCTGGTCGTAATACCCACATATCTCAAACCACATTCACATAGTAAACAGTAGACCACATTTTTGGTCCTACAATTAGCGAAACCAAGCATCCGTTTGGTTCCAGGACGTGTAGAAAATTCTCTTTCATCATGTATATATTCGCAGAAGCTACATGAGCCACAAGCATAAGTTCCACATAATCTTTTGGTACTTGTTTTTTTCCTAATAAAATGACTCTGTACCAGTTTGTTCCCTATTGTTGGTGCTCTGCGCCAGCTGGTGTTAATTCTTTGGCCTATACAATTAGCCAAAACTGGATCTGATTTCAAGATGTTAACATGTTTATTAAGTATCTCATGAATGTGCTGATGTTCTGAGTTATAGGTTGTAACGAATCTTACAGTATCATCAAGTTTTGTGTTTTTCTTTTTAGGTATGAGTAAGGAGTCTCTTGAGGTTCTTTTGGCACGGTGGAATGCCAATCTTATAATTTTTCTTGTGTAACCTCTCTCCTTCAGACGCAATTTGAGCTCTTTCGCTCTTTTCATGAAAACAACATCATCTGTACAATTCCTCCTGATTCTGAGGAATTCCCCAGTAGGAATTGCTCTTTTAGTTTGTGTAGTATGACAGCTGTCATATTGTAGCAAAGAATTTGTTGCTGTCTTTTTTCTAAATAGATCAGTTTTCAGCATATTTCTCTCATCTTTATAGATCATGACATCCAAGAATTCAACTTTGGACTCACTTGTATTATAGGTCAATCTTAAATTTAGATCATTAGTATTTAAAATTGATATGAATTCTTTGAATTTATTTATGCTGCCTGTCCAGATGATAAACAAATCATCTATATAGCGACTCCACATGCTTATGTACTGTGTGTACTGTGACATATCCTCTCCAAAAACTATTTCACGCTCCCACCACCCCAAATAGATGTTCGCATATGTGGGGGCACAGCTAGAACCCATAGCGGTCCCCTGTGTCTGTAAGTAAAATCTGTCGTTGAATACAAAGTAATTGTGTTTGAGGACAAAGTGTAATAATTTTATTATAAAATCATTACGTTCTTTTTTGTCATTAGCTTGCATGTCCAAGAAATATTTGACTGCATCACAGCCTTTGTCGTGTTTGATAGACGTATAGAGTGACTCGACATCACAGGTTATTAATAGAGTTTCTGTGTCAACTGTTATGTCATTTATTTTCCCAAGTATGTTCATTGTGTCCCTGGTATAGGAAGGGAGGGAAGTCACTATATCTCGTAAATATATGTCAAGAAATCTACTTGTTTGTTCACATAGACTCCCTATACTCAAGACTATAGGTCTGCCTGGTGGTTTTGTTCTATTTTTGTGAACCTTAGGTAAGAGATATAGTGTTGCAATTTTCTGATTCTTTACTTCTAAGAAGCAATATTCCTTTTGACTAATAGTGCCGTTCATTTTGGCTTCTGTTATTAAGCTCTTATAATTTGTCAGGAATTGAATTGTAGGGTTTGAGAATAACAATTTATAACATTTCTTATCACTAAGTTGTTTGTTAGCCTTCTGTATGTACTCCTCCTTGTCCCAGATAACTACATTCCCCCCTTTATCTGACGCCTTAATCACCACATCCTCCCATGTTTTAATTTCTAGGAGTGCTTCATTTTCTGCCTTCGTCAGATTGATAGTTTTCTTGTCATCACTAATTCTCAAAAAGTCTGTCATGACCATATTTAAGAATACCTGTAAAGGTGCTATTTTGTTAATACTTGGCATAAATTTAGATTTTATTCTAAGTTTCTTATCCAAAGTAACCTCAGTGGTCTCTACAGCAGACCCCTCACTCTTGTTCCAGAGTTCAACTAGAGTGTCTAACGTTCTTAAGTCATCAGTAGCTGGGTCACTTTCAGTATTGAACATCTTTTTGAGTGCCAGTTTACGGCAGAACAAGTGAAGATCATTGATTAACTCAAACTTATCAAGTGGCGGTGTGGGGGAAAAAGAGAGGCCTCTAGCTAAAACCTTAATATGATCTTGATTTAAGATTTTTTTAGAAATGTTAATTACTTGCAATTTGTTCTCCTCTTCTACCACTTGGGTCTCCTGCCCCAATCTTCCCTCCTCATATGTTGGTTGTCCTTGACATAACCCCATCTCGTTCTGTCCCTTAGTGTTCTGTTTCCCCCCCTTGCCCCTTCTTGTTGTTCTTTTGTTCCTGAATCTAATTGATCCGATTTGCGGCCTAAAAAACAACTACTGGTAGGATTACTTTGTTCTGTATCACTATCCTCCACAGTAGAGGAGTCATAATCTGATTGTGTGGTGTCTTTGGGAGGAGGCAAACTATTTACTGGCCTACGTCTGGGCATTTTTTCATCCCAGGTGAATATTCGTCCTTTCTCAAAGTCCTTTAGATCTCTCTTCATTTTATTACATTTGGTTTGTATAATCTCCTTTTCCCTTTTATCTAACTCCTCCCTTAGGTCTTTGTAGGCTTGTTTAAATGTATCAATATTATCGAATTTTTGTAATTTTGTGTTGTAATCTTCAATCTCTTTATTGAGATCTACCATTACTTCTGCTTCGTAATCTGATAAAATGGCAACTAAAATTTCTGAGCAATTAATAAGGGCTTGTTCCCACCTGTCTTTATAAGAGTCTATGTGGAAAGCAAATGAGGTGGATAGACGTACTCTTAGGCCCCTAGGTATAAGGTGCTTTGCAAGGTACTTATCATAGGCACTCTTGTTCCAGAATGATCTGGTATGTTTTTTAATTAAGTGTCCTAAGGTTTTAAGTCCTTCCTCCCAATTGTTAATTTCTGTATCAATATTGATTGTTTGGTCACAAAAACCTGCAAATGTTTTTTCAATGTCTTTCATGCGTTGGTCATTACGGTTTTTAAAATCTCGTGATAAGCTAGATGCCATATTGTATTGGTGTGTTAAATGCCAAAGATTCTTTAATGAGTTAAAACACCAAAGAGAAACGCTGTCATAAACAGCAGGGTATAGTAATGGAAATAGTGGCAATGGTGTTAGTTTAAGCAAATATCAACCCCTTCATAATATAGTATGCTGAAATAATAGTAGATATATAATCTATTCAGTATTCATTATATACCAGTTAGTATCACTGGTGAAGTGTAGGAGAAGGGGGGTGCTGACTGTCTGATAGATATATAGGTACAAAAAAGAGAGAGAAGTTTGACAGTACCCAACACTCACAAAACACTATATAGTAACAGCATGCATTGAAAACCGGATTGTGTCAAGAACTGGTTATTAAAACGTAACTTTTACTAATGATAGAATAAAAAGGGTGGTAAATAGTACCAAAAGTGTAACATAAATATGTGAGACATACATTTAAAACTTAGATTAAGAAACAGATCAGGACTGTGTGTGTGAGACTTCAAAAACAGAATTACTTCCCTGGGTAATAGCTCAAATACTAGACTTGCTAATTTGTGTTTACCTGGGACCTTTCTAAGCTCATATTGATGTGGCAATTGCCTTCCTTAATCAGTCATTTATAAACCGTTTCCTCTCCTGCTCTAGATACCAGTATTGCTCAGATTAGGTAATGTTGTTGGGGTCAATCCCCTTTTAAGATTAGCTTTAGAGCAATCTGTGTATTCTCTGAGCCCTGAGGGTTACGGTGCATTTGAACTATTACCCAGGGAAGTAATTCTGTTTTTGAAGTCTCACACACACAGTCCTGATCTTTTTCTTAATCTAAGTTTTAAATGTATGTCTCACATATTTATGTTATACATTTGGTACTATTTACCACCCTTTTTATTCTATCATTAGTAAAAGTTACGTTTTAATAACCAGTTCTTGACACAATCCGGTTTTCAATGCATACTGTTACTATATAGTGTTTTGTGAGTGCTGGGTACTGTCAAACTTCTCTCTCTTTTTTGTACCTATATATCTATCAGACAGTTAGCACCCCCCTCCTCCTACACTTCACCAGTGATACTAACTGGTATATAATGAATACTGAATAGATTATATATCTACTATTATTTCAGCATACTATATTATGAACGGGTTGATATTTGCTTAAACTAACACCGTTGCCACTATTTCCATTAAATTGTAGGAAGGCCAGGTCTTGTTATACAGTTATAAAGTCTGCTCAATTTATCCTAGTGTTATACAACTTCACATACCAGACTTATATAAAAAGCCTACGTTTATGGGCACTGGTCCATATATTCATAGGACCTTATAAATTAACCACTTCAAAATAGCTGGATTCAGTGATTAATCTCAATTTCTTTTTCCTATAACTAGTGCCCACGGCAAAAGCTAAAGTAGTATATGCTCAATATAAGAGTTCTTATTAGTTTCAAACTCTACATGGTGGGAATCTATAGTGTTCAATGCTTCTGTGTTTAATATTTCATTGCTGACAATATTTAGCAATAATGATTAACGGATCGCAGTTGAGCCATCTACATATCTACTTTTGCTGTATAACAAGTGACATGTGTACTGAATACAGTGTGACCTACTGTAGCATAAATACCTCTATTAAATATTTAGTAAGAAACCTCTATCAGACAGTTCAAATTACACAATAACTATTTCAGTAGGGTATTTTCCCAGTAGTCTGCTAAGGTGTTAACCAGATTAACAGTTTTTTCTAGCAACTATTAATGGTTATTAAATAAACCATCTGTTGTATTTTATGAACACACCTAACTTTAATATCAGACTGTTATTTCCATGGACATTATTGAATAATGAAACGCTAAGGGACATTTGTCTATACAAAGGGTTAAATGCACACTGACCTACAGTTCCAGTTCAGAGGTGACAAGACAAGTGGAAACCAGTTGGAAATCTGATGTAAACAATAGATCAGAAGGATACCACAGGATTCACTAAGACATTTTACAACCCTTACAAACATTTTAGCATTTCAGCACAGATGGTGTACAAGGCCCTGATTTTATCTCAGTTCCTATCACCAACAGCCTAAGGATGTCACATTCTACCCCCCTGATCTAATGATGTGATCTGGTCTCTGAAGAATTTATAGAGTGTGGGCTGGGCTGTGAGAAAGAATGAATGACTATATAAGTTAGTTGCCATTGTAGGCTAAGATCTCTCTTCTCACTCACCTCTCCCCTTCCATCTCTCTCTCTCCCCTTTTCCACCTTCCCTTTCCTTCCCTTACATTAGTTAGCAACTTGTTTCTATGTAAATACTTATTTTCTGTATAATAAAAGATATAATTTCTTAAAGCAGCATCCTGATTTCCTAAGCTAAAGGTAATATTAGTGTAGAAATAGTAACTAAAAAGTTAGCAGATTCTACACCATCTGACTATCTACAATCACCTTGAAATGTATGTTATATCGTACATAGAAAATATCCTATTTGCAGCATAGATATATCTATCACATATTTAGTAGCAAGCAATCATCTATCCAGCATCTAACAAGCATTAGTCTCTTGTTAAAGCCTTATTGCGGCCTTATTAACCAGTCACTTTCAGTCTTTGAAGGGAGAACAGCAGGTTTTGAAAACATTTTCTTTCAGTGCTTCCTCTATATTATTAGGCAGCATAAAATGTATTTTGAGTCTTTGGAGACTAGTTACTCTTACTCTCTGTGACCGGAGCAGTATTCCAGCATTCCAGGAAAACTCATATAAAGTTTCTCTATAACTTTTCCCTGGTGAGACAAACCAGAACGATCAGCAGGTTTACCATTATTCATATCCTAAGGTTTCTGAGGCACATATATACATATTCCTGCTCTCTGAATAGTGCTTGACCAGGGATTTTAATTCACAGGACAATAAGCTTCCCTGCAGGGTTCTTTCCTATATACCCCGCCACAGATAGTTAATATGTAATGGTTTTTCTTTGGCGGAGGTGTACCAACCGCAACACAATGCAACTCCCTAGTCCCTTATAGTGAATCGCCTTACCTTCACCCTGTGGACCACAGGGACTTACTCCGGCGTTCTTACCAATCGCGGCTTCAAGGGACCATGTGCAGGGGATCTCCGGCTCTGGTAAGCCTGTGTCGTTGGGTAGTTCAATCAGTCTTGCTACCGTTTCTGTACAGGGGACGCCAAAGATACATCCTGTACTGTAGGCTAATCACTCCTTATGCCACCGGTGGGGTTATACTACCTCACCGCTCCACTTCCTCCTTCTGCCTCCGTGGGTCAGCACTCTCTCCTCCAGTAGATTTTGAGCAGGTTTAGTTTGCGTCTAGCTTGCATCTGGTGCTCAGGTATTCTGTGCCAGGGCTTGTCGGCTAATAGCCCATTCCTGACTTCCGCTCGGCTGGACCCACAACTGTGGGGCTTCTAAGTATCCAGGCCACCTGGCTTGAAACACGGCCAAGGAAACAGTCGAGATGACAAGTTTAGCGTTCTCGTCGTACTGTGGGAGAGCGAGATCCAACAAGCCGCAGTACGTGCGCACACTCCACCCACCAGAAGTCGGATTCGTGGGTCCAGTCTCAGTTGAGACCTATGAGAACCCTGTAGATACACCACTGGTTGGAGCATTAGCTTATGAGTGGCCATAATGTATTTTGTTCAATAAAGCTTTCTGGGGCAGCAAGTTGTTAGCTCACATAACATAATCCCCATGACATGAATTAAGAAAGATGGCTGATTCTTATTTTCCATGCAAGTATTTCTTCACATACTTCACCCGCACTGAATCTCTGACCGTCTTTCAGATACACTGCTACACATTTGCGTATCACAAGGTACTTATGGGTCACATGATCAGCTCCTCCACTCCTGTGCTGGGAAGGACACTGTCTGCTCCACTACAAAGCCAATAGTATGAACACAAGAAAGAATGGTGTGGCGCACTATCGGGGTGTTTAAAACTTTTTCTTTATTCCATATAGAATTAAAAGCAACATTCAATACAGCAGCATAAAATCTTAACTGAGCTAACATGTTTTGAACTAAGTTGCATTCTGACACTTCTGAGTATGAGCAAAACAGACTTACTCACGTTGCGGCCGTTGCAATGGCTGCTTTTTGTGCTGTTGCCAATATCGCAACATCACTCCTGATTGCCACACCTTTTCGGGCGCATCTTTGACTTCACTTTGAGCGCATAATTCCATCCACACGGTGCGCACCCTTGCACCACTTTTGGTACAAACTTGCACCTATTTAATGCGGTCTCACTCTGACTTCCTTGCCCATGTATAGGTTTACTCTTTATTACCTAGGGTGCTCTACTACTTGTTTTTGCTATATGGCTACTCGTTGCTGAAACCTGTTTGCCTTGTGATTTTCCCTTTTGCCTTGCCCACTGATATCTTGAAAGATTGGACTGTCTACCTGTTGCTGTACCCTGCTTTGCCTTGTGACCTATACTCTCAAAGATTTTTTTTAGCCTTTTCCTGCTCTACCTCATTCCTTATCCAATTAATTTTAGTCCTGTGATTTTTCTATATCTTTCCACTTGACGCCGGGATAAGAAGACTACCAACCAGGATTTATCTGATAGAGAAATATCCTACGGACATAACAACTATCTCTCTAGCATTATCTAATTAATAAACCAGCTCATGTTACTGTAGAAGTTTTTTTATATCAAGCTATAAATTCCTTCCTTCCGAGGCCTCAGCCTCCTTCTAGGGTTGTGACAAGAATGAATAGATCCTGCACAAGTGAAGTTAAAACTAAGAAATAAAAAGTAAAATCCTTTTAAAATCATGAATAATACACACTGCTTAGTGTTGTTTTTATTACAACAATCAATCAGATTTGAAGATTTATTTGATGGGGCCTATTTATCAAGCCATCAACCACAAATACGCTGGAATTCCGCAGCGTAATTGTGGAGAGCCTGATCCCCTTATTTATAAAACCCTACAGACCAGCAAAAGTAGAATTTTATGACTTAACATATGATCCGCCGGTCAAAGTCCGACACAGATCGATGCTTACGTCATTACAGATGTTCTGAATGCAAATTCGGCACTATTTGACTACATTTGTAAGTTAACAAATTTCTACCAGGTACGCTTGGCACTATTCCGACCCAGTGTACCTGGTTTGCCATAGGAATCAATGGGAGTCTGAAAGCAGCGAAAGCTCATGTTTGCTGCTGCCCGATATCCCATTGATTCCTATGGGAGAATAAAGTTACGTTTACACCTAACACCCTAACATGTACCCAGAGTCTAAACACCCCTAATCTGCCGTCCCTGACACCGCCGCCACCTACATTATACTTTTTAACCCCTAAGTTGCCACCCCCAACACCGCCGCCACCTACATTATGTTATTAACCCCTAATCTGCCCCCCCTACACCGCCGCCACCTACATTATGTTATTATCCCCTAATCTGCCGTCCCCAACGTCGCCGCCACTATATTAAATTTATTAACCCCTAAACCTAAGTCGAACCCTAACCCTGACACCCCCTAACTTAAATCTAATTTAAATAAATATAAATAAAATTACTATCATTAACTACATGATTCCTATTTAAAACTAAATACTTACATATAAAATAAATCCTAAGCAGGCTACAATATAACTAATAGTTACATTGTATCTAGCTTAGGGTTTATTTTTATTTTACAGGCAAGTTTGTATTTATTTTAACTAGGTAGAATAGTTATTAAATAATTATTAACTATTTAATAACTACCTAGCTAAAATAAATACAAAAGTACCTGCAAAATAAAACCTAACCTAAGTTACAATAACACCTAACACAACACTACAATTAAATACAATTAAATAAATTACATACAATTAACTAAATTATATACAGTTATCTAAAGTACAACAAAAAAACAAGCACTAAATTACAGAAAATAATAAACAAATTACAGATATTTAAACTAATTACACCTAATCTAATAGCCCTATCAAAATAAAAAAGCCCCCCCCAAAATAAAAAAACCCTAGCCTAAACTAAACTACCAATAGCCCTTGAAAGGGCCTTTTGCGGGGGAATTGCCCCAAAGTAATCAGCTATTTTACCTGTAAAAAAAAATACAAACATCCCCCCAACAGTAAAACCCACCACCCACACAACCAACCCCCCCAAAAATACTAAAAAAACCTAAGCTCCCCATTGCCCTGAAAAGGGCATTTGGATGGGCATTGCCCTTAAAAGGGCAGTTAGCTCTTTTGCAGGCCCAAAGCCCTAACCTAAAAATAAAACCCACCCAATACACCCTTAAAAAAACCTAACACTAACCCCCTGAAGATCGACTTACCGGGAGACGTCTTCATCCAAGCCGGGCGAAGTGGTCCTCCAGACGGGCAGAAGTCTTCATGCAAGCCGGGCAGAAGTGGTCCTCCAGACGGCAGAAGTCTTCATCCAGACGGCATCTTCTATCTTCATCCATCCGGCGCGGAGTGGGTCCATCTTCAAGACATCCGATGTGGAGCATCCTCTTTGGCCGAAGACTACCCGACGAATGAAGGTTCCTTTAAGTGACGTCATCCAAGATGGCGTCCCTTAGATTCAGATTGGCTGATAGAATTCTATCAGCCAATCGGAATTAAGGTAGAAAAAAACTATTGGCTAATTGGAACAGCCAATAGAATCCGAACTCAATCCTATTGGCTGTTTCAATCAGCCAATAGGATTGAAGTTCAATCCTATTGGCTGATTGCATCAGCCAATAGGATTTTTTCTACCTTAATTCCGATTGGCTGATAGAATTCATTTTGGATGGCGTCACTTAAAGGAACCTTCATTCGTTGGGTAGTCGTCGGCCGAAGAGGATGCTCCACATTGGATGTCTTGAAGATGGACCCGCTCCGTGCCGGATGGATGAAGATAGAAGATGCCGTCTGGATGAAGACTTCTGCCATCTGGAGGACCACTTCTGCCCGGCTTGGATGAAGACTTCTGCCCGTCTTTTTAAGAGTGTATTGGGTGGGTTTTATTTTTAGGTTAGAACTTTGGGCCTGCAAAAGAGCTAACTGCCCTTTTAAGGGCAATGTCCATCCAAATGCCCTTTTCAGGGCAATGGAGAGCTTAGCTTTTTTTAGTTAGTATTTTTTTGGGGGGGTTGGTTGTGTGGGTGGTGGGTTTTACTGTTGGGGGGGTTGTTTGTATTTTTTTTACAGGTAAAAGAACTGATTACTTTGGGGCAATGCCCCGCAAAAGGCCCTTTTAAGGGCTATTGGTAGTTTAGTTTAGGCTAGGGTTTTTTTAATTTGGGGGGGGGGGCTTTTTTATTTTGATAGGGCTAATAGATTAGGTGTAATTAGTTTAAATTTCTGTAATTTGTTTATTATTTTCTGTAATTTAGTGGGTTTTTTTGTACTTTAGATAATTGTATATAATTTAGTTAATTGTATGTAATTTATTTAATTGTATTTAATTGTAGTGTAGTGTTAGGTGTAATTGTAACTTAGGTTAGGTTTTATTTTACAGGTACTTTTGTATTTATTTTAGCTAGGTAGTTATTAAATAGTTAATAACTATTTAATAACTATTCTACCTAGTTAAAATAAATACAAACTTGCCTGTAAAATAAAAATAAACCCTAAGATAGCTACAATGTAACTATTAGTTATATTGTAGCTATCTTAGGGTTTATTTTACAGGTAAGTATTTTGTTTTAAATAGGAATAATTTAGTTAATGATAGTAATTTTATTTATATTTATTTATTTAAATTAGATTTAAGTTAGGGGGTGTTAGGGTTCGACTTAGGTTTAGGGGTTAATAAATTTAATATAGTGGCGGCGACGTTGGGGACGGCAGATTAGGGGTTAATAAGTGTTATGTAGGTGGCGGCGGTGTAGGGGGGCAGATTAGGGGTTAATAACATAATGTAGAAGCAGCGATGTAGCTGATGGCAGATTAGGGGTTAATAAGTATAATGTAGGTGGCGGTGGGCTCCGGGAGCGGCAGTTTAGGGGTTAATAACTTTATTTAGTTGCTGCTCATTGCCCCGTACTTGGTGCGCAGCTTTTTGACAGCTTTTTTGGTAACTTTGGAGAACGTATTCAGGTCCGCGGCAGCAATGTTAGGCGATCTTAGGCGAGCGTATTGGTGCCGGCGAATGCAAGTAATGTGATGGGTTGATAAATAGGGGCCATATTCTTTAATTTGTTTTGCTGCTCTTATATAAAGTGCATGAGACACAAATGTTCTGTTCTGGTTTTACTTCTGATTCACAATTTTACATGGTAAGTCTAAAATGTACTGTATATTGTATTTGTTCATTTTAATCAAACTTCAGAAACTAACATCTACATTATTGTTAATATCCTTTATTTATAAAGCACCAACATATCACGCAGTGCTGTAACATTAAGTATACAGTTATGAAGGCCTATTTATCAAGCTGTCAACTATGCTGCATTCACCGGCACCAATATGCTCGCCTAACATCGCGGCCGCGGACCTGAATACGATCTCCATATTTATCAAAAAAGCCAGCAAAAAGCTGTGCACCAAGTACGGGGCGATGAACAGTGGACTGTTGTTAACTAGCAGTCATCAATCTCGCTGCTATTTGGCTTTTTCCCAACTTTATTTATATCCTGTCACTAAACACCGCCACTATACTAAAATGTTTAACCCCTATCCCACTGCTCCCGGACCCCGCCGCAACTAAATAAATGTATTAACCCCTATCCCGTCGCTCCCGGACCCCGCTGCAACTAAATAAATGTATTAACCCCTATCCCGCCGCTCCCGGACCCCGCCGCAACTAAATAAATGTATTAACCCCTATCCCGCTGCTCCCGGACCCCACCGCAACTAAATAAATGTATTAACCCCTAAACCCCGGCCTCCCCCATCACTACCACTTACTAAACCTATTAACCCTAAACCGCCAGCCCCCCACATCTCCATAAACTAAATTAAGCTATTAACCCTTAAACCTAACAACCCGCTAACTTTAAATTAAAATTACCTCATCCCTATTTTATAATAAATTTAAACTTACCTTTAGAATTAAAATAAACTATATTAAACTATTAATTAACCTACCCTAACTATTATACTAAAATTACATTAAACTATATTAAACTATTAATTAACCTACCTTAACTATTTTACTAAAATTACATTAAACTATATTAAACTATTAATTAACCTACCCTAACTATTATACTAAAATTACATTAAACTACCCTAACCCTACTCAAATTATTTAAATCTACAATTAAAAATGACTAAGTTACAAAAAATAAAAAACACTAAGTTACAAAAACAAACAAACCACAGTATCAAAAATAAAAAAAACAATTACACCTAATCTAATAGCCCTTTCAAAATAAAAACACCACTCCAAAAAAAAAAAAAAAACAAAGAAATCAGCTCTTTTACCTGAAAAAAAAAATACAAACACCCCCCAACAGTAAAACCCACCACCCACACAACCAACGATCTTTTACTGCCCAGACCCTACTCTAAAAATAAAACCCACCCAATAAACACTTAAAAAAAGCTAACACTAACCCCCGACGATCCACTTACAGTTTTAGAAGACCGGACATCCATCCTCATCCAAGCGGCAGAAGTCCTCATCGAAGCCGGCAGAAGTCTTCATCCAAGCGGGCCGAAGTCCTCATCAAAGCCGGCAGAAGTCTTCATCTAGACTGTATCTTCTATCTTCATCCATCCGGCGCGGAGCAGATCCATCTTAAAGGCAACCTCTTCTTCCAATGATCGCTGTAGAATAAAGTTTCCCTTTATGGTACGTCATCCAATATGGCTTCCCTTACATTCCGATTGGCTGATAGAATTCTATCAGCCAATAGGAATTAAAGGGGAAAAAATCCTATTGGCTGTTGCAATCAGCCAATAGGATTGAGCTTGCATTCTATTGGCTACTCCCTCAACTCCCTCCCTTCTTTCTTTCCCTTCCTCCCTCCCTCCCTTCTTTCTTTTCCTCCTTCCCTTGCTCCCTTCTTTCACTCCTTTCTTTCCCCCCTTTTCTCCTCTCCCTCCCAACTTTTCTCGTCTCTCTCTCTCTCTCTTCTTTCCTTCCTCTCCCTTTTCTCCCCTCCCCTTCTTTTCTCTCCCTTCTCTCAGGGAGAAAATGGTATGAGATGCACGCAATTCAACCCACCTATATGCAATTGTTTTGCCAGCCCATTTTCTTTTGAATTGTTATGAAAAAAACCCAAAACATTTTACACACTGACCCAAACAAATATTAATTGGAAAAAAGACCTAAAATCTTTGTGTGTGTGTGTGTGTGTGTGGGGGGGGGGCAGCAGAAATTTGAGTGCCTAGGGCAGTACAAAACCTAAATACGCCACTGGGTAATGGGTTTATTATCTTATGTTTTTGGCTGATGCATTTCATTTATTGATGTTTATTCTGCCAGAATAATTGAATAATTATGCCATGTAAAGCCTTTATATTTTGGAGA